>NW_003852556.1:16395-18096 GCF_000181295.1 Otolemur garnettii | reverse complement strand
GGAGTTGGAGGTTGCTGTGAGCTGTAATGCCATGGCACTCTGCCCAGGGGGACAGCTTGAGGCTCTGTCTCAAAAAAAAAAAAAAAAAAGAAAAAGAAAATTATGAAACCCTAAGAAAGGAAATAGTAGAGGACATCAACAAATGGAAGAACATACCATGCTCATGACTGGGAAGAATCAACATTGTTTTTGACCAGGGCTGGGTTTGAACCCACCACCTCCAGCACATCAGACCAGCGCCTTACCCTTTTGAGCCATAGGTACCGCCCTAAGAATCAACATTGTTAAAATGTCTATACTTTCCAGAGTAATTTACCGATTCAATGCCATCCCTATTAAAATATCAACATCCTACTTTCCAGACCTGGAAAAAATGATTCTGCATTTTGTATGGAACCAGAAAAAAGAAAAACCCAAATAGCTAAGGCAGTTCTTAGTAACAAAAACAAAGCCAGGGATATCACTATACCAGATTTTAGGCTGTACTACAAGGCCTTAGTGGTCAAGAGAGCATGGTATCGGCACAAAAATAGAGATATAGATATTTGGGATCAAATAGAAAACTTGGAAATGAAACCGAAAACTTACAGCCATCTAATTTTTAATAAATCAAACAAGAGCATCCACTGGGAGAAAGACTCCATATTTAATAAATGGTGCTGGGAGAACTGGATATCCACATGTTAAAGACTGAAATTGGACCCACACCTTTCTCCACTCACAAAAATTGATTCAAGATGGATAAAGGACTTAAATTTAAGGCATGAAACGATAAAAATTCTCAAAGAAAGAATAGGAAAAACACCGGAAGATATTGGCCTGGGGAAAGACTTTATGAGGAAGACTGCTATGGCAATAGCAACAACACCAACAATAAACAAATGGGATTTAATGAAACTGAAAAGTTTCCAAGGTATGCATATACCACAGCTTGTTAATCTATTTCTGAATTGATAGGCATTTAGGTTATTTCCACACTTTGGTGTTTGTAAATTGAACTGCCATAAACAATCTAGTGCATATTTCCTTATGATAAAATGTTTTTTTCCTTCTGTGTAGATGCCTAGTAGTGGGTTGCGGGATCAAATGGGAGGTCTAATTTGAGTTCTTTGAGGATTCTCCATACTTCTTTCCAAAGAGGCTATATTAGCTTGTAAAGTGTCCCTTTCTCTCCACATCCATGCCAGCATCTGAAACTTTGGGATTTAGTGATGTGGGCTAATCTTACGAGGGTTGGGTGATATCTCAGGGTGGTTTGATTTGCATTTCTTTGATGATTAGGGACAATGAGCATTTGTTCTTGTGTTTGTTAGCCATTCATCTATCTTCTTTGGAAAAGTTTTTGTTCATGTCTCTTGCCCAGTGATAGATGGGTTTGTTAGATCTTTTTTTGTTGATTAGTTTGAGTTCTCTATGGATCCTAGTTATCAAGCCTTTGTCATATTCATAATGTGCAAATATCTTTTCCCATTCTGAAGGTTGTCTCTTTGCTTTGATTTTTGTGTCCTTAGCTGTGTAGAAGCTTTTCAGTTTGATTAAGTCCCATTTGTTAATTTTTGTTGTTGTAGTTGCCATGGAAGTCTTTTTCATAAAATCTTTCCCCAGGCCAACATCTTTAAGAATTTTTCCCATACTGTCTAATAGAATTTTAATTGTTTTCTTGCCTTACATTTAAATCTTTTATCCATCTTTTTTTTTTTT
>NW_003852556.1:14214-14918 GCF_000181295.1 Otolemur garnettii | reverse complement strand
AAAAAAAAAAAAAAAAAGTGGACCAAGAAGTTTATCTGGCACTAGTTAGACCAATATGTCAAAATTAAGTCTAACTAGCAAAAACCCAGAGGTATTGATAACAGGGTATGAAGAAGATTCAAGGGCCAGATCGCGATGCCCAACACTGGTTAGGGAAGCAGCAAGAAAACAAAACAAAACAAAACATATGCTTCCCAGTGGTTTCTGGAAATTTCTCATCCACAATGTCAAGGAGCTGGAAGCATTGCAGATGTGCAACAAATCTTACTGTGCAGAGATTACTCACAACATTTCCTCCAAGAACCACAAAGCCACTGTGGAAAGAGCAGCCCAGCTGGCCATTAGAGTCACCAATCCCAATGCCAGGCTATGCAGCAAATAAAATGAATAGACAGCTCATGTGCATATTTTATTTGTGTTTAAATAAAACCATAAAAAGTGCCAAAGCAAACAAAAAATAAAATGAACAAAAGCAAATTATTATGAATAATATTCTAGTTATAAAAACAGGCTGAGTGTGGTGGCTCATGCCTATAATCCTAGCACTCTGGAAGACCAAGGCATGACGATCACCTGAGCTCAGGAGTTTGAGACCAACCTGAACAAGAGCAAGACCCTATGTCTACTAAAAAGAGAAAACAATCCGGGTGTTGTGGTGGGTACCTGTAGTTCCTGCTACTTGGGAGGCTGAGGCAGGAGGATTG
>NW_003852556.1:10156-14190 GCF_000181295.1 Otolemur garnettii | reverse complement strand
CCAGCATGACCCAGTAAAACTCTGTCTCGAAAAAGAAAACCACATAGGCCGAGCTCAATTTATGTGGAGTTGGGCAGAGATGAAATCTCTCTGTTGAGTGAGTGACTTTGTGCAGCATTGTATTTTTTCTAGCAAACCAAGACTTGATAGCTGGGGAACAGGAAAGAGAGGCCTGAGAGAACACACAAAAGATTCCTATAAAAAGCACAGAACAGAATGCCAAAGAAGAAATCCTCTTAGAAAAAAAACAAAAAACAAAAAACACTGTGTTTGTGAGTCATATTAAAACTCCTCTTTTTTAGGAGGTAGGAAGTAGGGGAGCAATCTCAACTATGTTGTTTATAATAGAGACAGTTCCACTGGATTCTATGCTACAACCAGAAATCTATGGTAGTTTTGGGCCTACATTCTGAGAAATTGATTAAATGAATTATATCCATAAGAGAGGCCCAATAAAGAGTATGAAATTCACAAAAATCAGTTGAAGGAACTGAATGTGTTTATTCTGAAAAAGAGAAGATTTAAGGGGAGGTTGGAGAAAGACCTGATAGCTATATTCTGAGATTTCAAGAGCAATCTCACAAACTGGAACTAGCCTTATCTTTGTGCTGCTTTCAGGGATAAGTGGCAATTCTTTCTTTTCTGCCACGACAGCCTCTTTTGAATCAGGCCTTGTATCCATTCCAATGCTATCCCCAGGTCCTCTGTACTTGACATGGGTCCTGCATACTTAAGGCACCTTGATCTAATGGAAAAAGCATGGGTTGTGGCACCTGGCAGCCCTGGGTTTGAATTTCATCTCTGTTACTAAGAATGTAACCTTTAGAAATGTTATTTTTTTTTTTTAACTTTACTGTATATTTTATTTATAAAATGGAGATAGTTTCTCATTTTATGGTCCATTTTGCAAGACAATCACAAATGCACATAGTAGAAATTCAATAAAAATCTGTTAAATGCATAAAAGGAATTTGGAATAGTTGATTATTATAAGGGGTCAGATGTAAGCTAAAGTAAGCAGAATTTAGAACTATTTAAATGTTTCTTGAAGTACCAAGCTCCCTGTTTCTAAAAACATCTAAGCAGAAACTAAGCAGTTGCTTTGCAGAATTTTTTTTTTTAAGGGATGTATATATTTTCTCATAAAAAATAACATCATGGCTCTTAAAAATACACATCACGGCTCGGCGCCTGTGGCTCAAGCAGCTAAGGCACCAGCCACATACACCTAAGGTGGCGGGTTCAAATCCAGCCCAGGCCCGCCAAACAACAATGACGGTTGCAACAAAAAAATAGCCAGGCATTGTGGTGGGCGCCTCTGGTCCCAGCTACTTGGGAGGCTGAGGCAGGAGACTCGCTTGAGCCCAGGAGTTGGAGCTTGCTGTGAGCTGTGATGCCACGGCACTCTACCCAGGGGGACAGCTTGAGGCTCTGTCTCAAAAAGAAAAAATACATATCATGCCCATTCTAATGCTAATTTTTTGACTACAAAATGGCATTGAAAGTTTAATCTTTGGAAAATTAAAAACATTAGCATTCCTCCTTAAAAATGCAGTAAATTCAGGGTAGATAAAAAGTTCACGTGCAGTTTAAAATAGCTACCAGGAACCTTATGCCCACCCTGTATGTAATCATGTAATCCCATAAAAACAATATTTAAATTCAATAACCCTGAAAAGATAGCACAAACATCATTATATTAAATGAATATACTCAGCATGAGTGTTTTTTATATAACTGGAGAAAAGGGAATCAAACATCGGTACACTAAAAGAAAGATTACTTGTGTTTTTGTGAGTTATAAACAAAATCAGAATCTGAAGGAACTTAAAAACAAAATATATTAACACTCTAATTTAAAAGACAGGACAGCTAAGTCCAAAGTATATTTTATAAATATAAGAAAGTTTTATATTATACAGGTTTTCTTTTTTTTATATAGGAGGAGAAAGGAACTAATGTTGTTTCATAATAGAACTTGATGCTGATCAAAGCAAACAAACAAAAAAATCCACAACTTTTCTACAAAAGTAGATTTGATTTGTGTTTGTGATGGGGTAGGCAATAACTTTTACCCTTATCTGAATAATTTAAGCTGTTAAATTAACAGCTACTACATATTAGTAGACAAACAAAATACATTAATTTTCAAATAAAAATTTAACAATAACCTCAGAAAAACTGAGGTTAATCTTGTTGTTCCTCAGTTTCTGTCATTGCTATACTAGAGATAATATTTGCTCCCACTTTTACAGAATTTCTGCAGAGGAAATTCTGCTTGGAAGCTGTTGATTTGTTATGGGTGGGTTATACTTGGAGGTGTGACTGTCAACTTCACAGAGTGGCCAGTGTAACATTATACCTTCGTATAATAATAACAATATTCTTTTCTGAAGCTCTATAGGATATAAAACTCCACCAGAACTGATAACATTTATTTAGATAACTTGCTGATTGTCAAAGCTTAGATCACTGGCATAGACTTTTCCTGATCACATAAGCAATGATCAGCTTCAGCGTATGACACAAAGTTCTATATGTGCATAAGCAAGATCGCTGAAAACAATGGTGTTTGTTGCTTTCTGATTTTCTCCCTTTTACTTTCTCTGGAGAAGATAAATACATACTACTGATTAGAATATGACTCATGGGCAGCACCTGTGGCTCAAAGGAGTAGGGCTCTGGCCTCATATGCCAGAGGTGGCAGGTTCAAACGCAGCCCCAGTCAGAAAAAGAAAAAAAGGAATATGACTCATATTCCCATGGCTTAGTAGAAATAAAGGATTTGTATAAATTTGCAAAAGGCAGTCAAGGAAATAGGAAGAGAAAAAAAAGACCCTGGAAATGAACACCAATTTAAATAATTAACAAATATTTATAAGCTTATAATGACAGTAGGTTTCTATCAATAGTAATTAAGTATGTTAACATTAAAGAAGTTGCATAAAATATTCACGAGTTATTTACATTTCCAGTTTTCAATTACTGCTTATTACTATACCCTAGAACTTCCAAAATACCGTAGAAATTTAATCTTTACATTAAAATGAAACTTAATAGTGATACCGGAATTTCAAGTTCTTGGTTTCTGCCATTTATCAACAGACCACAGGATCAGTGGTAAGTCAGGATTTATTCACAAAAACAAAAATTAGAACAACTACAAAAAACAAAACTTCCTGACAGAGAGAACTCAGGAGGGGAACAAGCTCTCCTGCTCCCTCTTTCCGGTCTATCTTCAGTTTCTCTGCTCAGGGGTTTTTATAGTGGCAGGGGGTTGTTTTGCAGAACTCAATGTTGACTTTTAGGGCATGGGTCTCCCTCAGTTACAGCCAGCTGTCCAATGAACTCTCAGGCCTTGGAAACCTACATGAAATTCACCATTCAGAAGTGCAGGTGGAAAAGACAGCAAGGTCCCATCCATGAAAATGGCCAGCCAGAAGTACACTGGGGGAGGAGACAGCAAGGCACCAGTGTCTCCCCCACAAGTGTCCGGCCCTTCCAGCAAGCTGGTTCCTCCGTCAAACACAGCATCAACACCTCCAGGGCTAAGGTAGCAGGTGGTGGTGCCACCTTGTCTTGCATCAATAGACATCTCACCTAAATTTTATTTTTCCTGAAATTAACTGCCTTCACAATTAATCCTAATCTTAAGTGGGGAAATGGGGTAAGTATACATTTTTCAGCAAACATTAATTGAGTGCCTACTATTTGCCAAACACCACGCTAAGTACAGAGAATGTAAAGCTACACTAATGTCTTTGCCCTGGTCACTTCATGAACAGATCCATTTCCATACTGCAGATGCTGAAAGAGACAGGAACAGAGTATTAGGAAAAGCAAGGCAACAGGGAGTGCCTGAGCATGTCATGCACTGTTTCTACAGAGATGTTTGAGCTGGATCTTCATACCATTCATGTGAAGCACTTTATGGGTAAAAAAAAAAAATGATGGATGGGTGGCACCTGTGGCTCAAAGGAGTAGGGTAATGGCCTACTCCTGCAGTAGCCCCAAAACTGCAAAAAAAAAAAAAA
>NW_003852556.1:7033-9801 GCF_000181295.1 Otolemur garnettii | reverse complement strand
GTGATAGACACTCTTAAGAGCTCCAATAGGACCACTGTGCAATCTATGCATGTCACAAAATTGCACATGTACCACTTCGCTTCCATTTGTACAAAGAAAAAGAAGCATAGGCATGACAGGACTAAAATAAATGTGGTTGTGATAAGTGTTATTTTCTAACCTGAGAAAAGTTAACAATTACATGTTTCTGACAAAGATTATTTTTATTCTCTGAACAGTTGGGGGGCATGGGCCTTCATCTCCTTCTCTTCTTCCTCATGAGCTAATATTTATTGAATATTCATGTGCCACAATTTTATTTTATATATGTGATTTAATTCTGGAGATCAAATGCAAAACAACTTCTCAAGGTAGGCAACATTATCTTCATTTAACAGATGAGGAAACAAGTTCAGAGTGGGTAAGAATTTCTTCAACATCTGCCTGTCTCTAAAGTCTCTGCTGTTTGCCTATGCTACTTCCAAAGAAAGACTTTCCATCTGTAAGTTGAATGAAGGATACAGCAGAAAAAGAATGAATAACAATGAACCTCATGAATACTTACCATGTACTAGATAATTTTTCTTTTCTTTTCTTTTCTTTTTTTTTTTTGTGGCCGGGGCTGGGTTTGAACCTGCCACCTCTGGCATATGGGTCCGACACCCTGCCCTTTTGAGCCACAGGCGCCACCCTTATTTTATTTTCTTTAACAGAACTGCACTGGCTACACTGTGCTGGTACTTTATTCTGCTGTGCTTATTTCAAGGTGTTCAATGAATGTGCTACCAGATGGCTGGAGAAACTAAAGATCCTGCGTGTTGTATTTGTTTGAAGCATTTTTATATGTTATTTTATTAATCCTCACAGCTTACTTGGGGAGCAGGTTACACTTATTATTGCCACTTTATAGATACAATTGAGACACAAAGAAACCAGCTAACTTGCTCAAGGTCACAAAGCTGTACTTGGCAGAGCCAGAATTCAACTCCAGACAGCCTGGCCCCAGGCCCTTGTGCTTAAGTCCTTCACATCCCACCTTTTACCTCTGACCAAATCCTAACTCTAGGCCACCAGCACAGACCCTACAGAGGAAGATATTTCAGGCAGAAGGCACAGAGATCTTAGTGAAAAAAAAAAAGAAAAAAAGAATTTTGTGTGGCTTGAGAATTGAGTATTGATTGATCAGGGAATGGAAGAAATGGAAGGCTTGTGGAACAGTATCCGGAGTGACAGCACTTCCTTTATACTATTCAGATAAAAAGTTCTCAACTTGCAGTTGCTGTTTTTCTGAAGTAGAAAATTACAGTACTAGAAAAGCATTTGCAAATATTGAAAACAGACAGATGCATAATGGTGTGATATGGCATGCACATACAGACCAATTGTCTTAATTGTCTTAAATTGACTTAAAAACTTTTTTTTCTTCCACCTTGCCTAGTTCTAAGTACTTTATATGCATTAACGTCATCCTCACAAGTCAGATGAGGATGCAATTAATAACAGTCCAATTTTCATGACAAATAAATTGAGAATTGAAAAATCGTCTCCAGTGGTACAAAGGTATCATGTATCTTGGACATGAAGCCAAGAATTCTAATTCCATAGCTCCAATTATATTTTTTAAATTTTTCTGCAATTCAAAATTTTAACCAGATCATTATGGTTTGTCCTTACTCATTACACTTTGGAATCATTCAGTTTTGCTATTCTAGAGAAGATTGTAGTTTAGGTATAATAGATGGTAATACGTCTCAGTTTGAAGGACTCTAAAAGATCAACTTCAGATATCTGTATATCACACTCACTCACTTCCTCAAAGTTTTTGCTAAAATGTCTCTTTCCCAGAACAGGTGGATGTTTCTCACAGAGGTGGATGCTTAATACATACTGGTAGAATGAATTAATAAAGTGAATGTTGAATCTTTAAAAAATTATATGTTTTCCTCAATACACTAAGATTACTACCTAGAAAAAAACTATTACTTGATTTTCAAAAGTAAGAAATGGGAGAAATAAATTCTATGTTGAGAAAATTCAATAAAGCCAGAATACTTTATCCTCTAAACCAGTGGTTCTCAATCTTTGTAATGCTGCGACCCTTTAATACAGTTCCTGTGGGTTGCAACCCACAAGTTAAGAACCGCTGCTCTAAGCATTCAGATAGTCAATATTTAACAGTTTATCTTCAGATACATTAATGATAATTAGGTCTACAAATGGAATATTTCTAAGCCAATCTAAGTGTTCAAAGCAAATGCCACTGAAATAATATATTTTAGCATGGGATGAGAAAGCAGGGTTTTCAAGGGTCAGGAATAACCCCACACTGAGGCATGCTTCTAAGGACCATGGGTCCAAGGGGTATAGGTGGCATTTAGTAAATAGGCATCCATCTGAGGAGAGGAGAAAATCTCTGGCTTAATTGTTCACTGGGTTTGATGTGAGCACTTAAAAAAGAGAGAGTAGCTAGCACTATCAGAAACAAAGGAGAAAGCTGAACATTTTCAGTTGTAGTCACTTGGTTCACTCTCTGCAGAAGGCAAGTTCCATGACTAAGGAGAGACCTAAAGGACTGTCAATATGAACAGGAAACAGAGTTAGTTTATTATTATTATTATTATTATTATTTGGCCAGGGCTGGCTTTGAACCTGCCACCTTTAGCATATGGAGCCAGTGCCCTACCCTTTTGAGCCACAGGCACCGCCAGGAAACAAAGTTAGGAGCAAAAAGAAAATCCAAACTAGATTTGTAGAACTGAAAATAGCCAAACAATTTATTTCTTTTTTTA
>NW_003852556.1:0-4442 GCF_000181295.1 Otolemur garnettii | reverse complement strand
AGTTATGAAATAGAGCACAGTGTTAAAAGATGGAAGTAGAAAACATCAGCTCTTCTGTACATAAGCATGCACTTGATCTACAGCTTTAATTGTGCTGCTGCACTATTGTGCCCCTGGTTTTAACTTAACCAAACTGGAGGCCTGCTTAAGTTTTCTGCCTGGAGAAACAGAGACTGCACCCTTTCTAAGGTCAGGATGGTCAGAAAGAAAGTGCTGAGAAAGTGTTGGACCACGCCAGCTCAATTCTTCTCCCATTTTCCTAATCAGATAAGTGACTTCTCCTCCTGGGAGGTGAAAGATGAATACAAGAGCCATCATGAGTGTTCATAGTTTTCCCTCCTATAGAAGGAAGTTCCCTCTCCTTTATGAAAGTGGGAGGAGTGAGGGCTGGGGGATAAGAATATCCTCTTATTACATTTAATCCAGTAATTCTACTCCTAAGTATTTGAAACAAATAAAGGCACTTAGATGTAATTCATTATATATTATGAATTTAAAAAATAAGGTTTTATTACAAAATTAATGATGGAAACGGGAAAAATAAAATTACATACAAGAATATAAAGTAAAATACAAATGTTTCCCTGCCTACTAATTCCGTTTTCCAAATTTTTACCAGTTGGTGTATACAAACACACATACACACAAATATATGTATGTACACACATGTGTGTTTATTAAATGAAATCACATTTTACATTTTATTTCTTAGTGTGTTTTTTCATTTAACAGTGAATTGTCAATGTCTTTCCAGACATAAATATTTATTTGAAAAAATCTGAATACCTATTATGTTTACCTGCTATGTATCAGAAAGTGAAGATTGTAGGGCTGTGGCAATAACCAAAATGTCTAGTGTCCATAGCTCTTCCGTGTTCTGTGTATAAGCAATCCATTATTGTAGGCTATTTCACTTTCCTATAATAATGCATACTGAGGCCATTTTCATTTTTCCCATTTCCAACATTGCCATTGGAATAAATATCTTTAAACATAACATATTCTTCTTGTAAAATTGTGTTCAGATTTCTACATGATAATTTATAAACATGGTTTCATAAAGATTTAGGGGTATATGTGTTTTATATCTGATTAGAAACTATCAAATTGATTCCCCCAAAGGTTACCATTATGTCAGAGGAACAATGGAACGATGTCTACCCAATCCAACTAAAATTGTATATTATCTGTTAACATTTTGTAATTGTAAGTGATGAATCATAATATTTTTTGCTTTAATTTGCTTTTATCTTTTTACTAGTGATATCAAGCATGTTTTTATGTTTATTTTTGTTATTTTTCTTCCATCCACTGTTTGTTCATAGCTTTTGTTCATTTTTGTAGTGCTTTATGTTCTTTTCTTGATTCACAGTGTTCTTTATATGGTATACATATTGGGTTATACGCATCATGAATATTTTTCCTCAACTTGTGAAAGTCAATGTCTTTTATCTGTTTGTAACATGCCAGGCTGTAGAGAACTTTTGACGTGTATGTAGTTTAATGTGTCATGCTTTTCCAATAGTTTCTGTGTTTTATCATACTTAGAAAAGTCTTCCTAAAGAAGACAATAGAAAATTACATCAGATTTCCTTTTTTTCTAGCATTTAAAATTTTTAGATTTTTGATCCTTTAGGAATTCACTTTGTTCATAATTTGTGCAATGTAGCACTGTCACCTACATTTCTAAAATGTTAATTTGTCCAGTGTATCCTTTTTTATAATAATGAAAAAGTATATCCAACTAAAGTATTGAACAATATAGGAATGGTTAGGTGCATTATTGATGCATTTAAAATGATCTTTTTAAGAATGTTTAATAATGCAGGTAAAATATGTAATTGTAAATAAAAAAAGCTAGATGCAAAACTTTATACATAGTACCTCGACTACATAGAAAAATATACACATAGAAGAAAGGAAGTACATTTGGCAAAATATTGAGAGTAGCATGTCTTTGCATTAGGATTCAAGGTAAGTGTAATTTTTGTCTGCCTTTTCATATTCTACCCAATGAACATTCTTACTTTTATAATCATGACAGAGTTGCTCTAAAAACATGATTATTATCTATATAAGGATTAAGGACAATGGGGACAAAGCCCATGATGATAAAAATCTCTTTTATGTTCTTACCATTTGGACGAAAAGGAATTGTTTGAAATTTCACAACTTGAGGGGCGTAGTTATACTCTGATATAAAATTAATTGTCAGATGGAGAATTAATCCTGTAATATAGAAGTAAACTTTTTTAGTAAAGTATTGTGTTGTACTGACTAACCTGATTAACATTGACTATCCTGGTTAGCCTCTCCACAGTTACACTTTTAAGTCAATTGTTTCATAGAATGCATAGCATTCTTCAGATCATAGAACTCATGCTTCATAATCTAACCACATGGCGGTCTCAGCCTGTGTCCCACAGTCTTTCCACCCACCACCTCCATTCCCCATATCTGCTCTCAGCTGGGTATCTCATATAGACTGAACACTGTTCCCAGAACCTGCTGATCCTTTCCTTGTCTACAGCCTGAATTTTCTTCTTCTGAATCTAGCAAATTCTTACACATTCTTCAGGAGTCACTTTATTTTTTTTTTATTTTTTATTTTTTTTTGAGACAGAGCCTCAAGCTATCCCCCTGGGTAGAGTGCTGTGGCATGACAGCTCACAGCAACCTCCAACTCCTGGGCTCAAGCGAGTCTCCTGCCTCCGCCTCCCAAGTAGCTGGGACCACAGGCGCCCGCCACAACGCCCGGCTATTTTTTGGTTGGTTGCAGCCGTCATTGTTGTTTGGCGGGTCCGGGCTGGGGATTCGAACCCACCACGTTAGGTGTACATGGCTGGCGCCTTAGCCGGGTGAGCTATAGGTGCCTAGCCAGGATTCACTTTAAATGTTACCTCTTGGGGAAGACCTTCCCGATAATCTCAGTCATAACTAACTAATCACTCCCTCCTCAGCATCCTGTTCAAAATCCAAAAGCGCATATTACATTTGTGTAATTACCAGATTACAGGTTTGTCTCCTCTACCTCACTCAAGGAATGTTCTCATAATGGAAAGAAAACATAGTCATTAGAGTTTATAGTGACCCAGCCTTTTGAGAACTTGAGTTATGAAAATTTGGGGGAAATTTGTAATGGAAAAATTGAGAAGTAACTGTGGGATTTTTAAGCCAATAGTAATTTTGATAGCTATTTTCTAATCTCACAGAAAACATTCAGAAGACATTCTCAATTGATAATACTTCATTGCCATCTGCTTTTAAAAAAATTAATAACATTAATATTTAACAAAAATGAGAATACAACCTGCAAATTTCTATCTGTGTTGACAAATGGCAAAAAATAAGCCATATTATGAAATAATAACATGTGAATACTTTTAGAATTCTAGATGACTGCTATACAATGTAAACTTTATATGGACATAAAGAATAATTCCAGAAAATAATGCAAGCTTATTATATGTATGAGGAAGATAGGCAATTAATGGTATAAGGACTTTTAAATAATACATTGTTTTTGAAAACACAAACCATGCCACAATGGATTTTGTAGACCTTCAATTTCAGCTTCCCATTTCATCATATCTTCACTTACAGGAAAAGCAGTAATACCCTTTAATTTAAAAACAGAGTTAAAGCACATAATAAGTTTAAGTATGTATACCATGGTATACCAGGTAACACTGAATTCCAAAACTTCTCATCTTTCTTTTTTTGATAAGTTTATTTATTTGCTGATCTGAGGAAATGTCTTATTACAAAGAAGTTAAAATAGATTCCAGAAAAAATATGCAATAGTACATAAAAATAAATCATAAGTGTGGAAATCATAAGTAGGACTAGAAGGCCAAGATATTGGTGTGTGTGACTCATATACTGTCCACGTAAGTCAAAGCAAATTTAAGATTCACTTTAAAAAAGAAGAAATGAGTTGGAAAGCATATGTGCTTCAAAGTAAAGCTATCGTAAAGCTGTATAAATGCTATATGGAAGGGAAATAGGGAAATTTTTATTAAGAAAAAATCCAAAACTACAATTGCATATAAAAATAATTTTTTCCTAAAAATTTGAGGTATTGTTCCAAAGGAGGGATAAGCATGTATTTCATAGAAAACCTTACCAATTATGTTGAGAAATACATGAAATACACTCAATCAATGTTTCTAATAATGGGCATATTATTAAGTATGTAGGTGTTTGTCAAAATGAACAGTACATCTCTATTACCTGTATTTACAGATCCCTTTATTGGATTCTCTTTGACTAGAGAAGTACAAAATTTAGGCTGAGCAGAAACATTAAATGCTGGATCAATGCCTCTGGTATGTTTGTTGTTGGACTGAGTAAATGTTCCTAATATCTCCAGTGAAGGTAGTATGTTTAGAGCACAGGCAAAAAACGAACAATGCCACTGAACTACACCTTGAAGCAACTGC
>NW_003852555.1:4129032-4132165 GCF_000181295.1 Otolemur garnettii | reverse complement strand
AAACAAACAAAAACAAACAACAAAAAAACGGATTACAGTAACATTTGTTTTTTTAAATCTTCAATACTGGCTGGGTGTGGTGGCTCATGCCTGTAACCCTAGCACTCTAGGAGGCTGAGGAGGGTGACTTGCCTAAGCTCAGGAGTTTAGAGACCAGGCTGAGGAAGAGAGAGACCCCAGCTCCACTCAAAATAGAAAAACTAGCCAGGGGTTGTGGTGGACGCCTATAGTCCCAGCTACTTGGGAGGTTGAGGCAAGAAGATTGCTCAAGCCCAAGAGTTTGAGATTGCCATGAGCTGTGACTCCACAGAACTCTACCCAGGGAAACAGAGTGATACTGTGTCCCCCCCCCCAAACAAACAAACAATCAAATAAAAAACCTTCAATATTTAACTTTGGAATCACTGACAAACGTTCCTAACCAAGGGTCACACAAGGTAATGGTAACCTGGTAACCTTGAGGTTCCATCTCAAATCTCCTACTTCTTTAGCTGCATCATATTATGCAGATTTCAAAATAAATGTGCACATTCAGCAAGGTGAATGCAAGCCTGAAGAAGATAAAACCAGTCTACCCCTGTCAAAACAAATAATAGACATACACTATATTTTTAATTTTTATACCTAAAAGTAAACTCTTCTAATTCCAGAGATGACCAGAAGCTTTAAAATTGACCCAACCTTTCCCTTATAGGCTCCTTGCCTCAGAACAAAAATAGTAGTTAATATTTACTGACAGCTTATTATGCTTATAGCAAGCACAATAGTAAGAACTATATATGCATTATTGTCGATTAATTGCTCAACATTGCGGAACAGGTACTATTATTTTCATTTCACTGAGAGATTAAAAACACAGGTAATGTAAGTCACTCTTTTAAAATGTCAGAGCCTACTCTCTAGAGCAGTAGTTCTCAACTTCCTAATGCTACAACCCTTCAATAGTTCCTCATGTTGCGCTGTAGCAATGAAAATAATTTTATGGTTGGGGTTTCCACATGAGGAACTATATTAAAGGGTGGCAGCATTAGGAAGGTTGAGAACCACTGCTCTAGAGAGAAGAAGAATTAATAAGGCAGAGGCTTGCCAGTTGCCTAATTAGACAAACCTGGCACCCTTTGTTCCTTTCAAGAGGAGGCAGGGCATTATTGTGGACAGAGTCCTAGACTAGGAACACAGGAACCAGGATTTAGCTTCAGGTCTGATATTATGGAATGTGTGACCCTGGGCAAGCCAAATAACTACTAAGTCTTGGTTTCCTTATCTGTAAAGTGAGGTTTTGGTTTATAAAATCTCTTAAGTTCCTCCCCAGCACTCAATTCCAAAATTCCCTAGTATTTTAAAAATCTAGTACTGGTGTTGAAATAGGCTTGCCTAGAAAGAAACACTTGTTTTTCTACCAGCCACATTACTCTTGAACGACATTTGTTTTCAGATTCAAGACACTGTTCATTAGTGACTTACAGCTACTGAAATTATTCTTCAAAATCTGAAGTTTTTTTTTGGGGGGGGGGGACAGTCTCACTATGTCGCCCTAAGTACAGTGCCGTGCTCACAGCAACCTCAAACTCTTGGGCTTAAATGATTCTCTTGCCTCAGCCTCCCAAGTAGTTGAGACTACAGGTACTTGTCACAAATGCTTGGGTATTTTTTGTTGCAGTTGTCATTGCTGTTTAGCTGGCCCAGGCCAGTTTTGAACTCATCAGCCTCCGTGTATGTGGCTAGCGCTGTAACTATTGTGCTACGGGCACCAAGACTGAACTTGTTAAATGAATTTGGGTGGCGCCTGTGGCTCAGTCGGTGGGGCGCTAGCTCCACGGACTGAGGGTGGCGGGTTCAAACCCAGCTCCAGCCAAACTGCAACAAGAAAAAATGGCTGGGCATTGTGGTGGGCGCCTGTGGTCCCAGCTACTTGGGAGGTTGAGAGCTGGAGGTTGCTGTGAGCTGCCACAGCACTGTACTGAGGGAGATACAGTGAGGCTCTGTCTCTACAAAAAAAAAAAAGAATTTATTTTCATAATCTGGGTCCCACCCACCCTGACTCTGGCCACTGGCCAGGCCCAGTGGCTCATGCCTATAGTTCTTGCATTTTGGGAGGTGGAGGTAAAGGAATCACTTGAGACCAGGGCAACACCACCAGACCCTGTTTCTAGCTACCTGGGAGACAGAAAGATCATCACTTAAGCCTAAGAGTGTGAGGCCACAGTGAGCGATAATCGTGCCACTGTACTCTTGTCTGGGCAAAAGAGCAAGATCTTATCTCCAAAACAAAGCAAAGAAATAAATAAATGTTTTTATCTTAAGAGCTATACAGTACCAAATGTAAAGAACTGCTTAACAGTTTATAAAGTTTGCAAAATTATTCTTTAAGGCCTGTCCAAATCTAAGAAAATACACGTACTCAAATAACTAAATAAGCTCCAAGTTAGTTCCTAAAGTTAAAAAAAACAAACTGAAAAAGGAGCATCATCATTAATGTATTTGCAGTCTACTTTATTTCCTGTAAATAGATTTTATTTGGTCAAGTGCTCAATGTGGTCAAATTTAAATGCTTACCTGAAAGAAATTTCATCAGCCACTTTCTCTTGAGAGTCTTCCTCTGTGATCTCATATCGGCCTTTATAGTTCATTTCTAGTCTGTCCCCCAGTCTGTCTTTGACAGGTCGTTTTCTTTTGAGATGACCTTGCCCGTTTTCCTCTTCCTTTGATCCTGTTTTTTTGCCATCATGCATGTATGTGTCTAGTTCCTTGTCTAATTCTTTTGGATGCTCTTCAGATTCCCTCTTCAGTTTCTTAGCAAGCAAATAATTGTAAGTCTCAGATTGTCTGCTTCTGTCGATAGTGCCCTCCATTCCCAAGATACCAAGTTCTGTGGCCACTGCATCTTGATTCTGTTCCTGCAGCACAGCACCCCATATGTTGTTAACCTTCTTTCCTCCAGCAACAGGGGCTTTCTGACTGCTCTGGCCAAACTGAAAAGGCTCAGGTTTGGGAGGAAGGTTAAAACATTTCTGTCGCTTGCGTTTCCAAAGAGAGCTATCATCATCTGAATCAGAAAAACTCTCTTCACTGGAATCCACACTTTTAACAGTCCGATAATGGGACACTGGTACATAGGCTGCTGTGGTACTCT
>NW_003852555.1:4124072-4128407 GCF_000181295.1 Otolemur garnettii | reverse complement strand
GAGTGGCTGGGACTACAGGCGCCTGCCACAACGCCTGGGTATTTTCTAAAGATGGGGGAGGGGTGTCTCACTCTTGCTCAGGCTGGTCTCCAACTTGTGAGCAAGTGATCCACCTACCTCAGCCTCCCAGAGTGCTGGAATTACAGGTGTTGAGCCGCCACACCATGCCTGAAATAATACTTCTACACTCTGCAGTTTCAGAAGTATTAAGGCATTAAGTTTACCAAGTCATGGGTCAATTTACGTAGAGCAACCTGAAAGGGACTGAAAAACAAACTATCTCGGTGCTAATTTCCTAAGACATTTGTATGCAAAGGGAGATACCTTTGCTTTTTGCACTAAACACTAAGCCAAGTATTTGTTGAGCTAGAAATAGGGGGTTGGGCTGGGTGGCTCACGCCTATAATCCTAGCACTCTGGGAGGCCAAATCTGGTGTACTGGCTGAGCTTCCAGTTTCCAGACCAGCCTGAGCAAGAGAGAGACCCTGACTCTACTAAAAATGAAAAACTGAGGCAAGAATATCGCCTCAGCCCGAGAGTTTGAGGTTGCTGGGAGATAATGACACCCACAGCACTCTACCAAGGGCCACAAAGTGAGACTCTGTCTTAAAACAAAACAAAACAAACAAACAAACAAACAAAAAACCCTATCTTCTAATAACCGCAACTAACTTAAGGCAGACATTACTGTGCGCTGTATGCGCCGCAGAATCCTTCCAACCTCATAGGTGGCATGTCATGCCAAGTCTACAGATGTGGAGAAAAAGCAGTGAGATAAAGAAACCTCGACAGTGGTGACACCAGATTCGAACGCACGTAGGCTGGCACCAAAGCTCTCTCAAAGCGGTTGCTACCGACTAAGGCAGTCCAGACAAACTGCCATTTAGAAAGCTGGGAAGCTAACACAAAACCCAGTGTCACGAACCGCAGGACAAAGCTAGACTCGGTAGGAATGTGGAAGACTAGGTCTCTGAACAACAAATAAACTTCATTCCTGGGCCTTCCTCTCGCTATCTGCTCAGGGCGAAAACGAGGACCACTGGCAGTTTCGGGCGATGTCCCCAGGTTTTACGCTTTTGGCAAAATCCGCCCTTTCTTGAAAACCTAGCGGCTGTGGAGCGGGAAACCGTAAGCTCAGGGAAGGAAGAGGGCCGAGAGGCAGGCGGAGGACAGACCACCGAGAGCGCCGAGCGAGAGCGCCGAGCGCCCACCTCCAGGAGGCGGCCGGGCTCGCACCCGCAGCCTCCCACCCGCTGCGCCGCAGGGGTTCGAAGCCCCGACGCTGCGGCTGCCGCCGCCCCACCTCGGCCAGTCGGGTCGGGGGACTCCCGCCCACCCCGACTCTCGCCACAGGCCCCGAGCCGGTTCCTCTGGCTCCGGGCTCGGGGAGCCCTACCCACGCCCTCCCCTCACCGCCCCCCAGGGCCGCCCCCCGCAGCCAGGCTCCGTGCTCCCCTCCCCCTCCCCGCCGCCCGCGCGCTCCTGGCAGCCGGGGCTCCGCGCGCCCAGCTCACACTCACTCGCCCGCTTACGTGCTATCACACTCACCGGGACTTGCAGCGGCCTGTCGCTGGGTGCGACTGTCATGTCGGAATCCGAGTCGGAAAGCTGCCCATCTTCCATGTCTCCGGCTTCCAGCGCCATCTTCGCGCGGCACGGCGCGGCGGGGCAGGAGAGCACTTCCGGCGGCGCGGCGGGAAGGCCGGGCGGGCGGCTGCTCTGGCGCCCCCGCGCGGAGGCGGGCCCGCCACGCAGCCTGCGCGCGCCGGGATGGCGGGACTGGGCCTGGACGCAGTCACCTGTGCCAAAATTCCAACTGTCCCGGGAAAATGAATCTCCTGTAACCGCAACACCCTTCTCCCAAACTTTGTTTTCGCATAAACACAGTAAGTGCACGCGCCCCAGTCGTCTGTGAGCCTTCCCTCGGCTTCACAGGCGCCCTTCGTTCTCTCCAGGTGAAAGGCGTTTTGCAGCTGCTATTCACTGGACTTGGAAGGCGGCTTCCCCACTCCCAACCCCTGTCTTTTTTTTTTTTTTTAACATTTATTTTTTTTTATTTTGCAGCTTTTGGCCAGGGCGGGGTTCGAACCTGCCACCTCTCTTACGAGGGGCCGGTGCCTCACTCCTTTGAGCCACAGGCGCCGACCCCAACCCCTGCCTTTTTTTTTTTTTTTTTTTTTTAGACCCCCAAGCTATCCGCCTGGATAGAGTGCTGTGGCATCACAGCTCACAGCCACCTCCAACTCCCAGGGTTGAGTGAGTCTCCTACCTCAGCCTCCCAAGTAGCTGGGAGGACAGGCGCCCGCCATAACGCCTGGCTGTTTTTTGGTTGCAGCTACCATTGTTTGGGGCCAGGCTGGATTTGAACCTGCCACCTTAGGTGTACGTGGCTGATGCCTTAGCCACTTGAGCCACAGGCCGGGAGCCCCAACCCCTGTCTTTACAAAGGTTCTATCACATTACTCAAGTTTCTTTTTCTATCTTTACTTTTTTTGTTTTTTAGAAGAGTCTCTGTCGCCTTGGGGAGGATGTGGTGGTGTCATAGCTCACAGCAATGTCAAATGGTTGTGCTCAAGAGATCCTCTTGCCTCAGCCTCAGGAGTAAGTAGCTGTGACTAAAGGTGTACACCACCAGGCCTGGCTGGTTTTTGTATTTTTACTAAAGAGGAAGTCTTGCTTTTGCTCAGGCTGGTCTCCAACTCTTGAAGTCAAGTGATCCTGCCCCAGTCTGTGAGAGTGCTGGAATTACAGGCATGAGCCACTATAGATGGCCTAATAAATATTTTTTTAGAAATGCGGTCTCACTATGTTATCCAGGCTGATCTTGACCTCCTGGCCTCAAGGATCCTCCCCCTCTTGACTTCCCAGAATATTGGAATTGTAGGTATGAATCACTGTGCCTGGTTTCTTACTATTGAATTATAAGCATTTCTTATATATTCTGGAAAGAAATCCTTTATCAGATATACTACATGTGTATCTTTTCTTTTCTTTCTTTTTATTTTTTTTGTTGAAACAGAGTCCCACTCTATGCCCTGAGCAGAGTGTGATGGCATCATAGCTCACTACAACCTCAGACTTGGGCTGTGGGCATCCCCCTGCCTCAGTCTCTAGGAGCCACTGGGATTACTGCACTCACCACATCGCCCAGCTGGGCTTTTCATTTTTTTAAGGACTGGCGTCTCACTCTCACTCAGGCAAGTCTTGAACTCCTGACCTCAAGCAATTCTCCCTCCTTAACCTCCCATAGTGTTGGAATTACAGGTTTGAGCCACAGCGCCCAGCTGTGTATCTTTTATATGTGTATATATATTTTTGCCCTGTCTCTGGTTCATTGTGATAATATGAGATATCTGTATAGATATATATATAGAGAGAGAGAGACCATAAACTTTGTGTGGAATTTAAAATGGTCTCTATACATTATTGTGATAATATGATATATATATCATAAAACACACATATACATGTATGTGTTTTTGCCCATAGTTCCTGGTTCATAACTCCCAGGCCTCTTGTTATTTCCTAAGTGACTAAAAATTAGGCTCATCTTTTGTTAAAATATTTGGCCTTTAGTCCTTGGTTCCTGAAACAGCTTCAGAACACCGTGGGGAAAGACAGCCTTTTGTTATGGTGTAGCCTTTAGGCCTCAGAAAACAGAATCTCTCTCTCTGGCCTTCTCCTGACCTCCTTTTACTCCCCAGGCAGCCTGTAAAAACTAAAAATATACTCTGGTTTCCTCTCATTTTTCCCTCTTGGAGTGGACTGTAGAGAAAGTCTCTGATCTACCTTTTAGAGTGCTAGGTCGCAGTGATAGGTTTTAGGTAAACATAAGTAAGTGGTCCCCTGAGTTCTATGAGCCCCATTTTCAAAAGAGGTCCTGCCTCATACCTGAGAGGAAGGAATACTGCACAGGAGGGCCAAGAAGAATCTAGACAGATAGGCCTTGCTGGGTTTCCCCGCTGGTCTGTTAGTCCTAAACACATCCTTTTTGTCCAATCATATTTGTACATGGTTGTCCCTGCATCAGTCATGCCTATCCAATGAAGTCCCATGAAAGTTCCAAAAGGGGCTCGGCGCCTGTAGCTCAGCGGCTAGGGTGCCAGCCACATGTACCGCAGCTGGGGGCTTCGAATCCGGCCCAGGCCTGCCAAACAACAATGGCAACTACAGCCAGAAAATAGCCGGATGTTGTGTTGGTGTCTAAGATCTCAGCTACTTGGGAGGCTGAGGCACGAGAATCGCTTGAGCCCAGGACTTTGAGGTTGCTGTGAGCTGTGATGCCACAACACTCTACTGAGGGCGACATAGTGACACTCTGTCTCAAAAAAAAAA
>NW_003852555.1:4115208-4123987 GCF_000181295.1 Otolemur garnettii | reverse complement strand
CTCCAGGGCGGCATGGAAGCTCTGTGTCCCTTCCCCCATACCTTGCCCTCCACTTCTCTTCCTTTGCATCCTTTGTGATAGCCTTTATAATAAACAGGTAAACATAAGTAAGTAGTCCCCTGAGTTCTGGGAGCCGCTCTAACAAATTCATAAAGCCCAAGAAGGGGTAGTGGAAACCTTGATTTGGTCAACCAAGCTGGTTGGTCAAAAACACAGGTTAAACAACCTAGAACTTGGAATTAGGGACAGTCTGGTGGGACTGTCTACAACCTCTGGATCCTGATACTATCTCTGGATAAACAAGGCCAAAATTAAATTGGAGGACATCTAGCTGGTGTTTGCTACAGAATTGAATATTTGGTTGGTGTGTGGGGACATCCTTCCCACATTTGGTCAACAGAGTATTCTGTATTAATTGTTAGGAATTACACAGTCATCCTTTCACATTCTTTTCTTTTGTTTGTTTTTTTGAGACAGAGTCTCACTATGTGACTCTCAGTAGAGCGCTGTGGCATACTAGCTCACAGCAACCTCAAACTCTTGGACTTCAGCGATTCTCTTGCCTCAGCCTCCCAAGTAGCTGGGACTACAGGCACCCACCACAACACCAGCTATTTTTTGTTGCGTTGTCATTGTCGTTTAGCTGGCCTGGGCTGGGTTCAAACCCTCCAGCCTCAGTGTATGCAGCTGGCACCGGGACCACTGTACTATGGGTGCTGAGCCCATCCTTTCACATTCTTAACAGTGCCCTCAGGGCAGCACCTATGGCTCAAAGGAGTAGGGCCCCAGCCCCATATGCCAGAGGTGGCAGGTTTAAACCCAGCCCCAGTCAAAAAAAAAAAAAAAAACCCCAAAAAACCGTGTCCTCTGAAGGGCAAAAGTTATTTGTTGTCGTTGTTTAGAGATAGTAGAGATAGTGTTCCTCTCTGTCACCTAGGCTGGAATCCAATAGTATAATTATAGCTCACTGCAGCCTCAAACTCCTGGGCTCAAAATGGTCCTCCTGCCTCAGCCTCTCAAGTAGGTAGGACTACAGGTGTGCACTACCACACTTGGCTAATTTTTAAAGAAATATTTTTTGTAGAGATGGTGTCTCACTTTGTTGCTCAGGCTGGTCTCCAACATTTGGGCTCAAGTGATCCTCTTGCCTTGGCCTCCCAATTTGCGGGGATTATATTAGTAAGCCACTGCCTGTTTAATGTTAATAAAGCCCAATTTATTTATTTTTATTTTTTTTTGCAGTTTTTGACTGGGGCTGGATTTGAACCCACCACCTCTGGCATATGGGACCAGTGCCCTACTCCTTTGAGCCACAGGCACTACCCCAATAAAGCCCAATTTGTCAGTTTTTTTCTTTTATAATTCATGCCTTTTGTGCCCTAACAATATTCTAAATAACCCAGTGATTCTCGACTAGTGACTAGGGGACATGGGTAATGTCTGGAGATGTTTTTTTCTTTTTTTGGCCAGGGCTGGGTTTGAACCCACCATCTCTAGCATATGGGGTTGGCGCCCTACTCCTTTGAGCCACAGGTACCGCCCATGTCTGGAGATGTTTTTATTTTTATTATTTCTTTTTTTTGAGAAAGAGTCCCGCTTTGCCACCCTTGGTAGAGTGCTGTGGCATCATAGTTCACAGCAACCTCTAACTCTTGGGCTCAAGTGATCCTCTTGCCTCAATCTCCCAATAGCTGGGACTATGGGCATCTGCCACAGATGGAAGACTAGCCATCTGCCTGGCTAGTTTTTTCTATTTTTAGTAGAGACTGGGTCTTACTCTTGCTTAGGCTGCTCTCAAACTCCTGAGCTCCAGTGATCCTCCCACCTTGGCCTCCCACAGTGCTAGGATTACAAGCTTGAGCCATCTTGCCAGGCCTAATGTTCTTGTATTGTTAATTAACAACTGGAGAAATAGTTTGTCTCCTGAAAAAAATGGTGGAGGATGGGAATGGTTGGTCCTCTTGGAAGATAATTTGCCCTATGAAATAATAACCTAGCATTCTTGTAGCATTATTTTCTTTTGTGAGCTTGATTAATATGAGTTTGTCCAGAATAACAGTGTCACTTTTTATTTATTTATTTTTTGAGACAGACCCTCAAGCTATCTCCCTGGGTAGAGTGCTGTGCCATCACAGCTCACAGCAACCTCCAACTCCTAGGCTCAAGCGATTCTCCTGCCTCCTCCTCTCAAGTAGCTGGGACTACAGGTGCCTGCTATAAAGCCCGGCAATTTTTTTTTTTGGTTGCAGCAGAACAGTGTCAACAGTGTCGCTTTTTATTGTCTGGACAAATCAGGTCCTGAGTTTGTGAAATTGAAATGGTATCTTGGGTGGTGGTAATTTCACCAATTTAATGTTGTCTTGGGGCAAGCAAACCTGTTCAGGTAACATCCTACCACCTCCTGGCTTTACATTTCTGTAGGGCTTTGTAGTTTTCAAGTGCTTTCATGTATGATTCATTTAATTCTATTTTTTGCTGTGCTCTGTCAAAATTCATTGTTTCTGATTTTTTTCCCTGGATTCCTGTAGGACAGGGTAGGAGATGAGAGATGCAATCCCTATTTCAGTGTGAGCAGTTGTTAGTGCCTCTCTTCACAGAATTGGTTTAGAAAGAAGGCCATAAACCTCTTTCCTTGACTTGAAAGAAGAAAGAAACTTAACATTTCTGGAGGGCATTATGTGTTGCTCTAAAATTTAGTGCACATGTAAATGTCTTTTCATTTTGTTGAACAGCATGAAGGAGAGAAGAAAGTGTGGTTCTGGGATATGCACCCAAAGAATCTTGCAGATTAACAGAAAGTAATGAGAAATCTGTTTAAGAATTAGGCCTAGCACAGTGGCTCAGGCCTATAATCCCAGCACCGTGGGAGGCCAAGGTGGGAGGTTCCCTTGAGCTCAGGAGTTCAAGACCAGCCTGAAGGAGAGTGAGACTCCATCTCTACTAAAAATAGAAAAATTAGCTGTAGTGTTCTGGTGGGCCCCTGTAGTCTCAGCTGCTGGGGAGGCTGAGGCAGGAGGATTGCTTGAGCCTAGGAGTTTGAGGTTGCAGTGAGCTAGGCTGACACCAGGGCACTCTAGCCTGGGGCAACAGAAAAAAAAATGTCTTAGAATTAAAATTAGGAAAGTTAGCATTGTGGTCCTCGGGGTAGATGGAAGGTAGTAATTGGGTTGGTGATAGAGATTACCAATGCTAGATCCACACTTGCTACTCCAGAGAAGGTGTATTCATGCATTCATGTAAGTGGACAGGAGCCTGGCTCAGTGCTGGGGACTGTGGAACAGCACAAGGATAAGTCAGAGACAGCCCTTGCCCTAACAGGAAAAAATATCACCTATGCAAAAGGAAGCATGTTCATGTATCCCAAGTAGTAACTGCAGTTCCTGGTAGGTACTTGATATATGCCAGGTGTTTGTTGAAATCATTTGTGCTACAAGGGTGGGACAGACAAAGCAGAAGCTTGAATGTGTTAGGATTTTACAGGTGGAGAGAACAGCAAGGCAAAGACACAGAGGAAAACGCAGGCTTTGTATAGGAACATAAAGTGATTTTTGGCGCAGTGTGGAAGACCACAAGGCACGTAATGAGAAATATTTTGAAAAAGTAGTTTGGGAATCACGGAGGCAGCTATTCATTTTGAGAGTGCGTGTAGATTTTTAACTTTCATCCAAATAATGCCGATTGGTATTTCCCTTATTCCGGGTAGGCCCCATTACCATGGAATGAGATGGAATGCGGTAAGCGGTGGGTGGAGAGGATATCAGAGGAAGAAGAAATGGAGAATGAAGGAAATTGATCAAAACTGTCTTGTTCTTGCGAAGTCCGGCTCCAACCTACTGTACTTTAGAGCCGATGTTTTGCTTTGAAGAATTCCTAGCTGATGCCAGAGCTCCCGGCCTCTTTCATCGGTTGGGGGAGACCCTCTCGCTGCGTTTTTGTGGCACTCCTATTGTTCCAGGCTGGTGTTAAGCGGCCGACTCCCTGGGAAGACCCTAGTCCTGAGGGCAGGGGACGGGGGCGTGTCCGGCGGGAGGGACCTGCCCTGCCCAATGGACGCTCCCGGGCGGGGGGCGGGGCCCTATTTCAGCCGCCCCTCGGTCCGCGGGCGCGTCACCAGGCTGGGGCTCAGTATGTGGCGCCTTCCCCGTGCGGTCTGTGTGCACGCTGCAAAGACCAGCAAGCTCTCAGCACCGTGGAACAGGCCCGTCGCCTTCATGTCCTCTCTGCTGATCAACCAGCCCCAGTATGCTTGGCTGAAAGAGCTGGGGCTCCGCGAAGAGAACGAGGGCGTGTATAATGGAAGCTGGGGAGGCCGGGGAGAGGTACGCGGGCGCTGGGGAGATCTAGGCAGCGGCCGGCGTTCGCTCTGGGGGGCCGGCTGCGCTGGCGCTGGGTGGGCAGCTTTTCCGGATGGGAAGTTTTAAAGCTCCACAGAGAAAGTTTTCTCATTTAGGCTGTTCTTAGAAAAACTTAGATTTTAGGTGCTTACGTGCTATGGAGATCCGATGTCGTTTTGGAGCTGGTAGGGGCTAAACTTCCCTTGCAAACTTAAAACCCTACGGCAGGATCTTGGGATCTGTAGTGAGAAACGTCACACACTCGGCGGTGCCGCTGATCTTAATTTGGAGCTTGACTGTGGCTCTTCGATGTGACGGCGTAGTTTTATGTGAGTCCTCTTTCCTGAAATCTTTTGGAGTTCGCAAGCTCTGACTTGCCAAAATTCTGTTTCCGTTGAGCCTTTCTTTCCTTCTTCCTCGAGAACTGAGTTGTCAGCATTGCTCTATGGCCCAGAGCTTAACGCGTACCTGGCACCCAGTTACCACTCAATAAAATATTCTATAAAAGGTAGGGTTATTATCTCCCCAAATTTTAAGAAAGTGTTATGCAGCTTTCGACAAACTTTGTTGACTGTTTTGCATTAAAGAACCTGCTTTGTTAGAGGAAACACATTTTTCTTTTGATTATCTGTGGCTATGGGAGATGAACATGATTTAATTGTTCCCTAAATCTCCGTGTTTCACCCTGTTTTTCTTGTGGCATCTAATCAGTTAGGTTCTTGGATAAAATCTCCTCTCCTGAAGGCCTTTTTACCCCACTCTCCCCAGGTATAGTTGATGACCGGCAGCCTTCCCCATGGTTGTGTGGCGTTGGCCATCAAATCTCTGACCAGAGAGTTCAGCAAAGTAGGGAGAGAAGGAATAAGTGAAACAAATCAGTTTTATCTGATGGGGCAAAATAATTGGTTTTGTTTATATGGCTAATATTTGGATGGCAAGGGTGAGTCTTGCAGAAAGGTGGTTCCTAATGTCTTTCAAAGAAATTAAAGACTCTAGCTCTACAGAGTGGTTTATTTGTAGCAAAAGTGAACCTAAAGTTTCCCACTTTAGTTAATTATATCAGTTTTTTTTCCCTTTCCTGTTTTTCTTCCCCCTATTTGGTCTGTTCCCTCAGGTTGAAGGAATTACATTTTCTATATATGATGGTCATCTTTTTGTTTTCAGGTTATCACGACCTATTGTCCTGCTAACAATGAACCAATAGCGAGAGTCCGGCAGGTAAGTGTTTCTTTTTAAATTCAAACTTCACTGGGAGTTTGCTCGAGCTTCCTTTCTTTTTTTTTTCCTCTTGTTTTATCTTTTTTTTTTTAATTAAATCATAGCTATGTACAATAATGCATCTCTGGGGTATAATGTGGTGGTTTTATATACAATTTGAAATACAACTGGTTAACATCGCCTTCATCGCACTTTCTTAATTATTGTGTTAAGACGTTTATACTCTACACTTAGTAGATTTGAGAAGCAAAAGCCAATTAGGCAAGTCTAGAGAGTAATATGAAAAGGGGTAGAAGGACAAAAGAATAATGTGTTTCTTTTTCAATGACACAGCCCTGTTTTGGGGGTGGGGGTGTGTCCAAAAAAAGTGAACTAGAGAGACTAGTGGGAGGTCCATTAATATAGTGCTTCTGAATCACCTGAGGATTTTGTTAGAATGAAGGTTCTGCTTCCTTGTGTGGGTTGGAGCCCAGAGTTTCTCCAGTTCTAACATATCTCCCGTGTGTTCCCGAGGTGGTTAACGGACCTTGCTTGGAAAAGCAAGGTTTTAAAGCACAGCTGGATTCTAACCTGTTTTACTGGATTCTAGCCAGTTTTAGAAGTATAGATTGTGGGAATCATTCTCAGCCTTAAATATTAGGACACTCAGATCTTTTCCAGTTCTTTTCCAAAAATATAGAAGATCATCTTTACATTCCTCTCTCTTGTCTCTGCCTAATTCTTATTTTAGGCCAGTGTGGCAGACTATGAAGAAACTGTAAAGAAAGCAAGAGAAGCCTGGCAAGTCTGGGCAGATGTAAGTATGGCCTTTGTTGTCTAAAGCTCAAAAGTGTTGACCTCACAGGTACCTATTGTAATTGCCGTGAGACAGATAAATGTCTAGTGAGCTGGGCTGGGCCTCCTTGTTGAAATGTGAATACCTTGGGGGCTGGGATTCCGTGTTGGGGCTCCTGCTGTCCTGGGACTTTCTCTGTTCTGTTCCTAGGTCAATGGTTTTTACCATTCAGTGGATGGGTAGTATTAAGTGGATTAACACTTTGTTCTGATGCAGTGTAAACTTGAAAAATGAACACTCGGGTGGCGCCTGTGGCTCAAGGAGTAGGGTGCCGGCCCAGTATGCCACAGGTGGTGAGTTCAAACCCAGCCCTGGCCAAAAAAAAAGAATAAAAGAAAAACGAACACTCTGTTTTCTACCGAAGTTATTTGCATTTATTATTGAGCATATAGGAAGACAGTGGGAGATCTAAGCTTCAAACACCTGTTTGCTCCTTTTCTTTTGCCCTGCCAGATTTATCTGGTGGGAGGATCTTAGCAATCAGATCAGCATTCCTGGTTTAAAGAGCAGAGGCAGCGTCTCTTCTCCCAGGCTTGAGCTGGTGTTCTTGGACCCTCCTATCAGGTGGTGATGCAGAATCTGCCTCCGCAGTCTCTGGGTCTCCAGTAGGGGTTATGAGTCTGCTGCTTGGCTGGCCACACTGGCCTGACACTAGTGTTAATGGAAAAGAACTCAAATTCTGTAAAATAACTTACAGAGGTTTATTCTGAGCCAACTGTGAGAACCATGGCCCTGTGCCGTGTCCATGAAGGTGTGAGCAAGTGGTCTTGCCATGGTTGGCTTACAGTTTGGTTTTATACACTTCCCGGAGATGGGAATTACATGGAAAGTCATAAACTGATCTACGGAGGGTGTACATTGGTTTGGCTAGAAAAGGCGGGACATCTCAAAAGGGGGATTACCGGTTATAGGTGGGCTTAAAGATTCTTTAATTTGTGACTGGTTAAAGAAATGACACTTTGTCTAAAAGCTTGGAATGTTTTAAGTAGAAAATGTGTTAATCAGAGACAGGCCACTAGATAAAGACTCACTGGTCTGTTGGGTAAATTGCGGACCTGCAGGTGTGGTTCAAAGTTTGTCTGGCATAGCCTTAGGCCTGTTAGTTAGGAAGGTCATCTCCAAGAACAGACAGGGACATGACAAAGCCAGTCTGACCTCCCTTCTCATTAACAACTCAGATGTCAGCTATTTCTGGGGTTTCCTTGGCCAAAGGGAGTCAGTTTAGTTAGCTGGAGAAAGCTAAAGATTTTATTTTATTTTTGAGACAGAGTCTCACTTTGTTACCCTTAGTAGAATGCTCTGGCATCATAGCTCACAGCAACCTCATACTCTTGGGCTTAAGCAATCCTCTTGTCTCAGCCTCCTGAGTAGCTTGTAGGTGTCCTCCACAATACCCAGCTACTTTTAGAGACTGGGTTTTCCTCTGGCTTAGGCTGGTCTTGAACTCCTGACCTCAGGCAATCCGCCTGCTCCCAGAGTGCTAGGACTACAGGCAAGAGCCACCTCGTGCCCCCACACCCAGGTCTAAGATTTTATTTTAGTTCATACTAGGTGGGGGCCAGGCTCCTGAGGAGGGGTGAGTAAATGAGAACAAAGATGGCCAGGATTTCCCAACCCCCCACTCCCCATCCTCAGAGTGCTTGGTCCTGTAAAAAGGGGCATCTGGAGTGCCTGCCTCCTGGGGGTTATTGTGCAGGGTTGGTGAGTTAACCACTCAAAGTGGTTAGTAGAGAGCCTGGCACTGGGCAAGCCTCAATACGGTCAACTCAGAAAACCCCTAGCTGCTGAGTTCAGGGCCGCTGAGCTGCAGTTATAGCAGAGGAGCTGTGGGTGGTAGGAAGGGCAGCCTGTCCAGGAGAGCCTGGGCCTGGTGTATCTTTCTCCCACTTTATTTCTGGATATAGTTAGTCTTAGGGTTGTATTATACACAACCAAAAATATCTGTGGGCAGAAAAATACCGCCTTCATGAGTAAACAGTTTGCTAGGTAAAGTTCACCATACCAGTAGAGAATATTTTCCCAAATAGTTGGGTTTTCTTTTGAGATAGAGTCTCACTTTGTCACCCTGGGTAGAGTGCTGTGGCATCATAGCTCACAGCAACCTCAAACTCCTAGGCTCAAGCAATCCTCTTCCCTCAGACTGCTGAGTAGCTGGGACTACAGGTGCCTACCATAACACCCAGCTAAGTTTTAGTAGAGATGGGGCTTCACTCTTGCTCAGGTTGGAAAAATAGTGTTATTTATTTTATTTTAAAAATTATTTCTAGGCTGGGTGCAGTGGCTCCATGTCTGTAATTTTAGCACTTTGGGAGCCTTAG
Source organism: Otolemur garnettii (assembly GCF_000181295.1). Classification (NCBI taxonomy): domain Eukaryota; kingdom Metazoa; phylum Chordata; class Mammalia; order Primates; family Galagidae; genus Otolemur; species Otolemur garnettii. The sequence continues at coordinate 4,115,282 of NW_003852555.1, read as the reverse complement.
GCGGGAGGATTACTTGAGGCCAGGAGTTCCATATCAGCGTAGGCAATATAAACAAGATCTCATTTCTACAAAAA
>NW_003852555.1:4109259-4113703 GCF_000181295.1 Otolemur garnettii | reverse complement strand
CAGAAACACCATATATTTATCCAGAGTAAATACTAACATGTTTGAAAAGACTTTTTGTGAATTCATCTTATCTTTTCCTGAACTGTTCTCTAAATCTACCTGTCTTTGCTTTGCCCTGGGGATGGCAGCTAACATTATGATATCTTTCTTTGGTATCAGGCTGTATTTGTTTTGTTTTTGCTGTTTCCACGTTCAAGATCCCACTTGGCAGTCAACTCTTACCCAAGAATGCCGGCCTCTGCACCTGACATCCCTGGTCATCTTTTTATACTGTTTAGACCTTCCAATAGAATTGGGGTGCTAAGTGGGAACAGGCTGATTTCCTGGGGGATAGTACAGTCTGTTAGGGATCCCACTTGTTAGATTTTGAGTTAAGCAATTAAGTTGAGAGATGAGGCTATTTTTCCTAACTTGATTTTGGGGTTCTTGCCAATAAGGCAGTGACTTAGGGAGGCAGCAGGTGCCTCAGTAAGACAGACCAAAATTTGATGCCCTTTAGGTCTGGGTGCTTTCCCGCTTCAATCTCTCACGTGTGAGGCTCTTCTGCTGGGCTTTCATCCTCCTGGCTGGCCTTGCCTGTGTCAGGACAAACCACTGTTTCATTTAATTCTTTTAAATTAGGCCTTGAATTTTTCTTTTTTTTTTGAGACAGTCTCAAGCTGTCACCTTGGGTAGAATGCTATGGTGTCAGAGCTCACAGCAACCTCCAACTTGGGCTCAAGTGATCCTCTTGCCTCACTGTTTTTCTATTTTTAGTAGAGATGGAGGTCTTGCTTTCTTGCTCAGGGTGGTCTTGAACTCAGGAGCTCAAGCAATCCACCTGCCTTGGCTTCCCAGAGTGTTAGGATTACAGGCGTGAGCCACTGTACCTGGCTGGTAACTGCCTTTTTTACAAAATTCCCAGGCATTAACACAGTATCTGGCACATAGTATGTGTGCAATAATTAATTATTTATTGAAAGAATGATTGGATAAAATGTGCCCAGAATGGGAGGTGAAAGGCTTTGTGTACAGACCATTTCTGAGTTGGCTACACTTACTAAGGTGCTGGTTAAATTCAGTTGGGTCATTACTAAACCCATGCCATGTGCTAGGAAATGTATAGGATCTGTGCGGATTAATGTTATAGATTTTTGTTTTCTGTTTCTTAAAGTGCACACGCATTGTAAAAATGACAAAGATTGCTGACATACAAAATGTGGAGAGTGAAATCTGTTATAGTGCCACTCACTAGACATAACCATTGTTAACAGCTTGGTGTATTTTCGTCCAAATTTAAGCAAAAGTTTATATACCATATGCATTATTTTCTTGTTTCCTATTACCCTCTTACAGCTCTTAAATGTTTTCCCATATACATTTACTTCATTCTCTTTAGAGAGTATTCCATTTTATAGCTGTTCCATAATTAACCAATGCAATTGGGTGGATATTTAGGTGGTTTCTATTTTTCTTTACTAGAAACAACACTGCAATGAGTATTATTGTACCTATACATTTGCATACTTATGTATAAGCTCAGTTTCCAGAAGTGAGACTGTCTGGTCAAAGAGTAGGAATGTTTTAAATGTTAATATGTTGCCAAGGTACCCTTTGGAAAAGCTATATTAACTACACAGTTGTATACTTGGGGAGAAGAGAGAGCTTTGAGCCCATAGTCAAGCCGGGGGTCAGAGTGTGAGCAGGTGTGTGTGAGAGAGAGAGTGCCAGAGTGAGTGAAAAGATAATGTGTGTGAGATTGGCCCTGGCCTGGGGAGGTTCATTTTAGCTGCCCTTTGAAGGAGAGGTAGAACTGGGAAGAGCTGGAGGGAAATGATGGTCAAATCGGGGAAATTGAGTCTCTATTCATAAATCACATCTCACTTGATCTTAGCCAAAAGGCCGAGAAGCAATATAAATCACATCTCAAACTTAATATAACACAACTTGTACTTTTCCCCCTTCCCCACCCCTGGCATTTCTCTTCAAGTCTTCTTCATTGAAGTAATTCTATTCCATCTACCTCGATATTCTAGCTAGAGAATAGGGAGTCATCCTTAGTTCTTTTTTTTTTTTTTTTTTGGTGACAGAGTCTTACTCTGTTGCCCAGACTAGTGTGTTGTGGCCTCAGCACCATAGCTCACAGCAACCTCAAACTCTTGGATTCAACTATTTCTCCTGCCTCTGCCTCCTAAGTGGCTAGGACTACAGGCACCTGCCACAACGCCTGGATAGTTTTTTTCTATTTTTAGTAGAGACAGGGTCTCGCTCTTGCTGAGGCTGGTCTCAAACTCCTGAGCTCACGGGATCCTCCCACCTCAGGGGCCTAGAGTGCTAGAGTGCAGGTGGGAGTGGCGGCTTTATCCTTAGTTCTTTTATTGCCCTCTTTCCTTTTATCTCACTGGTTCTCAATCTTCCTAATAACACGGTCCTTTAATACAGTTCTTGTGGGTCTCAACCCACAGGTTGAGAACTGCTGTTTTATCTCTTCCATTAGTGAGTCCTGCTCCACCATAGCCATGCTCCACTTTTTCTTCCCCTTGTTACCGATTCAGTATTCTGGCTAAGTCACATTAATTATTTGCCTGTTTATTCTCTACATAGCAGAAGGTGATCTTTAAAGATAAAGTACTTTCTCTTGTTCTGTACCTTAAAAACTTTTACTTTTTTATTTTATTTTTTTGGCAGTTTTTGGCCGGGGCTGGATTTGAACCCGCCACCTCCAGCATATGGGACCTGCGCCCTACCCTTTTGAGCTACAGGCGCTGCCCCCCCCCCCACCTTAAAACCTTTTAAAGACATTGAGTTACCCCTGGAGTAAGATTCTGACTCCTTGTAACCTTCCAGTTTTAGACACCCTGGCCTTCCCAGTCAGCTCCTTTTGTTTGCCGTGGATCTCTCTTAGCTGTTTTTCTTTCTCCTGGGAAGAATATTCCTGTGGGTAACTTTTCCCATTCTTCAGCTTTCAGCCTCAGTATCTCCTCCTTAAGAGATTTTTCCTGTCAACCTTTTAGGAAAGTAAGATATCCATTCACTCCCCAAACCTACCATTTTCTTTTTATTTCCTTTGTCTTTGGAGCCCTGATGGCCGTTTGTAATTATTTTGTTGCCCCCCTCCCTCCAGTACCTCCAGGTAGATACTAGTTCTGTGAATGTCTGGTGCCCATTTCAGCCCGGTGTTTACCTGTGTTAGCCTTGATGTGATCACAAAGTCATCTCTGATGTGAGATAGATAGATAGAGATATATATATATATATATATATATTTTCTTTTTTTTTTTTTTTTTTTGAGACAGAACCTCAAGCTGTTGCCCTGGGTAGAGTGCTGTGGCATTCATAGCTCACAGCAACCTCAGGGGCTTAAGCGATTCTCTTGCCTCAGCATTCCAAGTAGCTGGGACTACAGGCGCCCACCACAATGCCCGGCTATTTTTTGGTTGCAGCTGTCATTGTTGTTTGGCAGGGCCGGGCTGGATTCGAACCCATCAGCTCTGGTGTATGTGGCTGGTGCCTTAGCTGCTTGAGCCACAGGCGCCAAGCCTGATGTGATATATTTTGTTCTTTACAGCACACCTCAAAGATGTGGGTTATAGTTATGAATTTGCACTTCGAATCACGCACTAAAACTCCTTTCTTTTCTTAGATTCCTGCTCCAAAGCGAGGAGAAATTGTAAGACAGATTGGGGATGCCCTGCGGGATAAGATCCAAATACTCGGAAGCTTGGTAAAGTGATTTGTACTGTATGCACATTCCTTTGAGTGGAGAACAGGGCTGTCAATGCATTTCCGTGCTTAAGATTATGCATTTTTTTTTTTTTTTTAAGAAAAGCAATTTATAAATTTCAAAACTCCTTTCTTTGGAGGAAAGATGAACAAGATAAGGAAAAGTGAAGGCAATTCTTGTGTTTTAAAATTCTTCAGAAAAGAACGTTCTTCAGTTTATTACCCTCACGAAATAAATACAAACATGTTTTGTTTTCTCCTTCCTTAATTTAATGTTTAAAATGTGAATTCTGTTGGAAAAATTCTGCTTTTTATATTTTTAGGTATCTTTGGAGATGGGGAAAATCTTAGTGGAAGGTGTGGGAGAAGTTCAGGAGTACGTGGATATTTGTGATTATGCTGTTGGCTTATCACGAATGATTGGGGGACCCATCTTGCCTTCTGAAAGTAAGCAATGAAGTCAGTTAAGCTAAGAGTTATGCACTCTGATATGGGAAGCTCTCAAAAGTGCTCTGGCTAGGAACAGTTTGCAAATAAGGGATTCAAGTAGCGTATATAACTTTGTGAAAAAAAATATATTTTTAAATTAAATCATAGCTGTGTACATTAATGCAATCATGAGGTACAATGTGCTGGTTTTATATACCATTTGAAATATTTTCATCAAACTGGTTAACTCGTGAAAATATTTTTAATCTTTCTAAGAGATGCAAATTAAAACAGGTGAAAACATGTCGAGAAC
>NW_003852555.1:4103045-4108145 GCF_000181295.1 Otolemur garnettii | reverse complement strand
TGGTGTCACAGCTCACAGCAACCTCAAACTGTTGGGCTTAAGTGATTCTCTTGCCTCAGCCTCCCAAGTAGCTGGGACTACAGGCACCCGCCATAACACCAGGCTATTTTGTTGTTGTTGCAGTTTGGCCAGGGCTGGGTTTGAACCCACCACCCTCAGTATATGGGGCCAGTGTCCCACTCACTGAGCCATAGGTGCTGCCCCCAAATGGTGGTTCTTTAATCTTTTGCTGTCACAAGCTATGCTGCATGGACCACCCCTCACCCCCTGTGCTCTGAGGAGCTTTCATTGATGTAAGGAGGATAAGAGCTTATGGAGCAAAACAGATGACTCTGTGTGTCAGCATAAGTGCGGGGATGGCAGTGCACGCCACAGCGGCAGCAGTGGTTATCTCTGTGTGGCAGAGTTACTGGTGGTCCTTATTGTCTTCTGTGTTTTCTATATTTTCTAAAATTTCCGTGATGTAATTAATATTTATAATTAGGAAAAGAAACAGTTTTATTTTTACCTTGGAATGTGGGGCAACTTCCTTACTTCTAGAAAGGGTTAGAGGAGTCTTTTTAAATGTATAGTTAATATCTTTAATTAGGTATTTTAATGTATTTTTAAAGTGATGACCCTTAATTAGATATCTAACAATGATTTCTATCATCTGAGATTAATTTTGTGTCACTGATCACTTTCAAGAGGTTTTTCTAGCTGAGAAAAAAGTTAGTAAACTGCCAATTTGGGGAATGGATGTATGCAAGCTGGTCACCTCTTTGATTTATACCTGTTGTGATGCGTTTCTCACAATTAAAATATATATATATATCTTTTTTAGTTTTTATTCATTATTCTTTTTAAATTTTATTTATTTATTTTTGAAACAGAGTCTCACTTTGTTGCCCTTGTTAGAGTGCTGTGGTGTCACTGCTCACAGCAACCTCAGACTACTGGGCTCAAGCGATTCTCTTGCCTTAGCCTCCTGAGTAGCTGGGACTATAGGCGCCCTCACAATGCCTGGTTATTTTTAGAGATGGGGTCTCAGTCTTGCTCAGGCTGTCTCAAACTTGTGAACTCAGGCGATCCACCTGCTATTGCCTCCCAAAGTGCTGGGATTACAGGTGTCAGCCACCACACCCGGCCTATTCTTTTTTTATTTTTGTTTTTATTTTTCATTTCAGGTGAATGTGAGGGTACAGACAAGCAGGTCACAATATTTAAACACAATTAAAATCTTTTTCAATGGTTTACACCAGGAGTCCTCAAACCTTTTAAACAGGGGGCCAGTTCACTGTCCCTCAGACCACTGGAGGGCCAGACTACGGGCCCCGGGATGAGTCGGCTGCTAAGCAGGACAGGCATCGGTGGCAAAAACACCCGGCGGGTCAGATAAATGTCCTAGGCGGCCGCAGTTTGAGGACGCCTGGTTTACATACTTTTTTTATGAAGTAGATTACTCATGTATGCAGAGGCTTTGAGTAACTTTGACTTCATGAGTTCGATAAATGCTTACTAAGCATCTATCAGGTGTCAGGCGATACTGATCAATAAGGCATGGTCAAGGGGTCAGGGGCTCCCTCCACACAATCACCATCCTGTCCTCTGCCCCATCCCAGTACTGACCATGCTGGATTATAATTATCAGTTTACTCCTCTCCACCTAAAATGTAAGGAACTTAGGAATCCCTTTCCCCAGCCCCCTGAGTGCAGTCAGGAAAGGCCTCTGGAGAAGGAGGTCAGGGTAAAGGCTCAGGGAGGACCCAGATGAGGAAGTGGGGTGCTGAGGCAGCAGCTTGTTTGAAGCAGGGAGGAAGCCTCTGGGAAAGCTTAGGATGGGGAGAGCATACCTTATTTGGGAGCTGCATTGCTTCAGCACAGCTGGAGGGTACAGTGTGGGGGTGACAGATGGGTGGAGAGGGAACCTTGGAAACGGACTTTTCCCAGCTGGGAGTTTGGACTTTATTCTGAGGGTGGCTACAGTAGCAGTCCAGACACCAGCGTGTTGTAATACAAGGTAACATCAGGGCAGAGGGGGGATGGGAGGCGAGGGGGAGGCAGGCCTGCCAGGAAGAGGCTGTGCTGGCATATCATTTTGCTGGGGGTTAGGATGCCTGGACAAGAGGGCCTGGGAGAGAGGTGCTGCCTGTGGTTTGGTTTCCCCAGCCGAGCATGCAGGGCAAGGGTGGCCAGGGAGATTGATGGCTGGGACTGCTGCCTTTCCAGCTGGTCTGGTTTTAGTCAGGTCATGGGAACCATCATACTCCTTTGCTCTGGTTCTTCATTGCTCCAACTGCATAAGCTCCTGCGGGATTTTGAGTGAGTTTAAAGTTTGTGTTTAAAACACAAATATTTTTTGTTTATACAGTATTTTCAGTTTTCCTACAGGAATATAAAGATTTGTGCAATTCATTTGTTGAACATATGTAATTATTAGAGGCACCCCCTCTACCCCTCCAAATGAGCTGCTTTGTCTTGAATTTAGGGAAGCCCAGGGCTTCATTAGGCAACACGGAGAACATGGGCCTAAGTCCAGTGTCTTGGTCCGGCTCTGCCCTTTGTGAGCGCATCACCTAGGGCACCTCTTACTGTTATCAGTCTCCCAGGGGAGGTTTTTCCAAGTTCATAGTGTTTCTCAGGAAAAGAATTTCAGGGTGCACCACATGAGCCAAGCGCGCACCAGCTTTTATTGAAAGCAGCAAAAGTACTCTCAGGAAGGAAAGGGGGCAGGCTCGAAAGAGATAGTCTCGGAGAGAGCAGCTGCTCTGGGAAAAAGTCATTCGAGATCTTTTGTAGTTTTACTAATTGAAGGGAGGAATAGTCAAGGCCAAGGCTTGGCTTTTACTCAGAATTGAGGCAGTAATTCCTACAATTGGGTTCCTTTTCATTTTCATATTTTATGTAGTTGTCTTAAAACTGTCATGGTGATTTCAAGGGCAGAGAAATTTTAAAACCACAATGCACATGATACTGCAAGTAGCTGAAGTTCATGTAAAGTGACAGAGGTAGCTGACAAGGCAGTTGAAGCTGGTTCTTGCCTATGGGTCAGCGCCTTCTGTTTAGGGTTGATTACTTTGACACCTGTAGCCAGGCTTCAAGCCTCTGCCCAAGGCCTCAGTCCTGGTTCTGGTGTCATTATTCTAATACCATCACCTCTCTAAAGCAGCGGTTCTCAACCTGTTATGACCCCCCAGGAACTGTATTAAAGGGCTGTGGCATTAGGAAGGTTGAGAACAACTGCTCTAAAGTGTCCTGCTCTGTTCTGTGCAGATTTTCTATGAGGATCAGAAGCATAATGAATATTATTATGGTTTACAAGGTAGTATAGTAATAACTACTTTTGTTGTACATTAATTAAAGTACCAATATCCCGCAGCTTTGCGGAGTGACCCACTGCAAGCCATCTGGAATCCCCCTGGTTCGGTGTACCTTTCTTCTGAAAATGAAAAATATCGGACTTTGTTATTGCATTAAATTAAGATGCTTCGCCTCATTCCATCCCTTTTCTGTCCTAAGGACCTGCCCATGCACTCATTGAACAGTGGAATCCCGTAGGCCTGGTTGGAATCATCACTGCGTTCAATTTCCCCGTAGCAGTGTATGGCTGGAACAATGCCATCGCCATGATCTGTGGGAACGTCTGCCTTTGGTAAGACCCGCTCACTTTCCTGCCCAGTAGCAAGACGGTAAGAAAAATAGCCATTTCCAAAATGTATTTTTGACTGTTGCTAAAAAGTTATTTTTGTACGTTGAAATGTTTTCTACGTGCTATACTCTTTCGGTTCACATATGAAGTCATATCTGCTAGTTGTGAAGTGCTGATTTTTAATTATGTATTTTAACCATTGCTGATATGTTTAATTTTTGACCTAGCATTATCCTGTTCTTCTCAGTCTGTTGCTACCCCACTGGGTGTACTGACATTCAATCCTGACATTAGCTACCCACAGTTAGTGTCAGGTGTAAGGGTTCAGTCCTCCACAAGACTGCCTCTATTTCAGGTGCAAACTGCAAGTGGGGTCCCCAGAACACCTGCAGTTCTGGCCAGCCATCTGTAAATGAGAAGATTCCTATGAACCTCAGTTTTGGTAGTTCACTAGAATGACCCACAGATCTCGAGAAAGCATTATATGTAATGATTACAGCTTCAATATAAAAGGTACACCTGGGGCAAGGTCTGGAAGGGCCCTAGGGGGTCTCCTGGTGATGTCAGGGTATGTCACCCTCCTGGCATATATCAGTGTGTTTACCAGCCAGGAAACACCAGTGCACTCGGATATCCAGAGTTTTTATTGGGGTTTTATTATGGAGGCATAGATAGTTACCTCATGTTTAATATCAGTCTCCAGCCTTCCTTCTGTCCTTGGAGGCAGTACAGTGGCTGAAAGGTGGTCAGTCTTTGTGCTGAAGCTATTTAGTCATCTTGTTGGTATAACAAAGGCACTATTGTCACTCAGAAGTTCCCAAGGGAAACTGAGGAGAAAGACAAGATATAGTCTGTATTATACCATACGTCTCAAACAGAAAAGTAAGAAAAAAACTTGTGATGTCTCAACCTTCTTTTAAAAATTTTACTTTTTTTATTCAATAAAAATTTGATAGTAAATTACCAAGTGCTTCTGAGGTACTTGGCCGGTGTTATTATTGATGTTTTAAATTTTTTATCTTTCTAAAATATTTGATATGGCAAAACGGGTCTTTTAGCTTTCGTGTTCAATGGAAGAACTATAAGGAAGATCGGGAAAGTGCCTTTGGCCTATGTGAGCATCTGTTCCACTAGTTCCTTATTGATCTTAAATGTGGTACTCAACTGAGTATACTCAAACACTATCTATAAAACAAGGCCTAGTTGGGAGAATTAATTATTCGGAACCCTTGCTTTCCAGGATTCTAATCCAGAAGGCCTAACTGTATAGTTGTCCTTGGGTCTTTGAGCCTGGCAAGGAAAGTTTGATGGAGGCAGCACACTGATAGATTTCTGCTTCACTCCATAACGGTCTGAGGTTCCCATAAGTTCAGTTGCTTCCTGCCATATTTTATATTCAAGAAAGTTTTGTAGTCCCTGCGGTGTTAGAGACACTGACTGAAGGGCAGATTTCTTTTTTTTTTTTTTTTTTT
>NW_003852555.1:4100907-4102801 GCF_000181295.1 Otolemur garnettii | reverse complement strand
CTTAGCCGGTTGAGCTATAAGCGCTGAGCCAGAAGGGCAGATTTCTGTTTTAGTTACAAGGTTCACTTGTTAGTTGTCTAACTGGACAGCACTTTTTCTCACAAAGACTTTTCCTTCTGCCTGTTAATAAAAAGTATTTATGGTTTCTATCAAATTAAGTTTCTTACTTTTCTTTTTCTTTTTTTTTTTTAAGGAAAGGAGCTCCAACAACTTCCCTCATTAGTGTAGCTGTCACAAAGTAAGTAAATGTGGCTTTCTCTTTCCTGGGTTTGGAATAATCTTGAAAGGGTAATTGGCATTTTAATCCCGTGTGAAAGTATCACATTTCTTTAAGCATGGAATTTGGATAACTTCTTTCTCCTTTGCTCGTAATAACATATTTTATATCATTTTTGCAGTTTATAGATCTCTTCCAGAGCAATATCATTTAACTCTTTGGAATCATGCCCAGATATTGATATAAATGTTGAACTCTTTTTTTCTTTTCTTTTTTTTTGTTTTGTTACAGTTTGGCCAGGGTTGGGTTCGAACCCGCCACCCTTGGTATATGGGGCTGGTGCCCTACTCACTGAGCCACAGGTGCCACCCCTAAATGTTGAACTCTTTTTTTTTTTTTTTGAGACAGAGCCTCAAGCTGCCACCCTGGGTAGAGTGCTATGACATCACAGCTCATAGTAACCTCTAACTCCTGGGCTCAAGCGATTCTCCTGCCTCAGCCTCCTAAGTAGCTGGGACTATAGGCGCCTGCCACAACGCCCAGCTTTTTTTTTTTTTTGATTGCAGCTGTCATTGTTGTTTGGCGGGCCCTGGCTAGATTCGAACCCTCCAGCTCAGATGTATGCGACTAGTGCCTTAGCCGCTTGAGCCACAGGTGCTGAACCATGAATGTTGAACTCTTATAGACATGTTTTGGTCACCTGGAATATAAAAAATCTCTAGTGGAGAGGAAATATTTTTTTGCAGTTTAGTGACTATATTTTATAACTATTCAACAAGTGAATACTTTTGGGAATAGATTGCTACCCAACTAATACTTTTTTTGCTTTTGCTTAATGACTGTTTATTCTTGCTCTGTTGCCCCAGCCAAAGTGCAGTGATGTGATCACAGTTCACTGCAACATCAAACTCTTGGCCTCAAGCAATTCTTGTGCCCCAGCCTTCCTGTTAGCTGGGCTACAGCTACACACCACCACACCTGGCTAATTTTTCTGTTTTTAATAGAAATGGGGTCTCTTGTTCAAGTTGTTCTCAAACTCCTGACCTCAGACAATCCTCCTGCCTTGGCCTCCCAGAGCACTAGGATTAGAGCCGTAAGTTTTTAGTGTAGGCTCAGCGCCTGTAACTCAAGCGCCTAAGGCATCAGCCACATACACCAGAGCTGGCTGGTTCGAATCTAGTCCAGGCCCACCAATCAACAATGACTACTACAACCAAAAAATAGCTAGGCATTGTGGCGGGCGCCTGTAGTCCCAGCTGCTTGGGAGGCTAAATCAAGAGAATCGCTTAAGCCCAGGATTTAGAGGTTGCTATGAGCTGTGATGCCACAGCACTCTACCCAGGGTGACAGCTTGAGGCTCTGTCTAAAAAAGAAAAATCATTAGTGTTTTACTCATTTGTATTTGAGAACAACTCTGATTAGTTCCTCAAAGCAGTGTTGTTAATTTATCATTGTGGAGTTTGAAAGTCCCGTGTCCTCCTGACTGATGTAGCTGGGCCTCCCATGTCATTTGGAGTTTAAAGGAACGTAGACCACGGTGCCTTCCTGTGTGGAGCTGGGGGTACTTTCAGGTTCCTTCCTTGCTTGCATATTTGCTTTCTCTGATTTAACAACTGTTGGTCAAGAGCTTGTGGTAGATTCTGAATAAAAGAGGGGTTTTTTGATTGTTTTTTTTTT
>NW_003852555.1:4099360-4100706 GCF_000181295.1 Otolemur garnettii | reverse complement strand
GATGCCTGGCTATTTTTTGGTTGTAGTTGTAACTGTTTGGCAAGCCCATGCTGGATTCGAACCTGCCAGCTCTGGTGTATGTGGCTGGCTCCCTAGCTGCTGATCTAAAGAGGGTTTTTAATGTTATAAGATTATTTGGAACAGTGGCTTAGGAAATAAAACATATGCTAAAAGAGAGTATGTGTTAATGTTTAATTGAAAGAAATATATGATATTGAGGAAACAATACCCTGTAAGGCAGGGGTGTTGAAATTGCATGTTAAAACAAGTCAAAATGGTGAGATTCTTGAAACAATTTTTCAAAATACACTTTTGGGGGGGGGGACTGTCTCACTCTGTCACCCTGGCTAGAGTTCTGTGACATCAAGCCTAGCTCTCAGCAACCTCAGACTCCTGGGTTTAGGTAATCTTCCTGCCTCAGCCCCCCGAGTAGCGATTACAGGTGCCCTCCCCAACACTTGGCTTATTTTTCTGTTTTTAGTAGAGATGGGGACTTGCTCTTGCTTAGGCTGGTCTTGAACTCCTGAGCTTCAGGGATCCTCCTGCTTCAGATTCCCAGAGTGCCTCCTAGGTATAAGCCATCGTGCAGGGCCCACTTTTTTTGTTTTTTTTTTTTTAAACAACAGAATAGTTAATGTGGGTATAGTGAGCTTGTATAACTGGTTAAAATATTACCTGTTTTGGTACTAGTTTTACTTTATGCCTTTTTTTTGTTTGGTCTGTTTTATGCAACATGTTCATTTAGGTCTTTAATACATCCTGATTGATATTTTTCAAATAATTGGAAATATCTGATTTTGCAATGGAAGATAATAAGTAAAATGGTAGCCAGATATTTTTAGAATTAGCCAAGTGTGGTGCAGAGCCTACTGGGAGGTTTTCTTAAATTCAAGTAAATGTTCAGATTCATTGGATGAGTTTAGGTAACACATGTCCCTCTGTCTATTCAGAAGGATACAGGACAGGGATGTGGTTTGCTGGGACAGCATCAGGTCAGTCGGTGTTCCTGAAGCAGTCACTGAGGTACAGGGAGGTGAGGTCCACAGTGGACAGGTGTAGGGATTACCTTGGCTTAAAAGCCGAATGCTCCACAGAACCCCAAATCTCTTATATCACTTCTATAGGCATAGCTTTCAGATGATAGAAAGGACGTGTGTTCCAAGGACTGCATGCAGGGCAGGCCAAAAAGCATGGCATTTCCATGTATAGTTCACAGATCATCAGCTTAGTTCAGGGTCATTTGCTGTGATGTCTAAGTTAATGTGGTTGATTTTCTTACACTTACCAGATAACCTGGAGAACAGAGGTAGAATTTTATTTATGTTTTATTTTATTTTATTTTTTTT
>NW_003852555.1:4092899-4098554 GCF_000181295.1 Otolemur garnettii | reverse complement strand
ATCCAGCCCGGGCCACCAAAACGACAGTGACAACTACAACCAAAAAGTAGCTGGGCATTGTGGCAGGCATCTGTAGTCCCAACTACTTGGGAGGCTGAGGTAAGAGAATTGCTTAAGCCCAAGAATTGGAGGTCGCTGTGAGCTGTGACACCATAGCACTCTACCCAGGGCAACAGCTTAAGGCTCTGTCTCAAAAAAAAGAACCCTTGGTCTATTGGTCCTCTGGAAACTCAAAGTAAATGAAAAAATCCTATTTCATAGAAACCAGAAGTACCTTGTATCTCAAAATTGGATTGAAGTTTTTAACTGTATTTCTTATCTTAACTGTAACAGCTTAAACTGTAGGAGAGAACGCTTTGCTTGATCACAGTGCTTTAGCCTGCTGTTTTCTGACTACAGTAGTTTGGTATGAACCCAGTGGATGCTTTTGGGCTTCTTCAGGGTTTGCAGGGTAGGCCCAGCTCCCTCTGTTGTGTGCCTTTGGCACCTGCTCTAGGCTTTGGAGACCTCTTCCTCCTGTGTCATACTTTACCATTTTTCTAACTGAGCTCTACTTTGCAGAAATGTTTTAACAAATCTCTCATTTACTGATCGGGACTAACTCTTATTTGCTTTATCTTTCTAGTTATTATTCCTTTTGTTTTCTTTGAATTCCTTTTCTATTTCTTTACCATCACTTTGATGGATTTGTGGTGGGAGACAAAAGAGGCCTGCGAACAATCTGCTGTCTTGAACCAGATAGATGTGCCTTCGTGGTTTGGCAGGAAATACTTAAAATGATGATCATTTGAACTACCCGAGTAATGCTCGGCATCTTCTTATGTTCTGTGTTCTTTTCTTCTTAATGTTCTTTTAGAAATAAAGTTCTGCTAAGTATTTGAAAATCTCTCTTATATGTGGGAGAAAACTAGGTTGCAGTGTTTGAAGGTACAATCTGTCTATAAGAGGGTTCTTACTGTTGGGTGATCATTTAGCAACAATGGCTTAGGAATTGGAAAGTGGGCTGAAAAAGAGAGCGGGTAGTATGTTTGAGGTTTGGGAGAGAAAGTCGGTAAGAGGAGAGTCAGGTGGTTGGAGTTTTATTTCTCATTTTTCCAGAAATGTATGAGGAAATTAAATTTCTGCCTTTGTAATTGCTTTTTCCTTTCTAGGATAATAGCCAAGGTTCTGGAGGACAATAAACTGCCTGGTGCCATTTGTTCCTTGACTTGTGGAGGAGCAGATATTGGGTAGGTTAATAGGCTGAGAACATCCTTCTGTTGAATGACTCCAGGTCCAGCTAGAATCACCTTTATTAAAATAACAAAACTCACTACAGCTAAGGAGACGAGGCTGGTTCTCTGGAATCATGATTATGGACCTTGTTGGGCTCTTACTTTATTGATGCATAACTTCTGTTGGAAGATGAGTAAAATTTGTCTCTTTAATTGCCTTCAGCTGCTGTTGGTGAGGTGTTTATATTCTGATGCTGGGCAGTCTGTGACTTATAAAGGTGTTTACAGGCAGTTCCTGAGTTACAAACATCCACCTTACATACAACTTACAGATAGAGGCTATTACAGTACGTCTCTGGGTTACAAACATCTGACCTGTGACTCTCACCAATAGAAGCTATTGCAGGTAATAGGTAAATGTGCCTCTTCCAACTTAAGTACAAATCTACAGAACCTCTCCTTTGTAAGCCCAGGGGGCTGGCTATCTGTACTTACAAAGCAAAGCCATAGAATTGTAGGCTGGGGTCTTATCTCCCCCATGAGAACCTAGCCCACTGAGCTCTTTAGCTAACCAAACAGAGAACCCTGGGAACACAGCCTCTGTTCTTATCATTTATTTATTTATTTAGACAGTCTTACTTTGTTGCCCTTGGTAGAGTGCGGTGGCATCATAGTTCACAGCAACCTCAAACTCTTGGGCTGAACTGATCCTCTTGGCTCAGCCTCACAAGTAGCTGGGACTACAGGTGCCCGTCACAGTGCCTGGCTATTTTTAGAGTTTTTCTTTTTTAGTAGAGACAGGGTCTCACTCTTAATCAGGCTAGTCTAGAACTCCTGAGCTCAGGCAGTTCACCCTCCGAGAGTGTTAGGATTACAGGCGTGAGCCATTGGGCCTGGCCTATTGGTTTTTGTCCTACAATTCACATACCGTGACATTTTCCTTCTTAAAGTGTACTGTTAGGGGCTTTAGACTGCGGTGTTGTGCAGTCATCACTACTGTCTCATTCCAGAACATTTTGATCATCTCAGAAAGACACGCATACTCATTAGCAATCACTTCCCATCCCCCTCTCTCCCTCGCCCCTGGCAACCACTACTGTACTTTCTGCCTCTATGAATTTGCTTATTTGGGGTATTTTGTGTAAATGGAATCATAATATGTGGCCTCTTATGTCTGGCTTCTTGGCCTAATATCATGGCCTCTTTCAGTTGGAACTGACTGTAATTGCCCTGAACTGTGAAGAAAGCTAAGGTTGTTTTTACGGCTTAGATTTGATTAGGTGAAGTTTCCTCAGAGTCGAGTCTTATAACCTATACTGCTGTGGCTAAAGGGTGAGTTTACTTCCCACACTTTCAACAGACTACTGTTCTCACTGAGCCGTTTTAAAAAGGAGCAGTAAGTTATTCTTTTTTTCATATAGATGAGAAAATATTAGATAATACAACTCCCACATCTACGGTGCATAGTGAAGTATTACCTAAATGTCATTTAAAACACGAGAATGGTGTCCTTTGACCTACTCTATTCTTGCAAACTGGCGTCCAGTCCTTTGTGTTGGCCTTGGAATAGCTCAGATAATTAGAGTGGCGTATACAGGAGTGGTTTAAGCAGCAGCCCCTGTGAGTGTCAGGGCTCCTGTTTGCTGGGTTGAACCTGGGGAGCCCTCCCTAGGTAATTGAATCAAGTTCTCCCGCCCTACGTTGGACAGATGCTGCCCTGTTTGGCTCACACCGAACCCTTTCAAGCACTGAACGAAGAGGTTCAAATCAACAGTGTCTGTGCTCTACATCCCTTAGAAGCACCCGGACATCCTAGCATGGCCTTTATACATCAACTTCCATGAGGAGTATTTTAGGATATTTTCCTACAGACTTTTTTTTTTTTTTGAGACAAAGTCTCATAGCTCATAGCAATCTCAAACTCTTGGGCTCAAGTAGCTGGGACTATAGGTTCCTGCCACAATGCCCAGCTATTTTTAGAGATGAGGTCTGGCTCTGGCTCAAGCCCATTTCAAACTCCTGAGCTCAGGCAGTCCACCTGCTTTGGCTTCCGGGAGTGCTAGGGTTATAGGGATGAGTCACCACGCCTGGCCCTACCGTCTTTTAAGTTATTACTTTTTAAAAGACTTACACAGCAGGTTAAGAGTCTTAAAACACCTGGAATGCTCAGCAAGGAAACCCTGAGATTCTGTCGCCCAGTTCCTCACTCTGTAAAAGAGACTTCCTCGAGGTGATTTCTGTGTGCAGAGTGCTCTCAGGGCGGGTCAGCCTGTCCTGCTGCCTGGTTCTCCTTGTGAAAAATTGATTTCTGTTTCACGAGGCCCTTCCCTTGCTCCCCTTGGATATACTGCCTTGTACTTTTGATTGCTGTTCCGGGGGCGGACATCAGTGTTTTCTTGCTGGGTAACAGTAGGTGTTGCCGCTGCTTGGTTTGTCTGCTCAAGTGACCATGTCTGCTCCCCTGCAGCACAGCAATGGCCAAAGATGAGCGCGTGAACCTGCTGTCCTTCACCGGGAGCACGCAGGTGGGAAAGCAGGTGGCCCTTATGGTGCAGGAGAGGTTTGGTAAGTGTGGGCTTTCCCATGAGGATTTTAACTCCCTCTGAAGGAGGGGTGTGAAATCTGAAAGTTGACTTTTTTTTTTCCTTTGACCTTTCCTTGGAGACACTGACCATGTTTATTTAAATGTTCAAGTGAAAGAAAAAGGTACAGTTATTTACAGTAACTGGTAGTTGAATGATAGGGAAGTCCTTTATTTATTTTTTCAGAGACAGAGTCTCATTTTGTCACCCTCGGTAGAGCACTGTGGTATCACAGCTCACAGCAACCTCCAGCTCTTGGGCTTAGGCAATTTTCTTGCCTCAGCTCCCCCAAGTAACTGGGACTATAAACGCCCACCACAATGCCCAGCTATTTTTTGTTGTTGTTGTTGTGGTTTGGCTGGAGCCAGGTTCCAACCTGCCACCCTTGGTATATGGGGCCAGTGCCCTACTCACTAAGCCATAGGCGCTGCCCTATTTATTTATTTATTTTTTAGAGACAGAGCCTCACTTTGTCACCCTTGGTAGAGTGCTATAGCGTCACAGCTCACAGCAACTTCCAACTCTGGGCTTAGGCGATTCTCTTGCCTCAGCCTCCCAAGTAGCTGGGACAACAGGCTCCCGCCACAGCACCTGGCTATTTTTTGTTGCAGTTTGGACAGGGCTGGGTTTGAACCCGCCACCCTTGGTATATGGGGCCTGTGCCCTATTCATTGAGCCACAGGCACCACCCTTATTTATTTTTTGAGACAGAGTCTCACTGTTGCCCTCAGTAGAGTGCTGTGACATCACAGGTCACAGCAACCTCCAACTCTTGGGCTCAAGCGATTCTCTTGCCTCAGCCTCCCAAGTAGCTGGGACTATAGGTGCCCACTACAGTGCCTGATTATTTTTTTTGTTGCAGTTGTCATTGTTGTTTAGCTGGTCCAGGCCAGAGGTGAACCCGCCAGCCTTGATGTGTGTGGCCAGCACAGTAACCACTTGTGCTATGGGCACCCAGACAGTGGAAGTCCTGTATTTAAACAGCATAATTTGCAAAAGAATGTCATGTTCTCTCTAAATGATGATGGTAGACTGCTACACAAAATAAAAGATATTTGACATTCCTACAGTAGTCACCCAACTTTATAAATCAGAAAATAAATGAGAAAGTAATTGGGATAGCATATAATTTGAGGCCTATCCTGATTGTGGCAGGTGCAGTAGTTACTGAACTAGCCATTAATTTGTGTTTATGTTTTTTTTTTAAAGGGAGAAGCTTGTTAGAACTGGGAGGAAACAATGCCATTATTGGTAAGGCTACTCCTTATTTATATGTTTATTTTGTTTTCTGTTCACGGTATCCTCAATAGCCATCCTGAGTATATAGAATTTGTTTAAGAACTCATCCCTTCTATGTCATGTGTGCCTGGGCCCTAATTCCCATGTTGAGAAATGTTTCTTGTAAGACAGAACGAAAGTGTGATTTAGATACTTACGTTTGGAAATGGTTACCTGGGGCCTAGAACCTGTGAATGGAACTTCCACTGAAATATGACACTGTTTCTTATTTTTCCTTCTGTTTTCTGAAAACTGATCCCATGTTTCTCCAGAATAGTGGATCTCAGCCTGTGGGTCGTGACCCACAGGAACTGAATTAAAGGGCCACGGCATTAGGAAGGTTGAGAACCACTGCTCTAGAACAACTAAATAGCCCTTAAGTGACTTGATCATTCCTTTAGACTTCAAAAACATTATGGTGGACTATCGAATGCTGTTATGTTGAGAAGGGACACTTCCTTAAACATTTTTTAAAATCACTTTCCCTATAGGTTTAGAGATTATTTAATTCTCTTTTTCACTTGTTTGAATTTGTAAGAAAACAAAATCGTTTACCAACCTAACTAATGTCATGAAGATCA
>NW_003852555.1:4089456-4092704 GCF_000181295.1 Otolemur garnettii | reverse complement strand
GTCATCATGTTTACATGCCTAGATATTCACACCAGATGTATAAAAAATGTGTGGTGAAAGGTTTGTTCCAGGTGAACTTTGATTCTAAAGAGAGATTTTCAGTGACAGTGTGTGCTCGGTGCTAAGGCCAGCTGTTTCAGATGCATTATTTCATTTAATCCCCCACAACAATGTTAGGAAGTGGATGCCATTATTAATCTCATTTGAAGACTATACTCTGAGACTTAAACTGATTGTGTGTCTGAAGTGCCAAATGCTGACCTTTGTATTGGTGACCTGACCTCCCTAGTTATCTCTGGGCCCAGAGAAGCTGACATCAAAATAGGCCATGGGATGAGGCTTCAGGGAAGTTCGGTGGAGGCTCAGTAGCAGAGGCTGAGAGAGGGACAGTGACGAACTCAGAGGAGTGAGAGCCTTAATTTCCCTCTGTGCTTGGGTAAAGCTCACAGAGCTCATTGCTTTCTCGTATAATCTTTACTGGAAGAAAAGTGTGCCTCTCCCCAACACACACACACACACACACACACACACACACACACACACGTATAAGTCTCTGTGATGTTAATTACTTGCTTTGCAATGATAGTTTTGGTATTCTCTTGTAGTTTTTATTTTATTTTTCCTTTCATTGATATGTATAATAATAATTTTACATATTCGTGGGTTCATGTGCACTTCCTAAAGGCATTGTTTCATACCAGTGACTAAATTCCTTGTCTGGCTGCTTTGCTACCCTGATGGGCATGTCTGTGCTTCTCTAAGGTTTTGAGGACGCAGACCTCAGCTTAGTAGTTCCATCAGCTCTCTTTGCTGCCGTGGGGACAGCTGGCCAGAGGTGTACCACTGCAAGACGCCTGGTGAGTTCTATCTGCAAGGCTGTGTGAGATCGTGCTGCTCTTTAAACGCTATTTTTAAAACAAAGTCTGCTGTTAGCAAGGTGTCATAGAATTGCTAGAATGATGTGTTCGCTAGACGGGACTTGTAGATGTGTGGTCTTCCTACACACCCTTCTCTGGTGCTGGCAGATGTTGCTAATTAGTCAGTGATCTGCCTTTCTCCCACCCCAGCTAACCAGACTCTCACTGCTAATCCCCTGGCCATGAGGCCCATTTTCAATCCTACACTTAGAACAATGTGGACCAAGTCCTTGCCACTTAGAGACTAAAACAAGGTAAACATTTGAAAAATTCTAACACAATTACCTGAAAGATAGCCTTGCTTTTTTATAAAGCATTTAAATAGTAAAACATTTTATTTATTTATTTCTTTGAGACAGAGTCTTACTTTGTCACCCTGGGTAGAGTGCCGTGGCATCACAGCTCACAGCAACCTCAACTCTTGGGCTTAAGAGATTCTCTTGCCTCAGCCTCCCAAGTAGCTGGGAGTACAGGTGCCCACCACAATGCCCAACTATTTTTTTATTGCAGTTGTCATTGTTGTTTAGCTGGCTTGGGCTGGGTTTAAACTTGTCAGCCTGGGTGTCTGTGGCCGGCACTGTAACCACTGTGCTACAGGCGCCAAGCCAAGTAGTAAAACATTTTAAAGACTTAAATTTTTGGCTCAAGTCAAGTCTCTAAGTGATGTTGATGTATTGCAAAGCAAATGACAATGTGTGTGTTTTCTATAGTCTGAGCTCATATAGATGGGGGAGATTAAGATTAAGTATATATAAGGAGATATGGTTTAGCTTCAGTGTGGGATTTGGGAATTTTAATCTCTAAGGTTAGTTGGATTCAGTTTAATATGAAGTACCACTTTGATTTTCATGACTCTTGTGGTACTGAAAAACTGTGTGTACTATGACTGAACAAGTTTTAGAATGGTACATTTGCCACTTTTTATTGTTGAATTTTCCTTTTGTAATGAAAAAAAGTACAATTACAGAGCAATTTGCTTTAGGTCTTTGTTGATAGGGAATATCACAATTTGGGAAAGGTAAAGACTGAGATGGTGCTCACGTCTCTAATCCTACCACTCTGGGAAGCTGAGGCTAGACAGTCACTTGAGCTCAGGAGTTCTAGACCAGCCTGAGCAAGAGCCAGAACTCATCTCTACTAAAAATAGAAACATTATTAGCTGGTGCTTATAGTCTCACCTGCTTGGGAGGCTGAGGCAGGAAGATCACCTGAACCTAGAAATTTGAGGTTGCTGTGAGCTAGGGTGATGCCATGTCGCTCTAGCCTGGGGCAACAGAGAGAGTCTCTATCTCAAAAAGAAAAAGTCTTCTGTTTGCTTATGTTTTCAGACACTGTAATATTTCAGCAACAGTATTTTAGAATTCTTCATCTGTATGATTAAGGGTTATTCATTGGTTAAACATTTATACATTTATTTCACTATTCCTTGTAATTTTTTTTTCACTTAGTTTTTACACGAAAGCATCCATGATGAGGTTGTAAATAGACTTAAAAAGGCCTATGCACAGATTCGTGTTGGGAACCCATGGGACGGTGAGTATCTGCTTCTGTTTTCAAAGATATCCCTTTGTGACAGCTGGTGTTGAAAATGTTTCGATTTTCTGAGTATGGGAGTTTTTCTTCCCCCTTTGCTGAGGGGCCTGAGGGCACATGGAGCAGAGTATCAGGCAACTGAGATGACAGGTCTGCTTCTTGGTTGGGACTCTGGTGCTTGACATTGGCTGTTGGGTGAGACTGGGAGATATGTTTAGTTGGGATGAGATTTGGTGAGCTTTTCTCTTTTTACTGCTTATCTTCACCCAAACCACCACCAGCCCTCTCATGGGAAGTTACCCTTCCTGCATTCACCACTGCTGCCGCAGTAACCAGAGTGGTTTTTAAACATGCAATCTGATAATTCACTCTCCTTCTTAAAATACTCCAGGGACTTCCCATTGCTTTTAGACTAAAACCCAGATGCTTCTTCAGCAGGCTTCTAATCCTGCCTAGCCTGAGGTCTGCCTCCTGCCCCACTTGCCTCCTGCCCAGCCCTCTCCTGTGTTCGTTTTGCCCCTTGCTCCTGCCCTCTGCCTTCTCCCTCCTTGCTTCAGTGCTCCAGGAGTGCCAGGCCCTGTCCGGCTGCTGGAAATGTTCTTCCCCAGCTCTTCCTGTGGTTGGCACTGCTAACTTGCCACTTCCTCATGGACACCTGCCCTAATCTTCCGTCTTTCTCTGTCCCTACATCACTGTCAGTGCTCCGGTTTCCAGTAGTCATCATACAAGTCAGCGCCAGTGTCCCCTTGAATTGCACACCAGTGTTGTTTTTAGAGAATTGTCACACTGTAATGAATA
>NW_003852555.1:4083869-4088556 GCF_000181295.1 Otolemur garnettii | reverse complement strand
AGAGTGAGACTCCGTCTGAAAAACAAATCAAGAAACCCCCCCAAAGAAACCAATCAAAGGCCAGTTTTTGGAAAAGCAGGGTGGTGTCTCACAAACAGGGGCATCCCCTTTGCCCCTGGGCCACAGGAGGAATCTTGAGCCCATCTGAACAGACAGCTGTTGGACTGCTGCTTGTGGCAGTGTCAGCCTCCTGCCTGGCTCTGACCCGCCTCCTGCCTGGCCCTGACCGCGCCCTCTCAGTCAGTTTGCCATCTGAATACCGCCTCAGGCTCAGTGGCTCCACCCAGAGGCCTGGTGGCCCTACCTATTTCTATAATAAAGGAAGTTTATGGGCGTACCTGTTCATTTTCATTTTGTATTATCTGCAGCTGTTTTCACACTACAGTGGACAAAATAAAGAGCATTCCTTTTCTCTGTGCAGCGAACGTTCTCTATGGGCCACTCCACACCAGGCAGGCAGTGGACATGTTTCTGGGAGCAGTGGAGAAAGCAAAGAAAGAGGGTGGCACCGTGGTATACGGGGGCAAGGTAAGGAAGCCTCTGTGATGGGTTGTGACTGCTTTTCTCTTTCTTTCCCTTAGGCATAAGCAGGGCTTTCGGCAGACTGGGAAAGGGTCTCCATTTGACATCTTTCCTCTCTCCTGTATTAATAAGGGGAAATAAACATTTTAAAGAATGACAACAGAGGGTGGCGCCTGTCGCTCAGTGGGTAGAGCACTGGCCCCATATACTGAGGGTGGAGGGTTCAAACCTGGCCCCGCCAAACTGCAACAAAAAAATAGCTGGGTGTTGTGGCAGGTACCTGTAGTCGCAGCTACTGGGGAGGCTAAGGCAAGAGAATCGCCTAAGCCCAGGAGTTGCAGATTGCTGTGAGCTGTGTGACACCACAGTACTCTATAGGGGGCGATAGAGTGAGACTCTGTCTCTACAAAAAAAAAGAAAAGAAAAGAATGACAACAGAAAAGGCATGGGGCATTTTGAGGAGGACACACAAGAAACTCAAGAATCTTGATTGCCTTTGAATTGAGTCCCAAACAAATTTCTATGGAAAGATCTCCTTTTCATGGTACAGCAAAAGAGTTTGTATTTGGAGAGGATAGAAACTGCATATATTAGTTATTTTGCATTGGTTATTTATTTATTTATTTTGGCAGAGACAGAGTCTCTCTCTAGCACCCTAGGTAGTGTACTGTGGCGGGACACAGCTCACAGCAACCTCCAACTCCTGGGCTTAGGCGATTCTGTTGCCTCAGTCTCCTGAGTAGCTAGCTACCCTCCACAATGCCCTGCTATTTTTTGTTGCAGTTGTCACTGCTGTTTTAGCTGGCCGGGGCCAGGTTCGAACCTGCAACCCTTAGTATATGGAGCTGGTGCCCTACCCACTAAGCCACAGGTGCCGCCCAAATTATATAAATTTTAAAATAACCATTTGCAAAAGTGTTTTTTTCAGCGTAACTTGGAGTGACACATGGTATGGCTGTCCATCCCTGACTCTTCCGTTTTCCTATTTTTCTCTGACCGTCTTAAATTAGAGCCAAGAGGAGGAAGGGAGAATTTTGATTCCTAAGAAGAAGTTATTTTGGAGAAATAATTTACCTATAAATGCTGTTTATTTTTTTTTCTCAAGTATAGGCAAAGATCGTGTCCTCTGACCCTTGGGCTAGAAAACCAAGTGCTTTCATCCCCTTTATTTCATTTCTCTGCATAAGGTTATGGATCGACCTGGAAATTATGTAGAACCAACGATCGTGACAGGTCTCGCCCATGACGCATCCATTGTTCACACAGAGACTTTTGCTCCAATTCTCTATGTCTTTAAATTCAAGGTAAAAATGAATTTTGTTTCTTCTTTCTCTAGTCTAATGTTGATAAGACAGGGCAGAAATGAAGGTGTACTAGACTTCACTCAGTTGGTCTTTAGGGAGATTTTAGAAAGTCATTTGAGGCAGTGCCTGTAGCTCAGTGGTTATGGCGCTGGCCACATACACCCAGGCTGGAGGGTTCCAACCCAGCCCGGGCCAGCTAAACAACAATGACAGCTCCAACAAAAAATGGCCGAGCATTGTGGCAAGCGCCTGTAATCCCAGCTACTTGGGAGGCTGAGGCAGGAGAATTGCCTAAGCCCAGGAATTAGAGGTTGCTGTGAGCTGTGACACCATGGCACTCTACTGAGGGCAGCATAGTGAGACTCTGTCTCAAAAAAAAAAAAAAAAGTCATTTGAATAGTAGAAATGTGAATGCTCAGTATAAAATGTCACCAGATGAACACTTTAAAGCATGTCAGGCTGGCTGCCAGGGACACCAGGATGGGTAGTGTACCAGTGCTGAAGGTCGTGGAGTGTGTGCTCCTCATTTGTGTCACCATGTTCTCAGCTGGGTGGGCCATCGCGTCAGCTTCTCCAGAACATAGGGACTGGATAGTTAGGTCACCTGTGTGCTGTGTACGTGCCAGAAGACAAAATAAGAACATGGAGGGACAATCTAAAGGCCTACAGTTATAAACTGCAGCAGAGGACAGGCTGTGGAGGTTTTAAAAGGTGAAGCTAATTAGAAAGTCTCATTCCCTAGCATGAGTCAGGCCCTATCCTTGCCAGCAAATATTTAGGATTAGTTTTGCAACCACAGAGCTCAAATCAAAATTCAAATGTGCCATTGATAACAGTTAAAGAATGGTGAAATTGCCATTGTCATTGGAACTATATGATTGCATTTCTTTACATCTTTCTTTAAACTGTCTGACATATGGGGACTAGAGAGTATAATTTTGGGTTCTGTAGAGAGCCTGTGTCTATGTGAGTGACTGTATACTCTTGAGTAAATTATTTAGCCTCTCTGAGTCTCATTCGCCCAGTCTGTAAATTGGATATAGCATAAAACTTGTGTTACAGGTGAGGATTCAATAACTGAATGCATGGTAAGCCTTTAAGTTAGTATTATATGTTGCATGCAGGAAGCACTGGGGAAATATCTCTGCCATATGCAGGGTCTTAAATGGAAGGAAGACTTTGTTAACCTTTTGTTTCTCAAAGTATAATTGGAGGGAAAACACCAAAAAACTTTACCACTTCTCATAAGTGGTCTGAATTATGGGAACCTTAATTAGTAAGCTGTCGACTCTTTGGTTTCCTTTTGTGCACTAAAATTATACTGGCACATCTTAGGAAGTGGGTTTATCAACTGTGAGCTTTGACCTGAGCACTATGACATCTAACGGCTTCCGATGTCTGTCCTTTTAGAATGAAGACGAGGTCTTTGCCTGGAATAATGAAGTGAAACAGGGACTTTCAAGCAGCATCTTCACCAAAGATTTGGGTAGAATCTTCCGCTGGCTTGGGTACACCTTTATTTGTTTGTTTTGAAAATAATAGTCTGACTTTTGTAGTGAATGGCCTTTTAAAAGGTGAGATCAGGGGTGGTGCCCATGGCTCAGTGGGTAAGGGCGCCAGCCCCATATACCGAGGGTGGCAGGTTCAAACCCAGCGCCGGCCAAGCTGAAACAAAACAAAAAAAAATAGCTGGGCATTGTGGCCGGCACCTGTAGTCCCAGCTACTAGGGAGGTTGAGGCAAGGGAATCGCCTAAGCCCAGGAGTATTGGAGGTTGCTGTGAGCTGTGTGACTCCACGGCACTCTACTAAGTGCGATAAAGTGAGACTGTCTCTATAAGAAAAAAAAAAAGATGAAATCATTTAGTTGAAAATCCGTTTCTTAGCATTGAGCATCTTTTGAGTTTGTGTTCGGTTTGTTTATTTGTGTTTGTTGTGTTCTGTTTTGAATTTCCCGTCCGTTGTTCTGACCATGCCTCCCTTTTTACACAGACCTAAAGGATCTGACTGTGGCATTGTAAATGTCAATATTCCAACCAGTGGTGCTGAAATTGGAGGGGCATTTGGTATGTAGAGAATCATTTCGCCTTTTTCATGTAGGGCAGTGAAGGAAAAGCAGTAGTAAATTTTAGAACACCTTTACCAAGAAACTAAAACACTATTTAAATTCTGAAATAATCTTTTGTGAGCTAACATGCCCGAAAAGCTTATATTTTATATTCCAAGGTATTGCCCAGAGGCCTGCATTTTCTTCTCAGATGTCTAATTGGATGAGAGCAGAGGCTCTTAACTCGAGATATGTGAACCCCTGAAATGGTGGCATCTGTTTTCTTTCTGGGGAAAAGGGTCTGAGACCCCAAAAAGATTAAGAATCACTGCTGCAAAGCCAGAAAAAATTTACACAAAACATTCTGATTTTAATTTGCAAGCAGGCATAATAAGTGTTAAACAGTGTTTCTGTGATATTGGGGAGGAGCCCACACAGGAAGAAACAGCTCAAAAGATAATGAGATCATTTTATCTTTCTCTAGGAGGAGAAAAGCACACTGGTGGTGGCAGGGAGTCTGGCAGCGATGCCTGGAAACAGTACATGAAAAGATCTACTTGGTAAGAAAAGGGTTTGGGAAGGCAGGTTTGGCCTACGGCTGTTGGCAATGTGCTTTTTATACTCTTCTGCTTTCTGCACTGTCTTCCTGATTTTATTTTTCTGCCATTGTCCACAGCCGTCTCCTCAGAGTATCTATTTTGTAATATTACTTTTCTAGCCTTGTCCAGCTTTGGCTGGTGCTCAGCACTTCACTCTGATCCATCCATCCATCCATCCATCACTTCCTTCCTTCCTTCCTTCCTTCCTTCCTTCCTT
>NW_003852555.1:4080205-4081951 GCF_000181295.1 Otolemur garnettii | reverse complement strand
CTCTGGTGTATGGGGCCAACGCCCTACTCCTTTGAGCCACAGGTGCCTCCCTCAACATTGTTTTATATCTTAATTTTTTTCTTTACCAACATTTAACTTGGTTGGTTTACCTTATTAATATATACAGATCTGATACATGTTTTAATGACATGAAAATATTCTATACTGTGGGTATGCTATCATTAATTTTGTTTGTTTTTCTCCCTAGTACCATCAACTACAGCAAAGACCTTCCTCTGGCCCAAGGAATCAAGTTTCAGTAAAGGTGTTTTAGGTGGATACTACTAATTTTTTTAGGCATTTCTACAACTGCTTCTGAAAAAGACAAAATTAAGATTTGTCCTGAATAAATGCATCGTTTTGAATATGGCAGTGCTAATCCTCCATGACCTCACAGTCCTGAGTAATTCAAGAGACTCATTTTTTTTTAAATCAAAATAAAATTGTTACAGCATAGATATACTTACTAAAAAATTGGTTGGATGGGTTTTTATGTCACTAGATGTACATGATTTTTTAAAAGAAAATGATTATTTTATAATTAGAAAAACTAGTATATGCCAGGGTAGAAACTTGGGAAAAGACAGAATAGCATAGAGAAGGCAAAGATTTTGCCGTATATGGAGGGTGTCACCTGAGCAAGTGAAGAGTTCTGAGGGTGAGTTTTGATTCACATTACCCCCCGGCATGTATTGGAAAGGGTGTGATTGAAAAGGCGGTATGTCCCTGGCAGCCTGAGGACCCAGGACAGTATTCGTGTGGAGTAACTTGCTGTGTTTAAAGTGACATGGACTACCAGGTCCTGCTCTTGCTCGTGATGTCAACTTGGAAGAGATTTGCAGGCTTGGCTTTGGCCTAGAACATGGCACTGCCCAAGGACCAGAGAGGCCAGAATGATGTGCAGAGTTCTGTTGAAAGCACATCTGGATTCGATGTCTTATACAGCCTTAGACCATTTATTGCAGTTGTTAGGTTTCTGCAGTTCGCAGTCCACCAACTCCTCAGTGACCTGATGGCATGTCCTTATCCTCCCCTCTCCCTGGCAGGCACCAACCCCTCCTCCTGCCAGTTTGGACCAGGGCAGAAGCCTTTGGAGGAGATTGGTATTGAAACCATAAGGGGGTTTGGGTCTAAGTCCAATTGCTCATCATAGAAAAATCCAATTACTGAGACAACAAAAATTGACAAAGAGGAAAGGAATTGTTAGTATGACAGATGTCTTCTTGAGAGAATGGGAGAAGCTACCTCAAATCCTCTCTGGCCAAGAAATGTTGTGGGCTTTTAAAGGAGGGCCCAGTGGTTAGGGCAGGCTGACATATCTCACAAGGGGCTACTTGCATTGGGGGCAGGTTGTGGGGGATGGTGAGCCTTGGCGTCAGGACATTCTGCTGCCTTAGGATGTGGACTGCTTTGTCTTGGAGGAATCTATTATTTCAGGCCTGGCGTGGTGGCCCACACCTGTAATCCCAACTCCTTGGGAGGTTGAGGAGGCATTTGAGCCCATCATTTCTGGGAAACCACAGGTCAAGTAGCTAAGGGAGAGGATTATTTGGTTTTTTTCTCTTTTTTTTGTTTTCTTTCTTTCTTTTTTTTTGCACTTTTGGGCCGGGGCTGGGTTTGAAACCTCCACCTCTTGTATATGGGCCAGCACCCTACTCCTTTTAGCCACAGGCTCCACCCTAAGGGAGAGGATTATGAAAAACATGCAGAGGTTCGTGGTGTTGGTTACTAGATGACATAGACAAC
>NW_003852555.1:4078136-4079426 GCF_000181295.1 Otolemur garnettii | reverse complement strand
TCCCCTGCTCTGCGACCATGACATCATCTGTGGCATTCTGTGTCCTGGGAATGCTGAAGGGGATGGAGAAGGCTCTGTGTCCTTCCTCTTCCACAGGCTCTTCCAGACTGTTCTCTTGTTTCCTTCTTCTTAACAAAGGTTGCAAATTGGGAAGCGGGTTTGAAGTGTTTTAAAATGATTTCAGTTTCTCTACTGTTAGATGGGTCACACACGCAGTCTTGCACCTGGCTTGATTGTTCATGTTGGTTCCCATATTTATTTTATCTGCCTGATCTCAGGAGACCATTTGTGCAGTTTCTACCCTCTCCATACTTACTGCCTCTATCACATAACTACTCATCTTTGGTTTTATTTGTGGTATGTTTTAAAGAAGATAGGTGGTGCAATTAGCATCTAGGCCTCTGTCAGTGTTCTCTAGTCCCAGAAGAGTCCGTGTTACAGACCGTGTTACGGTTTTGGAATTTTCATATAATTGTGTCAATCTTTTATTTTTTGAGACAATCTCACTCTGTCACCCTGGGTAGAGTGCCTTGGCACATAGCTCACAACCTCAAACTTCTGAGCTCAAGAGATCCTCTTGCCTCAGCCTCCCGCGTAGCTGGGACTACAGGTACCCACTACAATGCCTGGCTAGCTTTTTCTTATTTTTAGTAGAGACAGGGTCTTGCTCTTGCTTGGGCTTGTCTTCCACCTGCCTCGGCCTTCCAGAGTGTTAGGATTGCAATGGTGAGCACCATGCTTGGCCTCTATGGATCTTACAGATTTTCCAGTTTAAGTTTAGAAAGTTAGGTTAGACATATTTCTCTCTTTTCTTTATTTTAAATACATTTTTAAAAATCAAAGTAATACTTGTACACAGTTAAAAATTCAAAAAAGACTAGAATGTTTATAAAAACTAGCAGCTCACATTCCCTCCCACTCTGCTTACTTTACCTTTGGTTCCCACTTACAGCAACCACTCTCACCTTTGCTGCTGTTATTTACCTCCAGTTTTTTTTTTTTTTGGAGACAGTCTCACTGTGTCACCCTCAGTAGAGAGCTGTGACATCACAGCTCACAGCAACGTCAAACTCTTGGGCTTAAGGGATTCCCTTGCCTCAACCTCCTGAGTAGCTGGGACTATAGGTGCCTACCCAAATGCCTGGCTATTTTTTGGTTGTAGGCCTGGGCCAGGCTCCAACCTGCCAGCTTTGGTCGTATGTGGCCGGTGCCCTACTCACTGGGCTATACAGGCGCCGAGCCAGTTCATCAGTTTGGATACTGTCCTTTGACCTGTTGCTACTGTAGTAG
>NW_003852555.1:4076307-4077469 GCF_000181295.1 Otolemur garnettii | reverse complement strand
GTTGACCCGTTCATTATAGTCCCTTGAGTGGTCAACTTAAGAGGTTCTGCTGTATATCCAAATGTTTACATTATCTGTGTCACCTATCTTTAATATTTTCCAGTTATTCAGTATGAGTTTCAATTTTTGTTTGTTATGTTTTTCCTGGAATCAACTCTCCAAGTGCCCTGTGACCTGCATCCATTGGAACCTGCTGGAAAAATACTGTCCTTGGACTCCTCTTTACTACTTTTCTGTGTTAGAACCTCCTATTCCCTAGGTCTTTTCCCTATTTCCCTGTCTTTTCCTCTGTATTGCTTTTTGCTCTACTTTTGCTGGAGTATATCCTGCAGAAGCTTTCTGATAATATGATTTTTTTTTTTTTTTTGAGACAGTCTTACTCTCTCGCCCTGGGTGGAGTGCTGTGGCATCATAGCTCCCAACAACCTCCAACTCCTGGGCTCAAGCCAAACTCTTGCCTCAGTTTTTCTATTTTTAGTGGAGACAGGGTTTCGCTTTTGCTCAGGCTGGTTTAGAACTCATGAGCTCAAGCAATTCACCTACCTGGGCCTCCCAGAGTGCTAGGTGTGCACCACTGTGCCCCACCCTTGACAATGATTGTTTTAGAGGAAATAAAAAACATTAATTCTTCCATGTAAAAGAAAGGATTTTATTCCCACATTAATTGGCTGTAGGATTCTGGATTTAAAATATTAGAATAGTTTGGTGTTGTGTTTTGCTTGGTCCTATTGAAAAGATCTACAGGTGTTTTGTGGTATTGACAGTGTAGTCTTTAATCCAAATTTGCGATTTGGGTATATGATTTCTCTAAATTGATTTGTCCTCAAATACCTAATTACGCCACCCTTATGTAGTTGAATGAGTTGTCTTTTTCCCACTGATGCCTTTTTTTAGGATCTACTTTTAACTGGGTATTCTGACTCAGTAATTGGTCTATGTATCTAGGTATATACCCACATATACTAGATAGACTTAATTGTGTGCCCTATATTTCTTCTATTAAATTGAAATTGTTTTAGAGTCCTACAGGTATTATCTATGTGACCTTCAGAAATTAACATAACCTCTTTGAACTTCATGCTTATCTGTACGTGTATCACTTTGGTTTCTTCCTTGCAAGCGTCAGAAACCAATTATGTCTTTTTTTTTTTTTTTGAGACGG
>NW_003852555.1:4074322-4075451 GCF_000181295.1 Otolemur garnettii | reverse complement strand
CTATGTCGCCCTCAGTAGAGTGCAATGGCAATACAGCTCACAGCAACCTCAAACTCTTGGGCTTAAGTGATTCTCTTGCCTCAGCCTCCCAAGTAGCAGGGACTACAGGCACCCACCACAATGGCCGGCTATTTTGTTGTTGTTGTTGTTGTTGTTGTCGTCGTTGTTTAGCAGGCCTGGGCTGGGTTGGAACCCACCAGCCCTGGTGCAAGTGGCCAGTTCCCTAACCACTGAGATATGGGTGCTGAGCCAAGAGAGAGGTGTGTTCTGACCGGAGGTTGTCACTGCTGGAAAGCTTATTGCTTTTTCTGTGACTGCATCTCTTAATGTGTCTCCTTTGCTGTGGCTCCATAGATTCTGCTGACACTGCTTCCTTTCCTTGAGGTAGACAAGTGGAAACTGCATTCTGTTGCTGTCTCCTCACCTCTGGGCTTTAGCTGGATC
The DNA here is from genome assembly GCF_000181295.1 of Otolemur garnettii. Classification (NCBI taxonomy): domain Eukaryota; kingdom Metazoa; phylum Chordata; class Mammalia; order Primates; family Galagidae; genus Otolemur; species Otolemur garnettii. Next base: position 4,075,007 of record NW_003852555.1, on the reverse strand, counting down.
ACCAACTGTCTTGTTAGAGTACAACTGCTAGAGTGGGTGCGCTGCTACCCTTTGTAGGCTTTGTGTTCAAAACTAAAATACCAGGGAAGTGGCAGGCAATTCACCTAGCATGGATCATTTACCCTTGGATAGGGGAGAGCAAAACACCTGTTTTCTTTCTTTTTTCTTTTTTGTAGTTTCTGGCTGTGGCTGGGTTTGAACCCACCACCTCTGGCATATGGGGCCGCCGCCCTACTCCTATGAGCCACAGGCACCGCCCATTACCTGTTTTCTTATTTGTTTTGCTTTTTTTTTGACACAGAGTCTCAAGCTGTTGCCCTGGGTAGAGAGCCGTGACATCACTGCTCACAGCAACCTCAAACTCTTGGGCTTAAGTGATCCTCTTGCCTCAGCCTCCCCAGTAGCTGGGCCTACAGGTGCTCGCCACAACACCCATCTATTTTTGGTTATAGTTGTCATTGTTTGGCGGGCCTGGGCTGGATTTGAACCCGCCAGCTTAGGTGTATGTGGTTGGTGCCTTAGTTGCTTGAGCTACAGGTGCCGAGCCTTGTTTTGCTTTTTGAGATAAGTCTCAGTTGCCTAGTTAGAATATCATGGCATCACAGCTCATAGCAACTCTAACCCCTGGGCTCAAGTGATCCTCTTGCCTCAGCCTCTCAAGTAGCTGGGACTATAGGTGCCCACC
>NW_003852555.1:4068932-4073866 GCF_000181295.1 Otolemur garnettii | reverse complement strand
TAAAAACCCACCCAAGGTAATACTTCAGTTATTTTCAGTTTTTTGAAAAGGAAAGTTCTTTAGGATTTTTATTGGAATCATGTTAAATTTATAAAATTGGGACTTACTATGATGATACTCAGGTTTACAAAAAATCTAAATTGTAAAAACTATAATACTCCGGTTTATAATGGTATATTTGGATTTGTTCAAATTTTTGTGATTTGTAGAAAAATTCTGTAGTTTATTTCATTCAGTGTCTTAACAAATTTCAAGTTTATTCCTCTGTATAGAATGTGTACCCTAAATGTATATACATTTTGAGAAAGGAAAATATATTAAAATTATAATACTCAGTGTATGCCAATAACAAAAGATGAATACAAGTCACATTTGAGCACCTCTTGTAATAGTTTTTTCCTTTTATAAATGTGTATACATGTTTTGGATACCCTCTGTATTTTTTGATTTTGGTTATTGTAAATGGGATCTCCCCACATTATAAATGATTGCAGAGGCTGTTTACTTCCCAGGGTAGATTAGTCTTAAAAATAGAAACACAGGGGCGGCACCTGTGACTCAAAGGAGTAGGGCGCCGGCCCCATATACGGGAGGTGGTGGATTCAAACCCGGCCCTGTACAAAAAATGCGAAAAAAAAAAAAAAGAAAAATTAAAAGATCCAGTAACTGCTCCATACTTGCTTTGGGCTTATCGAGAATCCTTAATGGCCTAACAGGCAATTCCAGGGTTCCAGAAATCTCACTATGATTTGGATTTTTTCTAATTGTCTTTACACTGCTGACCTTTAGGTGTCACTGTTGGTCAGAGCAAAGGTCTCAGTTTAGCAGGGACGTGGGCTGTGTTGACTCGTCAGTATCCAGGTCACCATGCTCAAGTATCTGCTGTTAGCAGACAGCTCAGTGGCCCACTTTCGTGAGCTGCTTTACTTCCCAGCACCCGTGGCAACCCACCTTTCCTACTGCTCTTCTCTCTCTCTTCCTCTTTGTTTAGGATTAATGTAAGGGTCCCTTGTTTGTGTTTGTTAGGAAAAGTCCAAGTTGTATTTGAGTCCTTTGCACAGAAGCTGTGCCATATACCCCTATGTCGTAACTGTTAGGTAGGTACTGCTTTTAATGACACACATCACCAGAGCTTCAGTTGATTGCCCTTCTTGGAGAAAAGCCTCAAGTAAAAGAGAAAAAACAACGTTTGCCTGTGATTGCAGATTTGTATCTTTTTAAATTAAGAAATGAAACTACTTTTTGTTTTCTATCCACTCTCTGTTCCTCAGTGGGCATACGTATGAAGTAATTTTATTTTAAACAACTACAGGGAACATTCTATTTGCTTATCTGGTGTTACTCTGTTCCAGGCACTTTTCAAGTACTTAGCACATGTAACTCCATGTAATTCTCATAAATCTTCATTTATTGGTGAGGAAATGGGGGCACAGAGAGGTTAAGTAACTTTCCCTAAGTCACACAGCCAGTAAGTGATGGTGCTGAGATATCCAAGGAAGCTGCCTAGCCCCAAGTTAGTGCTCTTCTCGGTGTGAATTGTGTCCCTGAAATTGGAGAGCTCTTTCTTGCCCTGCCTTTTTCTTAATTGCTGACTCTTCTTTTTTTCTTTTGTAGTGTTTTTTATTTTGACACAATCACAAACTTAAAAGTTACAAGTACAATGTGAAGACCTTTCCTCCTCCCTCTAAACTCTCTGAGAATGTGCTGTCAACCTGCTGCCCCATCACCCTCAAATACTTGAGTGTGTGGTTCCTACAGACAGGGACATTTTCCTGGATCCCTGCACTACAACCGTCAAAATCAGGAAGTTAGTACTGATCTGTTACATCTAATCTTCAGATCCCATTCAACTTGGCTGCTCATCCCCTGGTGTCCTTTACAGCAAACGGATCTCTGTCGTCATATGTCTTTAGTTTCTTTTAGTCCTTTCTTAGTTTCCATGACCATGACACTTATGAATATACAGGCCACTTATTTCATAGATGATTCCTCACTGTGATGTGTCCTCATGATCAGATTTCCAGCTGTGTGTCCTTAGAGGTACTGTCCTCATGTGATGTGACATCCTCAGTGATGTGTCTTCATGATCAGATTCCAGCTGTGCGTCCTCAGAGGTACTGTCACGGCAGTGCCACCAGGTTCTCCTCACTGTACCGTCACGTTGTGTGATTTCCATGTGCCCTTACTGATGATGATGACTGATCCCTCAGCTGAGATGGTGTCTGACAGAGTTCTCTCCAGTGAAGTGTCTCTTCCACCCTTCCTAAATTAATAGGAAAAGAGAGAAGGCTCTTTGAAGTTATGTACACGTCCCAACTCCCCATCTAATTTTCTGTTTATTCATTTGTATATACTTCTATTTTCCTGGTTTTTTCTAATAAGTTATAATCCATTTATTAAATTACTTGATACTTAAAGTGAACTCTGACGTCCCTGATGTGGCCAGCAGGATTCCCTTGGACTGGTTCCAGTGGCCTCTTGATGTATCCCTATCCTTTGAGCACTTCTAAAAAGGGCATATGCTGTTCAGCCCTGGAATGAGCCATTCCTCCAAGGAGCCCTGGTCTTACCTGGTAATGTCTTATACTTCAAAGCCAATATCTGGTTTAGGTATGCCTGTTGATGTGGGAATGTCACTGCTCCCAGGCCCTTGCAGTAGGCAGTTATACATCGACATTTATTTTAAATCTGTTTATATTGACAACTGTGACTTCACATCAAAGTTTTCATGTCCCAGCCAATATCACAGTGTTCATTTTAGTTTTTTCCCTTTCAGTATCTGCAACTCTTGTTTCTGATGGTAAGAAACGGCTTCCTCAAAATGTTCTCTTGATGATCAGTCCCTCTGTGTTGCCGATCTCCTGTCTCCTGTGGGACACCCTCTTTGCCTCCTCCTGGTTCTGACTGTGCTGGTCTCATGTCACATGAGTGCCCCCCCTCACCCAGCTCAGGCTCTAATACCTGAAATGTCTTTTCTATGTGGACACCCTTCTCACCTGTCTAATGGCTTTGGGAGTGAATTGTTTGGGAAGAAAAGAAACAAATTCTTTTTAAAATGCAAAATAGTACTTGACTGTCCCCTCCCTGCCTGCTGGGAGTGGGGAGAGGATATGCAGGGGCTTCAGCTGGATGGGTGGCACAGGTCCTGGAGGTGGGACACTGGCCTTTTAGGAAGAGGTCTGTGTCTAAGGGGCCAAGTGATCTGGGAGAAGTAATATGACTTCATAATGTCCAGCTGTCTCACAAATGGCTTGGATCAAATCTGAAGTCACAGATTGGCCATGTGCCAAAATTGGCCTAAGTTCTTATCTTGCTTGGGAGTCCATGTTCAAAAAAATTTTTAAATGTCTTTAGCTGGAGACTGTGCACTCCTGTTAGCCTCAGGTGGGCCACCGATCAGGTCATCTTTCCCAGCTTCACAATTTTTTCTATCTGGTCTAAGCGTCATTTCAAGCCTCTTCTGGCCCAGGGATTCAATGGTTTGTTCGATAGGCACTGTTGAATTGGCCTTACCTCTTACTGCCCCTTATTGGTTGAGGATAGTCTTTCTATCTAGGAGAATGAGATAGTCTATAGACTTCCAGGCAGCATCCTTATAAAATTTAGGATATAATTTTAGCTATCTTATTAGAGACCCCAAAGAAGAGAGAGTAAACATGATCGTTTCTCATTGAATAGCCCAGTGTAAATGGTCCTGTGTGACCCCGTGGGGCCCAGGCCTCCACTCCCTTCTTTGTTGTTCTGGTTGTCCAGGATGGCTCACTGCTATGTCCATGTGTCAGCTGGTAGTTAGGGGAGGGACACCCCTTCCTCTTCGGGGTATGGCCCAGAAGTGGCACATCACTTCTACTCACTTTACATTGGCAACACTTAGCCACATAGCACAGGTAGCCGACTGAGAGGTGGAGAAGCCTTTATTCTTGGGAGCCACATACTCAGTCAAGAATTAGGCATTTTAATGTTGAAAAAGGACAGAATGGGTGCTGGGGGAAACCAGGACTGCTACCGCCGTGTTTGTTAAGAGCACCCCTCTCTACCCACTTTCAGGGTGTCCCCTGTCGCGTTCACCTCACTCCCTAGCTGTCTGATAGACTTCTGGTTAAGAATTTACTGACCCTGCTGTTGTTCCCTAGAGCCATCCATCATTTATCCACTAGCCCAAAATTTCAAAGTAGTTAGGAGACAGTAGGATGTATAAGGGAGAATTCTGGACAAATGGGACAGTTGGAGGTAGGACTGGTAAACACAGAAAGCCCTGTGGGCAGCCACCAGGCAGGATGGACAGAGTGACTCCCTGGAAAAGGCGGTGCTGACCAAAATGGTGTGGGAAACCAGGAAGGGAGGGCCACGCCCTCTGTGTGAGCTTCCTTCGGCCTGGCCTCTTTGCTGTTTTTCCTCTGGCTCCGTGGATTCTATAATTTCTTTTCATTTACAGAGTCTCACTGTTGCCAGGCTACATGCCGTGGTGTCAGCCTCACTCACAGGCAACTCTAATTCTTCCAATGTGCAGCAGAGACAAAACAAGGTTGGACACCCCTGCTTAAGTCTCAAGGCTGTAGGACACCCGCATTCAATCCCCAGCTCTGTGTTGTGGAACAGTGGGAAAGCCACATCTCTCCTCAGGCCATCCTCCTCTATAAAATGGGGATATGTGTAGGGTACAGCTGACAGATAGTGTTACTGGTGGAAGTGCTTTGAGCGCCCATTCCTGGATCCTTCATTTAATTGAAAAGCTCAGAGGGACTGGTGAGGTGGCTCATGCCTGTAATCCAAGCACTCTGGGAGGCTGAGGCCGATGGATTGCTTGAGCTCAGGAGTTTGAGACCAGCCTGAGCAAGAGTGAGATCCCATGTCTACTAAAAATAGAAAAAGGCTCGGCGCCTATAGCTCAACCAGCTAAGGCGCCAGCCACGTACACCTAAGGTGGCGGGTTC
>NW_003852555.1:4062226-4068570 GCF_000181295.1 Otolemur garnettii | reverse complement strand
ACACCATGGTATTCTAGCCTGGGCAACATAGTCAGACTCTGTCTCAAAAAAAACCAAGAAAAAAAGAGAAGCTCAGAGGTCTGGTCCAACCAGGGTCAGCCCTGATTTGAAGATCACTTCTTCAGCACACAGGGTCTAGAGGAGACCACGTAGTCTGTGGATTAAGCCCCATTCAGCAGGTTGGGGCTTGGGCTTTGGAAGCAGACCCTCCTGGTCGGCAGAGACAAAAGGAGACGGGTCTTGCTCTGGCATATGGGCTGGGCCACTGCAGGTGTGCAGGGTCCCCACAGCTGCCTCTTGTGACCCAGAGTCCCTTTAAGGAAGTCCTAGCTCAGAACTTTTGAGAGGCACCTGTAGTGGAGAAAAAAATTCTTTTTCTGATTATCCTTCTAGATTCTTTGTCTGTGTCTGTAACTGGAATGACATAAGACAGATTAACGAGAAAAACAAGCAGAGTTTCTTTAGCGCGTGTTTGAGCTTTCACTTGGGAGCACTCTAGAGATGAGCCAGGTGAAGGCTTGGTTAGAAGGTGCTCACACAGCAGCCCAGCAGAGGATCGAGGCATTTTTAGTGAAGTGACAAGGCAAAGGAAATGGACCTGAGTATCTAGGGACAACAAATCGTGGGAAGGCGAACGTGAGGTGGGACCATTAAGTTCGCGAACTCATTCTAGATAAAGTGCTACCTATCACACTGCTGAACATCAGTATGGTCATTCTATGGCCAAGGGGAGTGCTTTAAAGGTGACCACAGTGATCTCGGCAATGAGGTAGGTAGCACTTTCTCTAGGATGAGTTTGCAAACTTAATTGTCGACCTCCTAGTTGGGAAATTAAAGGCAGATAAAGGCTAGTTAGTAAAGTTTGTTATAGATAGATTGCTCTGCTGGTGTCTCCAGGTTGGTGGGATCTAAAATTTGTCTCCAGTGATGAACTGTCATTGTGCCTGGTAGAGGAAGGAGGAAGGAAATTTCTGTCAATTTATTCCTGCTTTTAGGCAATGGTGAGGCGTGTAGAGAGCTTTTCTTGTATCTGTTTCTTAATTGCCTTCAGCTCAAAATAATCCTTATGTCAAACTGTCACATTTTGAGGTGACATGTTCTGCTACCCTAGAGACCCAAGAACCTTGGCTAAAACTGGTTTGATCTTAGATTGCAGTGAGCCAAACAGCTGTACAACAAACCCTCCTCTGATTGAACATGAACCTCTCTCTGTCTATTTTGAGCTGGTGAACTTCAAACTGTTCACTGAATATTTAAATCATTTGACTTCCGTCTGTGAAAATCCCTGGAGTGCAATGAGGAGATGTTTGATACTATTTAGAGGGTCACCTGAGCATGCTACCCATATCAAGACATGTTGGGCTGTGAGTCAAGAAAGTGAACTTTGTTCACAGTCTCCAACAGGGCCTGTGAGAGATTTACATGTTCTGTGCCCTGTGCCCTTTCTTGGGCTTAAATGACTCTTTATCTTATCTTTTCTGGAGAACGTATGAGGAGACAGCATCTCAGAGACCATCTTGCTCTTACTTTGTACTGTAAGCTTAGAGAACCAGATGTTAGTTTATACTACATCCTTCAGTATTAACGGCTTATTTTTAAAAAATAACAAGCTGGCCGGACGTGGTGGCTCACGCCTGTAATCCTGGCACTCTGGGAGGCCAAGGCAGGTGGATTGCTTGAGCTCACAGGTTGAAGACCAGCCTGAGCCAGAGCGAGACCTCAGCCAGGTGTTATGGCCAGGTGCCTGTAGTCAGGCAAGAGAATTGCTTGAACCCAAGAGTGAACCCAAGAGTTTGAGCTTGCTGTGAGCTATGATGCTGCGGCACTCTACTAAAGGCGACATAATGAGACTCTGTCTCAAAACAACAACAAAAAAGAACAAGCTATTACAAGAAGAATCAGCATGATTCATTAAAGATTTTTCTTTCTTCCTTTAAAGAAATGATTTATTCCAACTTAAAAAAATTATGCATACTCATTGCAATGTTTCTTTCATGTTTTAAGTCCAGATTCCACAAGCCCAAAAGAGTGATCAAATGAGTTTAACCTCTTGGGGAAAAAAAAAAAAACTTCCAAAGAAAAAACAGAATATTCTATAGTTTCTAGAACCTACAGCAATAACTCAGTGAATTTTTATTTTGTGTCTGCCCTGTGCAAGGAGTCAGATCAGGACAAGGGGGTTGCTAACCCCTGATTTTCTCTGCCATGAACTTCGGCTGCCAGGTAAACAGCAAATCATCCAGGTATTTCCTGTGAATGCAGTGAGCTGGGTAAGCTTAGTACCTCCTGGCCTCAGTCCCCTTTTGTGCTTTTGACCTCTACAACGTGTAACTGTGACCTTCCTGTGAACCCAGTGCCTCCTGTCCTCGTCAAGGATTTCATTTTATTCTTGCTGACAGAAAGCACACAACCACACTGGCTGTGGCCAGTTTACTCTTCCTGGTATTCTCTCTAATCCACAGAGAAGCCTGCCCTACTGTTGAGATTTTACAGCCTAAACTTTAGCTGCCTCTCTGATTATAATGGCTGGAGTTATCACTTCCGCTCAGGCTGACATGTGGCTCGGGCAGCGTGCCATTCTCTCCGTCTTCCACCAGGATTTTTCTCTGTAAATGCTTTCTTTAAAGTCTGTGAAGGCATAATTATTCCCTCGAAGTTGCTGAAATGACTTGAGGGCTTGGATTTTTAGTAGCTTTCAGAAACAAAATAGAGATTTTTAACTGGCTAAACTATTCCCTCCAGCACAGCACCCCTGGCTAACCTTTGCTTCCCATAGTAAGCAGCATAGTGCTTGCCGCATGATGGCTTGGAGTTAAATAATCATTACGGAAAATTTGCTTCAGGGTTATTATTGCAGTTGTGAGGTTTATTTCAGTTTTTTTTTTTTTTATTATATGCAGTTCTTTTTTTCTTGTGTATATTGCTTATCAACATCAAACAAAGATACAGAAAGGTTTTTATGACCATCCCTACCCCAAAGTCAAATTAATTTCTGTTTCTTTTTGCCCCCAATAAATGTGATGTACCATTATTATTATTATTAATATTATTATTATTTTTGAGGCAAAGTCTCTGTGAGTCTGCAACCTCAGACTCTTGGGTTCAACTGATCTTCCTGCCTCAGCCTCCCAAGTAACAGGGACTTCAGGTGCCCACCACAATGCTGGCTAATTTTTCTATTTTTAGTAGACATGGGGTCTTACTCTTCCTTACGCTGGTCTCAAGCTCTGGAGCTCAGGTGGCTCTCCCGCCTCGGCTTCCCAGAATGCTAGGTTTATATGTGTGCCTGGCTTGCACCCTTTTTAAATGTCTGTTTTGTTTATTAAATGAAAGCTTGGGGGTGGAGGGGCAGGACCTTTTCTTGCTAGATGCCTGGCACAGAGTATGGTCCCAGTTAATATCTGTTGAATAAGCAGATAGAATGGATGCTTTGTAAGGATACTGGCTTCTTTCTACATATTCAGTAGAATTTGGTAGTAGTAGAGACGGCTGTTTCCTACCCTCACATCCATCCCTCAGTCTATGGTGGGCACATGGCTGCCTAGAATAAAACGAGCACCTTCTCAGCTCAAGAGCTCTGGCCACATGGAGCAGTAGGCTGGTTCCTGAAGACGTCCAGGTAGTGACTGGCCTGCTCTGGACTGTCCACTCCTAGGCTCTTCTGAGACTGAGGGAAACCTTCTGTCTTATTTATGCTGTTGTAAGTGTGGTGTTTTATTACTTGCAGCCAAACCTAATCCTAATAAGCATGTCGGTTTAATGTTTGCATTTATGAAGGCCGGGGAGGGGAAGGATGAAAATCTAGACCTAGCTGGGGTGACCACAGAAACCCATGCCAGTCAGAGGTGTTCAGAATCCTACGACAGCCTTAGATAAGGTTTTGTTGTTGTTGTTAGTCTGTGTCATACCTAGCCTCTTATAAATATGGAACATTTCTCCTTTTTTCCCCTTTTATGAAGTACACATTTGGTGCCAGGTGCTGTACTATGTGTGGGGATATTTTGGAGGACAAGCAGGTGTAGTTTTTGCCGTAGTCCAGAGGAAAACAAAGTCAATGAACAACGCAGTCAGCAAATACCTTGACCACAGACTGAGATATTGGAAACAAAGTGCCATTAAAAATGGGAGGGTTGGCTCGGTGCCTATAGCTCAACCAGCTAAGGCGCCAGCCACGTACACCTAAGGTGGCGGGTTCGAATCCCCAGCCCGGACCCGCCAAACAACAATGACGGCTGCAACCAAAAAATAGCCGGGCGTTGTAGCGGGTGCCTGTGGTCCCAGCTACTTGGGAGGCGGAGGCAGGAGACTCGCTTGAGCCCAGGAGTTGGAGGTTGCTGTGAGCTGTAATGCCATGGCACTCTACCCAGGGGGACAGCTTGAGGCTCTGTCTCAAAAACAAACAAAAAAAAAAATGGGAGGGTTGTAATACGTGTAATATGGAGTGAGAGGGGGGAATGTCTTAATTTAGACAGGGAGGTCAGGAAAGCCCTTGTTGAAGAGGTGACATTCAACTGAGGTGAGAATGTAGGTGGTGATGCACAGAGCTGCATGTCCTGGCAGGGCAGTGAGGGAGTCAGAACACGCCACCCCCAGGTGTTCCTGGCAGGGTAGTGAGGAAGGGCAGAACACGCCTTTCTGTATGTTCAGTAGAATTTGCTAGTAGTAGAGATGGCTGTTTCCTACCCTCACATCCATCCCCTGAAGGATGCCCCTGTGGCAGGGCGGTGAGGGGGTCAGAACATGCCACCCCCAGGTGTGCCTCTGTGGCACATTGACATTTAGAGCTGAAGGAGAACAAGCATAGTGGGTACAGGAAGGGGTCTTTCCCCCTTTTCTACCTAAAAGCAAGGCATAAAATTTCCCATAAGAAAAGTACCCTTTCTGTATCAGCAAGAGTAAACCATTCTGGATTGATAAATTGTGGCATATGTATACCATAGAATACTACTCAGCCATAAAAAAGACAAATTTTACATCTTTTGTATTAACCTTGATGGAGTTGGAGACTATTCTATTTAGTAAAGTATCACAAGAGTGGAAAAGCCAGTATCCCGTGTCTGTGATACTAATATGAAATGAGTAGACAAACAAATAGATGCCCACACAAGGGGAAAACACAGTAACTCAAGTGGGGAGGAGGCGGGAGGGGGATTGGTCAGCTCCCACTTAACAGGGACAATGTAAGGATATGGGGCACCCCTCCTGGGGAGGGGCACAACTACAACTTGGACTCTGCCTAACAAAAAACAAACAGATAACCTGATCATCTGTACCCCCATATTAATCTGTAATTTTAAAAAGAGTAGAACATTCTTATCACTGGAGATGGGGAGTTACTGCTGAGATAAATTTGTATAAACAAATCTTAGAAAATAATCTTTGTTTTCCATTTGCTTTCCCATATATTTCCTAGTCATGTTCCTGTTATTTGCCATCCCTAGCTAACCCTCTTTTCCCTTTGTCTTGTTACATCTCTACACTTCATTGCCCTTTGTTAAAATGGTATATAAATCCCGGTGTCTAGAGAGTGTTTATTCAGGGCAGCTTGGATCTATGCTCCTAGGTGGCCATCCTCAAGCCTTGAACTAGTATGTACTCCATACTTAATCATATTTTCTGAACCTCATTATTTAAGGTTGACGTTTTCTCTGTCTACACAATATTATTCAGTATAAATGTGTCTAGACTTTATTAAAATAAACTATGGTTTTGATCACCCTTTGAATTTCCACTATGTTCAGATACAGACTGTTCATTCAGTCATTCATTTGACAAAATTTACTAAGCACTTCTTTGTATGATGCTCCATCCTATAGTTGTCAAGTGTAGGGACTAAATCTTGAGTCTTACCTTGCGAGATGTCAGTCTAGCAGCAGAAACATACATGTAGACAGATAACTAAAGAAAGACGTAACATAGGAGGTAGGATAAGTTAAATCCCAGGGTCTAATGGTCCTTTGGATTTTTACTTTTCTCTATGAAGCCTCCCTCCCCCATCCTGTGGCACATAAAAATATTCACATCAAATAAAACTTGGATGGTTTTCCTCCTGTTAATCTGTCTTCTGTCAGTTCTAGTTCAATTCATAGGCTCCAGACTCAGAACTCAACTGGGTGGAAGAAACTTCTTTTCTCCCCTGCCGCAGAAGGAGGTTGGCCTAATTGGAAGTCTTTCCAGGAGGAGAAGGAGGTGGAGGCAACAGCCAGTGTGGCTGGTCTAGGGTGAGACAGGGGGTGTGGGCCAGGACTTGGAATTCTGTTTTATGGGGACATTAATTATATTTGTAATTTTAAAATGGAATAATTATATGCACACGGTTGTTTGTAACTTGTGTTTCCTAATTA
>NW_003852555.1:4058026-4061886 GCF_000181295.1 Otolemur garnettii | reverse complement strand
ACACCTTAAAAATCACATTATCTATCTTTCTTATTTTCATACAACGTAACAATATTTAGCCAGAATGATGATACTCTGGTTTCTCCAAGTACTGACTTTAATGTGCCTCTCCGTCCTGCGGTTGGTAGATCAGGGGCTTTGGGGGAGATATTTCTCCTTGTTCAGGTCACCATCACTATTTTCAATGGATAACCTCTGAATGACCTCAGGGAGGATAGCTGTTCCAATGCTGGGGTGTGAGTTACTTTTAGAGTTTTGATGCTGAGGATTATAGTACCTGGTCCTGACAAGTGAAACTTCAGAGGCTCAAGTGAAAAATATAATGTTTTGAGAGACAAGCACAGCAAACTGATTTTGCATATTTTGGGTGGAACTTGATGATAGGCTTACCCCCAGACAAAGCAGGGACTGTTTTATGCCTGGTGGGTAATTTCCCAGGGTTTACAGAGGCTCAAGTGAAAAATATAATGTTTTGAGAGACAAGCACAGCAAACTGATTTTGCATATTTTGGGTGGAACTTGATGATAGGCTTACCCCCCAGACAAAGCCAGGGACTGTTTTATGCCTGGTGGGTAATTTCCCAGGGTTTACAGAGGTCTCAGAGAAGAGAAATTCTTTTCAGGTTTGTGTTCTGAAAAGCTTTGCTTGGTTGAGAGTGAAAAAAGACTCCTTCACATTCTCACGCACCCTATCTGAGGGCAAAACCACCTTCCACCCCACCCAGCTGGAATTTCCCGCTTGATGTACTTTGCAGTAAGACCTGAGATCTGGGATGTGGCAGCTGGCTCCAGCTGCGGTCCCCTGAGCCCTTAACACCCCATGATTGTAGATGTGTGTGTGGTGGTGGGAGCCATTCTATTTGCTACAAAATCAGGCCAATCCGAGAGCTAAAAGATTTGGGACAATTTTACTTAGCAATTATTTTCCTGAATTATTATAAGAAAAAGGATCAAATTAATACACATAGGTTATTGCTTTTAATAGATTTTATTTATTCATTTATTGACAGAGTCTCATTTTGCCACTCTGGATAGAGTGCTATGGTGTCATAGCTTACAGCTACCTCAAACTTTTGGGTTCAAGAGATCCTCTTGCTTCAGCCTCCCAAGTAACTGGGTCTACAGGTGCCCACCACAACTCCCAGCTATTTTTTTTTAAGGGGGGGGTTTCACTCTTGCCCAGGCTGGTCTCCAACTTGTGGGCTCAAGAAATCCACTGGTCTCTGCCTCTCACAGTGCTAAGATTACAGGCGTGAGCCACCATGCCCAGCCAATAGATTTTCTTTAAATATATATGTTTGTCTGTGGAGGAAGACCCCCCCAAATGTGTTTTACTTAAGTCAGAGGCCTGGAAAGAGGATGAAAACCTGCCATCTGTGATTTAGAACTTGGAGAAGCTGCAAGAAGAACCCAACATGTGTGATGTGGGTGCAGCATTTGAATGAACGGACAGAAGGCAGAGGCCTTGGCCTCCCCAAATGGCGGTATTAGCGGCAGGAGCCACCACGCCCAGCCAGCCTGTTATTTCTCAATCACCTTCAGCTCAAAACAATGTTTTGCTAACATTGCATATTTGGGGGTGGCATTTTCTGCTGCCTTTCACTCCCTAAGTGGGAGCTGCTTGGCCTGAGGGCCCTGTTCCAGATCTGAGGTTCACACCCATACAGAGTGGCCTGGTGTTGGTGCTTGTAGAGCTGAAGGAAATGTGAGCGGCCCACTTGGTGGAGCGGCTCTCTGCTCTCGTCTGCTGAGTGAATACCACTGGGCTCCCTGGCCCCAGTGTTTTGCTTCTCTACCACAGCAGCTGTTTCTAATCCATCCTGCTTTTTTGTCTCTTACAATCTTCTGTTTCCCCTTTGATTTATAACCTTCAAACGAAGAGCCAGGCTTGGTCATCAGAAAACCAGGATGCGCTCTTTCTCTTCTGGCAAACCTCCAAAAGTTGTGTTTCTAGTTAGTCTTTTGGCTCTTTCTCTATTTACCTACTCGGTTAACTTTTGCCTTACTAGTGCCCTTATCACCAATATTTTTATTCTTTTCCTTTGACTGTCAGGTTCTGCGGGAGTCTGATTGCTTGAGAATTCTGAAGGGTTGAAATCTGGTTAGCTGAAGTGATGTAAATGAGCTCCATGGGGATAGAAACTAATGGAACAAATGAGACTTTTTTGTTATCTAGTAAAATTGAGAAAAAAATTAAGCTCAGAATAAATGGGCATTTGACATAGAATCTGGAAGTTTGAATCTTATGTGTTAGGGCCAGAGGCATGTGAGAAATTCAATAGCAGTGATACAATAACTGACTTATACACATATTTTCCTAAAACCCCCAAATAGTCATTTCAAAATGCCATGTGGTTATTTTCTTTCTTTGTTTTGAGACAGAGTCTTACTATGTCACCCTGAGGACAGTGCCACGGCATCACAGCTCATAGCAACTTCCAACTCTTGGGCTCAAGGATTCTCTTGCCTCAACCTCCCAAGCAGCTGGGACTACAGGTGCCTGCCACAGTGCCTGGCTTATTTTTGATTGTAGTTGTCATTGTTATTTGGCAGGCCCGGGCTGGATTCGAACCCACCAGCTCTGGTATATGTGGCTGACGCCCTACCTGCTGAGCCATGTGGATAATTTCTATCAAAGATAACTTTGTAATGAATTTATTTCCCCTTAATAGCAGTCTTACGTGTAGATAGGACTTCTTCATACTGGTGCAAAGTATTTCAAATACTGTAATCACAAATGCAGGTCTTACCACAGAGGTTTCATTAAAGTCATAAGATCATAGAGCAAAAACAGATTTTGAAAGGCTACTGAGCTCAATGCTTTGCCCTTAAACAAAGGCAAGTTGTTTCAAACAAGATAATAATCTTATTTCAAAGTTTCTAGAGAGGGGTTTGCATAATCTGAAGCAAAAGGGAAATTCCTGAGCTATTGCTATGTTTAACAAAAAACAGACTGGGTTATTTATTCAGAGAATTGTTGCACTAATCACGTCCTTGTTTGTGATGCTTGATGGTCCAGGAGATGTGATCTAGCAGGGAATTTACAATCACTTTACTTTCAAGGGTCTTTTGGAGTTAGATTTTTTTCCTTTTATTTAAAATACATATTACATATATGTGTATTTCCTATTTTTTAGCTATACGTTTCTCCAAAACATTAAGCTGTATTTAGTACATACTCAAGAAATGTATAGTGTGGTAGGAAGAGGCTGAGATTTCGAATGAGAGCACCTGGATTCAAGTACGTTTCCCTGCGTTTAGTCCCTTGGGCAAGTGATTTAGCTTCTCAGAGCTTAGCTCTCTCATCTTGAAAATGTAAATATGAATATGTGTCTGAACTTTTTTTCTGTTGATCAAATTTTTCAGTGACTTGCAGGTGGGATCATATAAAAAAGGCTTCGTAAAAAGTTCATGTTACTGTTTGGATGAGGAAGACCCTGTTCATGTAATTTGTCACTCAAAAGAAGGAACTGCCAGTCTACCGTGAACTTCACTCAATTATGAGGTGTTCACTGCCAACACACATGATCCCTTCCAAGGAAAAAAACCCCATACTGAGGGAATATGTGCATGACATTCCTTCTTGGTGACGTTCAGGCTGTCCTGCTCTGTTGCTAGCAGCAGCTGTGGCCCTGAGCACATGATGACCCCATGTCACTGTGCTACGGGGCTCATGGAATCCTACCAAGTTTGTGGGGATTGACAGCCATCATCCCCTGTGGGGTAACAGTTGCTTACAAAAATAGGAAACGTCACCAAACCTCACCATTAGTAACTCACAGAAAAAAGACAAATTGAAATCAGAAATTTGGGTTCCAGAATCCATGCTCTTTTGGCTTGGCATCTGTGGCTCAAGCCAC
>NW_003852555.1:4046105-4057150 GCF_000181295.1 Otolemur garnettii | reverse complement strand
AGACAGAGCCTCAAGCTGTTGCCCTAGGTAGAGTGCCGTGGCATCACAGCTCACAGCAACCTCCAACTCCTGGGCTCAAGCGATTCTCCTGCCTTTGCCTTCCACGTAGCTGGGACTACAGGTGCCTGCCACAATGCCCAGCTATTTTTTGGTTGCAGCCGTCATTATTGTTTGGCAGGCCCGGGCTAGATTCAAACCCACCAGCTCTGGTGTATGTAGCTGGTGCCTTAGCTGCTTGAAACACAGACACTGAGCCAATTTTTTTTTTTTGCAGTTTTTGGCTGGGGCCGGGTTTGAACCCACCACCTCCGGCATATGGGGCCAGCACCTGAGCCACAGGTGCCACCCGCTGAGCCAATTTTTTTAATTTTTTGAGACAGAGTCTTACTGTCACTCTGGGTTGAGTGCCGTAGTGTCATCACAGCTCACAGCAACCTCAAAATCCTGGGTTTCAGCAATCCTCTTGCCTCAGCCTCCCAAGTAGCTGGAACTATAGCCTGCCACAACAACTGGCTAGTTTTTTTTATTTTTAGTAAAGATGGGGTCTGGCTCTTGCTCAGTCTGGTCTTAAACTCCTGAGCTCAGGGAATCCACCCATATGAGCCTCCCAGGATGCTAGAATTACAGGTATGAACCACTGCGCTTGCATCTTTGTATGAAGAATAACTGGAGCCCCAAAGTCTCCCTTAGCAGCTGCCTGGCCATATTTGCCAGGGGGTGGCTTTGGCCTCTTCCACCAACTCCTACGTCACGCACCTGCAACACATTTGTGATTACCTCCTGATTGCGTCAGAAGAAAGAATCTCTGGATTTTGACACTTGCCTGCATACTGTCAGTGTCATTTGAAGATCCTACATAGTAGGGGCGGCCCCTCTCATGGGGAATTCTGAGGCAATTCCCATTTGCGAGAGTGGGAACCAACCTGTGTTGATCTGGCCCTCTCATGGCTGACTAGGTGAAGCTGCAGTTGGTTTGGAACCTCTTGAGTTTCATTCTGTGTTGAGTGTTTGTACTGGTGGGTGGCACGTTGATGTGGAGTGTTAAGCTTTTTGTCTCTATTTTCTTTTTGCTACTTTAAATGCTGCTGACAGTATCATAAGTCCAAGATCTGGGAGGTTAAAGGACACCCTGATATTTACTGGTTCTCTTGCAGCAGGTTCTAAGGTCTGAAGGATGAAAAGACATTCCTGTCCTAAGATCTAGGTCAGGAGATTAGAAAACATTTGGGATTTATTCATGCTCTGCCGCTGTGATGGTTTAGATCTGTTCTTGCTGTAATAAATCTGGAATGGGTGTAACCAGCATTTTGTGCAACCCCTAAGATGTTCCTATATCACATCTTCAGGGCTAAGAAGAAATCTAGGATGGTGGAGGGAATCTAAAACGAGGGCAGGATATAATGTTGGCTTCTGCGTCTTTCCTTTTCTGCTTGGTTCTCAAAGAATCCACTACGTGTGTGTTGTATGATGGCTCTTTGCCTTTCAAGTTTCCTGGGAGAGAAAAGATAATCTGAGGTCATGATGCATGGAATATATATGAAACACATGTGTTGAAACACCTTGCTTTTCTATTTTTTTTCTTTTTGAGACAGAGTCTTAACTTTGTTGCCCTCAGTAGAGTGCTGTGATGTCATAGCTCACAGCAACCTCAAACTCTTGGGCTCAAGCAATTCTCTTGCATCAGCTTCCCAAGTAGCTGGGACTACAGGTGCCCACCTCAACCTCCAGTTTTCTTTTTTTAGAGACATGGGTCTTGCTCTGACTTAGGCTGGTCTTGAACTCCCAAGCTCAGACAATCCGCCCACCTCACCTTCCCTAGGATTACAGGTGTGAACTACCACGCCCAGTATCCTGGTTTTCTAGAGCTCAGACCTAGAGCAATCTGGATATCTAGAAACATGGTTAGAACTAGAAGTTACTAGAAATTATTTTGAACTCAGGAATTTTTTTTTGAATTAATTTGAACTCAGGAAATCAGTGCTATGAAGCCCAGTACTAAAAATCCACCAATTTTCCTCCTAGGAGAGACTTTTGGGTTATTTTCTCATAGCACTGGACCACATTTAGCTCATAAGGACCAGTTTCTTTATGCTTATTTTAAAAGGCCCTCATTTACAACCAGGGATTACAGAACCCATTTGAATGTACCCTTACACTTTCCTCTGACTACACTCTCCTGAGTGAGTGAGTGGGACTAGATTCCCAAACCCATCACTAGGGACTTTAATTCAGAAAGTTTGATGGGGTTTCAAGAATCTGTTTCAACAAATGGCCCCTCCCTAGCATTCTGTGGTGGGCATTTCTTGGCCCACACCAGTTTGGCAGGAGGCGGGTCCTCTGAGACAGTGGAGGAAGCGCCGAGGCATTGATTGGAAGAGCCCAACCCAGGGAATTCTCCTCAGGCTGAGTCTGTGGTCTCAGATTTGGAATGAGGGGCAGATGGTGGCACATTTGCTGTGGTAGGCCTGTGTTTTCTTCAGGGCCAGCAAGTCATGAGAACAGTGTACCTGTGACTCTTACGTATCTAGGAAAACAGGTGTGGCTTCACTAGTTCAGCCTTGGGAAGAAAGAGATCCCAATTTAATCCCAGCTGATTAAATTGGGATCTTATCAGGGAATGATGGTGTTCAATTATTGTTTAGTGTTGCATTCATTATTGGTGCTGAGTACCCAAAAATAAAGAAGTAGCATTATCAAACACTAAATAAGAGAGTGTTTATGGGACTTCAATATTTAGTGAAAACCAAACTCATGGGAGTAAAACCTAAGTTCCATGCTTGTTCATTTCCTGAGGATAAACATTCCCAGAACTCGCTTCCCGATAGGAAAGTGGGCAGAATGGCTCAGAGTCAGCCCCTATTTGTGTCCATCCTGACTGTTCGCCCTCCAGAAAATTATTTCACTTCCCGTTCAGGTACTGTTTGTGAAGTTGGAAGCGGAGGATGGGAGTGACACACATTGTCCTTTATAGATGTCATGGACTGATTTATTACAAGTTACCCAAGTGTCAGGAAGTCTTTCATAGGTAAAAAGCCAGAAGGTACTGGAACAAAGACTGTAAAAATATTGATTTAGAAAGAGATGAACTTTCTGTTTTTCCAGGAAACTCACGTGCCTTATTCTATGCATCCATTTCAGTAGCAGGTGTGGTCATGTGGAAATACTTACCTGAAGGAGAATCAGCCTGTGGCCTTTCACACAAATCCATCCGAGCCATTGTGCTTACTTGGCTCAGAGAAAATGAAGTTCCAGCTGTCTTAGTTCCATCATCCAATTATAACTTCATGCATTAAGGGCTTTATAGCTTTCTTATGTCATACTCATCACGACTCACTCAAAATTTAGAAAACTTTTAACTTTTACTTAGGTTGTATATGAAAATAGGAAACTTCCCGTTCTGATTGGACCCAGTCATGTTCTTTCCTTCCCTGCCTACATGAGGGGAGGGCATATTTTCAAGATCCTTCTTCTTGAGACCACAACTTGATGTAGAGGTGGATTCCCACCCAATTTAATACTTTGCCCCTTTAAAGGAGAAATAACTCAGTTATTTAAGAAAATTTTATGTTAATAATTGCACCAAATGATTACCAAATTCATCTCACACGTGGAGACTTACTTTCATATCATTTGTTCTTTGAAATTAATGATTACTTCTCACATTGAAAGTATGAGGAGAAAAGTTGGCATCCTCAGTCCCCTCAAAGAGTGTCATTTTCTTATAAAATTCAAAATTCATTTTTAATTCAAAAATCCATTTGGGCAGGAGGATCAATACAATTACAAGCCTGTAAGACCTGTGTTAAACTTAATTTCAGGTTGCAGTGTTAAAGAAAATACTGCCGGGGCCAAGCACCAATATCCTATACAATTCACCAATCATACATTAGAGCATAAAATACAATTGATAATCTCTCTTATGATTTCCCATGAGTGAAAAACAATGACAGCAAAAGCATGTGTAGACTAGTCCAAAGATTATTGACGTGTTTTACCAAGATTGTCAATAGGATTCTGCTCCTGGGAAGTCATCACAGCTTGGAGAGAAACCGATTTACTCAGCAAAGCACACTAGGTCACTACTGGACAGGGGGACGCAGGTAGGAATCGCCTTGTGTTTCATTGCTGAGTTAAGCCCTCTTGCTCCCTGTGACTTAATTTTTTTTTTTCTAGAGTAAGTTCAGGATTTATACAACATTTTATTCAGTTCAGCAGTCACTTGGCTTTGATTGTGCAGTCTGTACTGTGCCTTCAGTTTTCTTCCGTCAGTAAACCACCTCTCTGGAATAACTGCCTGGCAAACAAATTGGCTCACAATATGCTTGTCTCTAACGCTGACAGCACGTCACAGCTGCCATGCAGCGTTTCCCCGATCAGTTGTGTCAAAGCCCAGCATTATCACATGACTGTTCTTCTTAGTTTAGCAAAAAATGATTTCATTTTCTATGGATGAGTTGGACCCTTGATTAGAAATTTACCACAGCCTTAAAACTGAAGGTGTGCGCGGTGGAGGAACTGCAGACCTCCCACTCACCTCATTTCCCCTGATGCAGTCAGCATAACCAGGTAATGACAAGCAGTCTAGGAAGGATTTCACAACCCTCCAGACTGCTGGCTGGCTCTGACTGATTTTCTAACTGAGCATCCATTACGTTTTTTTTTTTTAAACAAGTCCAATGCTGATGGAGAGGCAGACTGGAAACTGTGAAGGTCTCAATTGTTTTTCTGGCAGTGTAAGGGACAGGGTCCTTGCTTTGCATTCAATCTAAGACAACCGGTTCAAATGTTAATCTCTAAGTAGAGAATAAATACAGGTTTGTTCTGGATTCACCCAACAGACTGCCTATGTAACAAGGACCCAGCTGAGCGCTTAACCAGGCAGCAGCATACACAGCCACTGAGCTAGCCTGATATGGGGCCATGTCCCTGCAAATCAGAGTGTCATTTGGTGGCAAGATGATTATGCTGGGCCTCTTCTAGTGTGGAGGGGAAAAAGATTTGTCTTCTTTGGGATAGACACATAGTGACCGAGACACATGTTCTCGATTTTAATCTCCCTTCCTTGGCCATAATGATTGCGCCTTTATACTTCACCTCATAGTGCTTCTAATCAAGTAATTCATTTCAAAGCAAAAGAAGTATAGGCTTGCACCCACTTGAATCCAGTGGGCTTACCATTGGATTCAGGTGGGTAATACCTGAAATGGGTAATGGAAAAGGGCTTATGACTTTCATCACCTAGAAGCTGTGGTGTATTAGGACACTGGTATACCCTCCTGAGACTGTTAGGTCCTTAGGTAGCTGATAGACCCTGAAAACATGGGGTTTTATCTTACAGGGTTCAGTAGCTGCTACAAAGCGGAAACCAGTATTTGTGTGTGCCTCTCAAATAGCCAGAATATGTGGGCCTAGGGGTCAAGGTGGAAAGTAAGTGGCTCCCTTCATTACTGTAAGTAGTAATCCATTTGCAGAATTCCTGCTTCCCATCCCTGCAGTTTTGAGCTTGCTGGTTTGAAGGTTTTGCTTTTCCAGGGAGAAATGTTTCCATTGAATTGGAAGCAGAGACTGCCAAATATCCATGTTGTTTTACCAATACCATTGAATAAGCAGGCACCTCAAAACTCTACAGTAACGGTTCGGTGCCCATAGCTCAGTGGTTACGGCGCCAGCCACATCCACTGAGGCTGGTGGGTTCAAACCCGGCCCAGGCCAGCTAAACAACAATGACAACTGCAACAAAAACTAGCCGGGCATTGTGGTGGGCACCTGTAGTCCCAGTTGCTTGGGAGACTGAGGCAAGAGAATTGCTTAAGCCCAAGAGTTTGAGGTTGCCTTGAGTTGGGACGCCAAGGCACTCTACCCAGGGTGACAGAGTGAGACTGTCTCAAAAAAAGAAAAACGAAAAACTCCCCAACTCTACAAATCACAACACTGACAACAACAACAACAAAGGTGAAGAAAGTAAGAAAAAAAGAAAGAAAAAGAAATACAGGACTGCTGAGAATTCACACCATCGGGAATAAAGATTTAGGTCACCCTCATCAGGCAAAGAATGAGACCAGCTGAGGTTCTGCCCGAGGACAAAGAATAGATGGAATGGGTAATGGAAGAAGGGCTTGTAACAGCGGTTCTCAACCTGTGGGTCGCGACCCACAGGAACTGTGTTAAGGGGCCACGGCATTAGGAAGGTTGAGAAGCACTGCTTATAATTTTGTGAGTCGTTCCAGCAGTGAGAACTGTATTAGCTATGTCTATTTTCTTACATGTATGTGCACACACATGTGCATGGGTGTGTCTATGTATGGCCTGTACAGGCGGTCTCCGAGTTACAGACATCTGAGTGACATCAGATGACTGACATCTGACTGACCATCAGACTCACTCTTATGAACAAAGGTTATCACAGGTAATAGGTCCATGTACCTTCCAACTGACATACAAATTGAACTTACGAACAACCCTCCAGAACCTATCTAGTTCATAACCTGGAGACTGACTGTATATATATATTTTTTTTTTTCTTATTTTTTTTGAGGCAGGCTCTCATTCTGTGTCCTGAGCTAGAGTAGAATGGTGTGATTATAGCTTGTTGTAACTTCAGCCTCCTGGGCTCGAGCAGTCTCCTCAGCCTTCCGAGTAGCTGGAACTATAGGCACACAGCAACCACTGCATTGGCTAATTCTTCTTTTCTTTTCTTTTCTTTTTTTGGCCAAGGGCTGGGTTTGAACCTACCACCTATGGCATATGGAGCTGGCACCCTACTTCTTTGAGTCACAGGTGCTGCCCTATTTTTTTTGAGACAGAGTCTCACTATGTCACCCTCAGTAGAATGCTGTCACATCATAGCTCACAGCAACCTCCAACTCTTGGGCTTAAGCAATTCTCTTGCCTCAGCCTCCCAAGCAGCTGGGACTACAGGTGCCTGCCCCAAAGCCTGGCTATTTTTTTGTCGCAGTTGTCATTGTTGTTTAGCAGGCCCAGGCCGTGCTCGAATCTGCCACTCTTGGTGTATGTGGCTGGTGCCCTACCCAGTGAGCTACAGGTGCTGCCAGTATTGGCTAATTAAAAACATTTTTTTTAGAGACCAGGGTCTTACTATGTTGCCCAGGCTGGTCTCAGATTCTTGGACGGAAGCAATCTTTCCACCTGCTTCCCAAATTGCTAGCAGCATGGGCATGACCCACTGTGCCCAGAACCCCTTTAAATCTTAAAGTTTGATAGAGGCTAACTTCATAATTTAGTCATCAGAGAATGGCATATTCAGATGGCACTATACCAAATTTAAAGAATAAATATAGCTGAGAGATGGATAATGGGAGTGCCTTCCGGAGATGGAGACTATGAATGTTGGGAAAGCATCTCATTTTGAGGAAAAGGTAAAAATATCTTCCTATCACAGCATCTTGTTACTCAGAAACGTAGTTGTGTTTGCTGTTTTATGGGAGTTCATATACGTGTAGAAGGGTGTGTGTGGCTGCCCAGTAGCCAAAAGGGTGGATAATAGCCAGTTACTAAGCTACGTTTTAAGCTTTTAGCTGGAAGCCCACCCTTCTGGACTCTGTTTTGGGATGTGAGCGCTGAGACCCTTCAAAGCTTATTTCCATGTTGTTAGCTGCTCCCTTTAGATTCTGCCAGTAGGAGGCCCCAGAGAGCGACCCCGCGAGGCCAAGGAAAGCATGGATTGCTCTCGCCTCTTTGCTTCCTAAAAACTTTCTGATGGCTTCTGTGTTCTTCACTCTGGCAGCAGCAGCTTATTTCTGTAAGCTGAATCTGGTTTGCAGTTTCTCCAGCATTTACAGAAACAGCTTCTCTGTGCCCGTGTGAGACACTAGCTGCACCTGGCTGTGCCCCTCCTCTAAGCGGCTAAGCTGGAATAGCTCCAACCACTAACCCCTATGTCCCCAAACCTGGTTGGCCACTTCAGCAGTATTAGTGTTCTGGTTCCCTTACTGTTACCAAGGTAACTATTTTTTTTCCCCGGCTCGGTTCACATTTCAGGAAGTTAAATTTTTTTGTGCTGTGGGCCTTCCATTTCCACCAAAGGTGGGTTAACAAGAGCTTGGATTCAACTTCTCACCTGAAACAACCGTCATATCCAGAGAAGGTATACCAGACTGTGGCATTCAAGGCGCTGCAAACCAGCCAGTGAAGGATAGCAATGCTCGAGAAAGGATAGAGATGAGCCCAGTGATGCCCTGCTTACTGCCTGGAGAGTGCGCAGGCTGCCGGTGGTGCCAGAGGGGAACCCAGGCAGAGCCCTGGGGTCTCTGAATTCCAGAAGCGGAGCTGAGAGTAAGCCAGAAGCCTGGAGTTTGCAGAGCAGAGGAGCATTGGCCAGGAAAATACCTTTCTTGGAGAGACATCAAGAGAGAAGTAGAAGACAAGCCACAGTCTGGGAAAAAATATTTGCAAATGAAATATCTGATAAAATATTTTAATCCAGAATGTATAAAGAACTCTCAGGCGGTGCCCATAGCTCAGCGGGTAGGGCACTGGCCACATACACCAAGGCTGGCGGGCTCAAGCCCGGCCTGGGCCAGCTAAACAACAACAACTGCAATGACAACAAAATAACCAGGCATTGTGGTGGGCGCCTATAGTTCCAGCTACTTGGGAGGCTGAAGCAAGAGAATTGCTTAAGCCCAAGAGTTTGAGGTTGCTGTGAGCTATGATGCCATCGTACTCTACCCAGGGCGACAGCTTAAGACTCTGTCTCAAAAAAAAAAAAAAAAAAGATTGATCATATCATTTGCTGGTGAGGATATGGAGGAACTGGCACTCTCTGACATTGCTTGTGGGAATGTAAAATGGTATATAGTAGACCCTCTGTAAGTTGACCACCCACGGGACTGTAACAAACTGGTCAACATAAGGAATTAGGCCTATGGAATTAAGTCAATTTAAGAAGGTGGTCAACTATGGAGGTTTTTTTTTTTTTTTTTTTTTGAGACAGTCTCACTCTGTTGCCCCTAGGCTAGAGTGCTATGGTGTTAGCCTAGCTTACAGCAACCTCAAACTTCTGGGTTCAAGTGATCCTACTGCCTCAGCCTTCTGAGTAGCTGGGACACAGGTGCCTGCCATGATAACCAGCTACCTTTTCTATTTTTAGTAGAGACAGGGCCTTGCTGTTGCTCAGGCTGATCTCAAACTCCTGAGCTCAGGTCATCCACCCACCTCGGCCTCCCAGAGTGCTAGGATTAAGGCATGAGCCACTTGTACTTGTGGAGTTTCTGTACTTTGGAAAATGTTTGGCAGTTTCTTAAAAATATACCTATTGTACAAGGAATGACCGAGCCATTCCACTCCCAGATGCTTGCCCAACAGAAACAAAAGTGTGTATTCATACAGGCTTGTACCAGAATGTTCATAGCAGCTTTATTTGTAATTAATGAAAACTAGAAAATCTGAATGTCTATCCCCAGGCAAATGGATAGGCAATTTGTGATACATATGCACAAGGAAATAACTGTTGAGCATATAAAGGGACAAACTATTGAAACACGCAAAACATGGGTAAATCTTAAAATAATTATGCTGAGTGAAAGAATCCAGACAAAAGGATACAAATTGTATAACACGACTCCATTTATGTAAAATTCTAGAAAATGCAAACCAGTCTGCAGAGGCAGAGGATCAGCAGCTGCTTGGAAAGGGGAATATCGGGAGGGCCATGAAAGAGGGGATTGCAAAAGGATTTCTTTGAGGCCTGATGAATATGTTTATTGATTGTGTTGATTTCATGAGTAGACGTCTGTGTCAAAGCTTATCAGATTGTACCCTTTCACACATAGCTTGCTGTATGTAAATGTTGGGGGGGGGCTAACAGCCACACATGACCTCTTTCTCCTCCTCTTCTCCCTCTAAGACAAAGAAAGGATCGACATACCACCCCAAAGACCTTAACTTTCTAGGCAAGCTGTGGAAATGTGCCTATCCTCCACGGCCCCACATAAAAGGGGTCTCTGACTGCCCCTGGGCACAGACATCACCTGTGCACTGAGTTCGTCTCCCCTTTCAATAAACCTGGCTTTGAACATCTTTGCTGTCATCTCTGGGTGCTACTGCTTATACCTTTCAGTGAATTATACATCAACAAAGGTGTTAAAATGGAAAATAAATCAAATTGTTGTTAGGATGATGCTTGTTAGGTAAACTGAACAAATACTCTTTTTAGCACCCAATAGACCTTCTACTGTCCTGCATCTACGGCCTTGGACTGAACAGTCACTAGAGAACTTTCACTTCGGGGTAAGAAACCTTAACTCTGGGTGTTAGGGAAGATTTTTATTGTTTCCTACTATGGCCCATATATATGCAGACAGGAAGGAATAGAGTTCACAGTCATTATTGTTGAATGGAAAAGGAGCAGAGGGGTAATAGAATCACTGCCAGGTCAAGGCCCACGAATGAAAGCAGGAGGGCAAGCGCTTGCACTTTTTTGGGTCCAGAGCTTACTGGCTATTCTATCATCCCGTTATCACATGGGGTAGGAGATAAAAACAAAAAAAAATATACAGCGCATGTTTATTTTTTATGCACACATAGCCAAGGGAAAATCAGAAATCGAACAAGCAACATTCTCAAAACGTAATTAATTGTAGCTTTCTGGCGACAGAGGAGTGCAGCCATGTGGCCTGGGTTTCACCATTCAGAGACACGTAGGCTAGATTTTTGACTTGGGAGCTAGTAATGAAAACAACACAACAGTTGTCCCAAGCACAAATGATAACCACATCTAGAAATGATGGAGCTTTCTTTTACTTTGGGTGAGTCAACTGCAGTGGTTGCTGGAAAGTAAATTTCCAGGTGCAGAACTAGTAGCCATGCTGACAGGTGGAAGTCATGGGGTCTAATTCCCTGCTGAGAGCCACCCAACCTTCTAAATTAACTTGTTTGACTGCTTATAATGACTACTTGTTATTTAAAAAAATCCGTAGAATGGCTCGGCGCCTGTGGCTCAACCGGCTAAGGCGCCAGCCACGTACACCTAAGGTAGTGGGTTCGAATCCCCAGCCCGGACCCGCCAAACAATGATGGCTGCAACC
>NW_003852555.1:4041696-4044722 GCF_000181295.1 Otolemur garnettii | reverse complement strand
GCTTAAACCCAAGAGTTGGAGGTTGCTGTGAGCTGTGATGCCATGGCACTCTACCCAGGGTGACAGACAGCTTGAGACTCTGTCTCAAACAAAAAAAAATAGCGTAGTAAGCCTTGTTAAAAGAGTTTACAAACTAACAAAAGACAGTGTTAGCAGGGCATTTTAACCAATGAGTATTTATTAAAAGCCAGTGGTGCACCAGGCACAGCTGTTGTCCAGTAGGCTAAAAAATACAAATGATGTAACCAATTCACTCTTATTAGCTTATCTGATTAAACAAAAAACATTTCATAGAAATGATTATAAAATGCATTGTAGATAGAAACAGAATGTCGTTTATACTTACAGATCTAATGGTACCCTAAATAATTATTAATAAAAACCAGTGAACCCATATGGTAAATAAAGTTAACAACCACCAGTTCTTTATTTTAGTCAGCAAAAGAGAAAAACATACCACTGTCATGCTGAACTGGATCTCAGCCTTGTCGAACGCTGAATACAGACATCTTATTTCAAAACTGCTAACACAATCCACCTACAATCTGAAAAATTCAGTGTTTTTCATCCTGTATTCAATCACTATTACACCTGTTGGCTTAAAGATTAGTTTTGGTTTCAAAGTAAGTTTAATTTAGTATTGCAGTCCCATGCCTCACAGATTCTTGGCCTGGGCTGGGTGAAAAACACTTCAATAAGCTATTAGTTACAAAACAAAATAAACAGAATAGTTCCGTCCACGTTGCCCTCTATTCTTGCCAAAGCTGAACTGAGAAATTAATGTACGCATGTGATTTAAACCAGAACATAATAGCAGAAGCAAAAAAAAAAAAAGACAAACAAAATGTAGGTGCTGTTTGAAGCAAGCCGGTTCATGTTGAGCCATTTATTGCCTTTCTGATACTCACGGCTAATTCTCTAAAGGACCACACTGAATTTGCTGGTATATAATAGATTTCTCACTTTGCAGGTTCATGTATGGGAGAAAAAATGGAAGGTGGTGAAAAGTTAAAAGGCGTGGAGTGTTTGCTGACACCGTCACATTAACGGCTGAACCTCAATCGTCCAAGGGGCAGTGTCTATCAGGCCTTTCCTGAGACCTCCAGAGATAGGTCTGTTTTCTTCAGGCAGCAGCAGCAAAACTTCCTCAGAGAGGCGAGGTCAACTTTTATTGCACAAGAAGCAAAATTATTCCCCTTCCCCCCCTTTCCTGAGCTGGAGACCTCCAAGTGTGCAAAGGTATCTGGATTCTCATCCGCCTGCGCCTTTGACCAGCAGGGGGCGCTCAACCAGAACGCCTCGAGGAGCACCTTCTTCCAAGGAAAACATGAGGTATTAGGTCGGCCCAGGCAATCTGGTCGGTCAGTCACCATTCTCAAGCAGCTTTTGTAAGTTATTTTGTATCTTGAAAAAAACAAAAAAAGAGAGGTTCCTATTATTAAGTAGAATGAAGCATAGTTAGGGCATATTTGCTATGGCCTATGTAATGCTTGAGATTAATCTGTCCTACCTTGCATAAAAGTCATGGGTTAAATTTAGATGAGGCAAACAAATGCTTTTTCATGGCATAGAATTCTATCTGATAAACATCTTTGAAATGAAGTGAGATAGGGCCAAAAAAAGAAAGGAAAAAAGGAATGATACAAAGATGAAAATGTCAATAAGAAACTGAGAGAAATGAGACAGAAGAAAAAAGAACTGGCAACACCAGGTGTGAGAAATGCATTCAGAGATAATGGGAAACTTGTCTTTACTGAACCCAATTAATGTTGTTTTTTTTTTTTTTTTGAGACAGTCTCACTGTGTCAACCTGGGTAGAGTGCCCTGGCGTCAACTTCAAACTTTTGGGCTCAAGCCATCCTCCTGCCTAAGCCTCCTGAGTAACTGGGACTAAAGGTACCTGCCATAATGCCCAGCTAATTTTTCTTTTTTTACTAGAATAGGGTCTCACTCTTGCTCAGATTGGTCTTGAACTCTTGAGCTCAAGTGATCCACCTACCTCGGCCTCCCAGAGTGTTAGGATTACAGGTGTGAGGCACCAGGCCTGGCTCCATTTAATGGTTTTAATCAGGAAATACTATGTAATAATATTTTATGTTCCTGTCAAACATTATACAACATTCCCAAGGAATGTTTGTGATGTCCTATAGGAGTGCTTAGTGCAAGTGGAGCAGAGAGGGATGTGATACGTATGTGCTGGAAACTGTACGCATGCTCCCTGGAGCCACACAACACCACACAGACGTAGGCTGTATCCATGCAACTCACGGCCGGACAGACTAAGTGACAGGACCAGTTATAAAGACAGTGAGAGGCAGAGGGGGTAAGCACAGAGGTTTGACTCTAAAATTTATGTTCTCTCCACGCTACTGCTCCACCATCAATGCCACTTCCATTACTGGAAAGTGACTATTTACTTCTTTCCCCACATTCCTGCCTCCTGTCTTCCCTCCCCATCCCTCAGGACCAAGGATAACTGGAAAAACAGGAATGAGATGGTAGAGAAAGGAAAGAAACCAAGGACTGACATCCAAAATCCACAAAACATACCTATAGAGACAAAAAAAACCGAAAGTGAAACAAAGAAGGTAAATAGGCGATTTGTAGAAGAAAACCCCCAAACCCAAATGGTCAATAAATATACAAGAAGTTCAACCTCAGCAGTCAACAGGAAAATACAAATAAAACCTGGAATGACACCCAGTCTTACACTACCCAGCTGGATGTGGTAAGCCTGGTACACCAGAGTGGTGCAGGTGTGAAGAATTACAGGACACGCTAGAAGGTAGAATTCTTGCCAACTAATTAGTCAATCAGTGGCAAGTGAAAAGAGCAGAGTTAACATTTTTTTTCTTTGTTTTTTTGAGACAGAGTCTTTTACTGAGTTGAGTGCTGTAGCGTCACAGCTCACAGCAACCTCTATTCTCTTGCCTCAGCCTCCCAAGTAGCTGGACTACAGGTGCCTGCCACCACACCTGGCTATTTTTTTTTTGTTGCAATTGTTATTGCTGTTTAGCTGGCCTGGG
>NW_003852555.1:4040317-4041334 GCF_000181295.1 Otolemur garnettii | reverse complement strand
CACAAGAATATGGGTGTGGCCTGGTACCTTTTCTTTTGAGAGGAGGGGTCTCCCTTTGTCACCCAGGCTGGAGTGCAGTGGTGCAGTCTTTGTTCACTGTAACCTTGAACCCCTGGTTCCAGAGATTCTCTTGTTTCTGTCTCCCAAGAGGATGGGATTATAGGTGCACACCACCATGCCTAGTTAATCCCCTTCCCCCCTTTTCTTTTCTTTTGGAGATTGAGGAGAAGGTCTCACTCTGTTGCCTAGTCTGAAGTAGTTCAGGGTTGCAATCATAGCTCAGGTCAACCTTGAACTCCTGGGCTCAACCATGAATTCCTCTACCTTAGCCTGCTGAGTTACTGGGATTACAGGCATGAGTCACTGCACCGGCTATCCCTCTTTTTATCATTCTTACTGTTGCATGCAACGTGTAACTTTTTAAAATGTCAACATGTACATATCAGCAAGCAGTCCAGTCTTACTGATTCTGCTTTGGGACAAAGGTGGTCTCTGCTGGCACTTCTGTAGGACTCCCTAGCCTCCCCACTGGACTCTGAAGTCCTGCCTAAAACCCAGCCAGCTGGTGGCCTGCTGTGACCAAGTCTTTTTGTTTCCTGATTACTGAATGTGGCAGGGCAGAAAAGTAGGAAGAACAAGAAAGAAGGCAGCAGGATTCCATGTGTTTCTGATCCAAATGATATCATCTGTACGTCATAGTGGACAAAATTGAAAATAAATACCACTTCATTTTCTAGGTTAGCGTGAAAGCTAAATATCTGTAAGCATTTCATTAATAAAAAACAAAACATAATTTATCTTCAATTCTCAGAGTCTAATGTTTTAGAAAGGAAAAAATTTTGGTAGCTAACTCATACCTTCTCTAGGTTGATTTTGGATGTAAAAGAAAGAGTTTGGAAGTTTGAAAATTTCTCTCCTCTCAATGTTTTAGTTGTTAAATGCTAGATAACTAGAGTAAGAAAAGAAAGATAATTTTCTCATTTGTATTTTATATTTCTTCCCAAGTAAGCACAAACT
>NW_003852555.1:4035674-4036903 GCF_000181295.1 Otolemur garnettii | reverse complement strand
ATGTATATTTATGGGTCAAAAATAACCTGTACACCAGCATATATGTAAGCTACAGGACAAAGATTTAGCTGATTCTTAGAGAGTAAAGACAGGTTCTCAGAATAGTATAGCACAGTAGTTCTCAAAGTATAGAACACAGGTCAGTGTCCTCAGCGTCACCTGGGCGCACTTGCTAGAAATGCAAATTCTCAGGTCCTACCCTAGACTTACTGCATCAGAAACTCTGTGATGGGCCCTGAAATATCTTTTAACAAGACCTCTAGATGCTTCTGATGTACGTTAAAGATTGAGAACAAGTGGGAGACTCGAAAGCCCATGATCTTTGTTATTATAGAGACCTGCATCTGAATCCTGATTCTATTACAAACTATAAGACATTAATGATTTCTCTGCATCTTAGTTTTCTCATCTGTAAAATGGGAATGATAGTTCTCTTCTGAGATTATGATAAAAATAGAATGAGTAAGAATTGTATATGTTTGTATCCAATCTGATAGAGTCTCCAGCACATGGTAGTTTCTCTATAAAGGAATATCTCCACTTTTAAAGCTTGGGCTAAACATCCACTTTCTAACACGGAATAATGTATTTCATTTTTTAGACAATGTGTTAAAATTTTCATGCAAATGAGTTTAAAAAAAGAACTCTACATCTGAAAAGATTTAATTAGGTCAAGCATGTTAAAAGCAACTAATGACACATTCAGCTAATTACTACTCACATGGATCTGTGTAGTGGTCAAGAGTTTGGTAAATGACTGAGTTAAGATAAAGAGTTATCATACAGGCTTGGTGCTTGTAGTGCAGTAGTTAGGGTGCTGGCCACATACACCAGGGCTGGCAGGTTTGAACCTGGCCCAAGCCTGCTAAACAGTGACAATTATAACAACAAAATAGCCGGGCATTGTGGCAGGCACCTATAGTCCCAGCTACTTGGGAGGCGGAGGCAAGAGAATCGCTTAAGCCCAAGAGCTGGAGGTTGCTGTATGCTGTGACACCACGGCATTCTACCTAAGGCAACATAGTGAGACTCTGTCTCAGGAAAAAAACAACAAAAAAAGGAGTTATTATTCAGGATGGCATGTGCTGCGTTACGTTAATTGTTTCTTTTCTGTGAATGTCTTGACTCACTGCCATTTAACTAAGATACACTTGTATAGTTTAATAAATGGGGCAAGGTCACTACCACATCTTAGAATAGCAGAGCAAGATAATGCAAGATTAGGCTTG
>NW_003852555.1:4032283-4034760 GCF_000181295.1 Otolemur garnettii | reverse complement strand
GAGGAATAACTTCTAGTGTTCCACACCACCGCAGAATGGCTACAGGTGACAATGACATCCAGTTAAAGCTCGTGAGATGAGGGGGCTACTGGACGCTGCCAACACAGAGAAGTGATGAGGTGAAGGGGGTGCTAATCAGCTTGCTGTGATCATTATATATTAGATGTCTTGAAACGTCAATGTGTACCTCATAAATACGTACTATTATACATCAATTAAAAATAAAATAAAAAGACAAATATGTAAGAACAAAGATGCTTCATAATTCACTGAAGTTCCCTGTAGTAGAAACTCAGAAATTAGTCCTCTGTTGGATTTGGTATAATCATTATGAAAATATGATCTAAGCCTAAGAAAAAAATTGTTGAAATAGGAGACAGAAATTGTCAAGGAAAACATCTGGGTCACAACGGAGGTAAGTGAGATTTACAACGGTTCTTGGTAATGTGAAGTGATTATTCCTTTAGGAAATGGAATCATTTTCTTAAGTCACTCATAATAAATTCATTTACTTACACAATTGTATAGAATATAAGAACATGTTGGAGAGTTGGGCATTTCTGAGGCCTGACTTTATGTGTGAGTCCAGTGGTTTCTGACTGACCTGTTGGGGGCAGAAACAAAAAACAGATGTTTAAAACCATAACACACTTCCTTCATCCAGCACACCCCTTCACAGGTAAGTGGTACTTGAGAGAGGCAATTATTCCCAGGTAAAAGAAAATAGAGATAAAGAAAAGAGAGAATATTCACTGAAGCCTTCTGGTTGTCCTTTTAACCAAAAGCTATAATTTCTTTCTTCTTTTTTTTGAGACAGGGTCTTACTATGTTGCTCTGGGTAGAGTGCCGTGGTGTCACAGCTCATAGCAACTTCAAACTCTTGGGCTTAAGTGATTCTCTTGTCTTAGCCTCCCAAGTGGCTGTGACTACAGGCACCTACCACAATGCCTGCCTTTTTTTTTTGTCGTTGTTTAGCTGGCCTAGGGTGGTTTCGAACCTGCCAGCCTCAGTGCATGTGGCAGGTGCTGTAAGCACTGCGCTATGGGCACCTAGCCCAAAAGCTACAATTTCTTCCAACATGTTTCATTTAACACATATTATCCAGAGCCTTCCCTCTGTCAAGCATTGTGCTGGAGTCAACGGTGAACAATGTAGCAAATATCTTTGCTTCCTTATCAGTATAACCAGTATGTACAGATTAGACTAGCTAGTAAGTAAGAAATGAAGAATTTGAGTTTTACTAGCCATTTCTGAAACATCATCTCATGCATTCAGAATACTAAAGTGACCTTTATGAAGGCTGTATACTTTGGTATTCCCCATAGCAAAGCACAGAACCGGGTACTGTTTGTGAATGAGAAAGTGATTTAACATGCAAAGGCCTGGAACAAGGAGGGAGGGGAGAGAAGATGAAAAGCAGTTACAAAGTGCAACACGCAGGGGGACCCTTTAAAAGTTACAGACATCTCCACCAGCCCCATCCAAAACCCCCTTGCTTACCATATGCTGGGAGACTCTTGGCTTTTCCTTCAGGCCCTCTGTTCACAAGGGGGTCTGCCCGAGTTGGTTTCGCTTCTCCCTTGGAGACATTCAGGACTGTCTGGGATTCTGTCACGTGGAAATCTACCAAGCCAAAAGGGAGCTGGGTAAGTTTTTTCTTCAATGTATTTAAAAGGATAAGACCAACCATGAAGCAAATCAATCCTTTAACATGCACGGTGGTGAAGGACATAAATGGGCCTTCTCACGGGCTGGTGGTGGAGGGTGGGGATTGAAACTGAAAGCTTAAGTGAGGAAGTAGTGACAATGATGTAAGGACAGTCTGCAGCCTCCCAGCTGTCTCAGGAGGATGATTCAGCTACAACAGTTCATAACGAGTCTGAAATAAGCAGTGAGAAAGTATTATATGTTTATCTTCCTCAACCACCCCAATAGCACGTCTATTTCAGAGAGCTCTGTGCAATGGGTATAAAGGGACATGAATTTTTAGCCACACAGGCAATCTCTCTCCTTATAACTTCTAAGGTATCTTTTCCCTAGACTCCTCTCCCAATTGTTTACTAGGAAGGCCAGGTGAGTTTTTTTTTTTGGTGGTGGTGGTTATTGTTACGGGGGTAAGGGGAGATGTTTGGTGGGGAATTAAATTTCAGTCAAAATACAACAATTTCCCAGACCTCGAGAGTTCTCAGATTCAGGAGTTTGAGAACCAGAACTGCTGTATCCCGCCAAGTCTTGCCTCCTTTGTTGAACCACTCCATCCAGATCTGAGAATTCATCATTGAAATCCTGAAAGGAAATAATAAAATGAGGAGACCCAATTTTCCCTTATGGAACGGGTAGGACGTGGCACCTCCCAGCCCTTTCACCACCTAGGTCTGACTTAGACTACACAGAACAGAAGAAAGGATTAGCCCACAGAAATGGGATTGTCCTAACACATCACTGACTATCTGGTCACTGCAACTGAGATTTTTTGG
>NW_003852555.1:4029539-4031169 GCF_000181295.1 Otolemur garnettii | reverse complement strand
TGATTTGTGTCTATCTCCAAACTTTTGTAATGACCCATGTATCAGGCGGTAGGCAAAGCTCCTCTCCTTATATATGTGATTGTATTTCGTCTTCATGCCTCATGGTGAAGTGGACTAACATTAATGGACGAAGAAACCAAATCAGAACAGATAAAGAGCTTGCCTGATGACACACACTGGGTGGAGCCCAGATCAGAAACCAGGTTTGCTGGATTCCAAATTATACACGCGTCAATATATTTTGTACTGCTTCCCATTACTTTGTATAAAGGTAGATTTTTTAAAAATATGATATAAAATTTATATGACATAAAATTTACCATACATAATTTTTTTTTTTTTTTTGAGACAGTCTCACTTTGTCGTCCTTGGTTGAGTGCTGTGGTGTCATAACTCACAGAAAACTCAAACTCTTGGGCTCAAGTGATCCTCTTTGTCTCAGCCTTCTGAGTAGCTGGGACTATAGGCACCTGCCACAATGCCCAGAAAGATTCACTGGTTTTTAGAAGTATCACATGCTGTGTAACCACCACTATCTTATTCTAGAACACTTCCATCACCCCCCAAAGAAACTCTGTGGTCATTAGTAGTCAGCTCCCAATTTTTCCTATATCCCATTCCCGTTAAGCAATCCCTAATTTACTTTCCATTTCTAAGATGTGCCTGTTTGGGACATTCCATATGAAGGGAATCGTAGAATATGTGGCCTTGTGAGTCCCTGACTTCTTTTACTCAGCATAATGTTTTCAAGGCCCATCTTTGTTGTAGTATTTTTTACTACTTCATTTTCTTTTTATGGCTGAATGACATAATATTTTACTCTATAGATAAACCACATTTTAAAATCCACTTATGAATTAGTTGATGAACACTGAAGTTTTTTCCACTTTTTGGCTATTCTGAATAATGTGGCTATGAACATTCTTACACAAAAGTATTTGTGTGGACATGTTTTTAACACGACTACATTTTAATAGCTCCAAAAAGAAGATTTGTAGGAGACGTTGAAATTCATCAATTGAATCATGTTGAATATGGGAATGAATATGGGAATGAATTTGGGAAGAAGCATTTAAATGATATGATTAGAACTCTCTTTGGAAAACGCCATACCATTAAAGGTGCAAATTCTATACAGAAAGGAGATTTACTAACTCCCATGGGCGATCTACTTTATAGTCACCGATGTCTAAGGAAATCAAACCATTTCTACCCTATCACTTGGGCGTGTCATAGCTTCCTTTTTTCTACAGTTATTTTATTGATTGATTGACTGACTGAGACAGAGTCTCACTTTCTCGCCTTAGGTAGAGTGCCGTGGTATAGCAATCTCAAATTCTTGGGCTCAAGTGATCCTCTTGCCTCAGCCTCCCAGGTAGCTGGGATTACAGGTGTGAGCCACTGCACCCAGCCTACCATGATTTCTGAGTAGCTTCATCTCTTCTAAGTTGTTATGTCTCTGAAGGCAAGAATTGGTTCTGCTTTTTCCTAGGGTATACACTAGCACAGTGCCTTGAGCATAAAAGACATTAGTTGATCAATAGCAGGAGTCCTCAAACTTTTTAAACAGGGGGCCAGTTCACTGTCCCTCAGACTGTTGGAGGGCCAGACTGCAGGCCCCAGGATGAGT
>NW_003852555.1:4026506-4028522 GCF_000181295.1 Otolemur garnettii | reverse complement strand
GGGCTGGATTTGAACCCACCAGCCGGTGTATGTGGCTGGCACCCCAGTCACTGAGCTATGGTCACCGAGCCCCTTTTTTTCTTTTCTATTTGGGATAGGATCTCACTTTTTTGCCCAGGGCTAGAGTGCAGTTGGCATCATCATAGATCATAGCAACCGTATATTCCAGGCTCAAGTGATCCTCCTGCTTCACCTCACTGTAGGTGCACTAACACACCTGGCTAATTTTTAAATTTTTTTTTGTAGAGACAAGGTCTTACCCAGGCTGGTCTGGAATACTTGGCCTCAAGCCATCCTCCCACTTTTGCCTCC
Source organism: Otolemur garnettii (assembly GCF_000181295.1). Lineage (NCBI taxonomy): Eukaryota > Metazoa > Chordata > Mammalia > Primates > Galagidae > Otolemur > Otolemur garnettii. Next base: position 4,028,210 of record NW_003852555.1, on the reverse strand, counting down.
CAAAGTGTTAGGATTATAGGCATAAGCCACTGTGCCTGGCCCAAACATTCAATTTCTATTCCATTTCTGAAATAAAGCAAACGTATATCCCCCTACATTAGCAACAAAATCCCCATACCCAATTTAAGAGTAATAAAGAAACGTAAGGCAAAAGTGAAGCCTCTAAAACTCTGACACTGGTGTCCCAAATAAGCACAGAGAGGAAAAGTTCTGGGCTTAAAAAAATGGCTCATATTTGATAGATCCTTTTGTAAGTCTCTTCCCCTCTGTTTTTGTTTTTAAAGGTATTTAACAATTCCCAAGGAGCTGCTTTCTCTGCTCTGACCTAGATTTCCATTGAAAGCTTCCCAGTGGCTCAAATAAGCTAGTTCTTCCTCATGTAACTTTCAGATTCTTCCTTGTACAAATATGGACATTTTCTAGTGGATGCGCGTAAGTGAGCTATGGGAAAGGAGAAAATCAGAACCAAGTAATTTAGAGGCAAAAGACATACAGAAGAATGATTTTAACCATAAATACTACATTCAGAAACCAAAAAAACCTACTGCGTTTCTCCATCTATTTAAGCCAGAGAATCTTTTTTAGACCTCTTTTCCATGAGTTTGCAATTATCTCTCTGACTCACCAAAGAAAGAACTTGAATGATTTCCAAGCAAGCACTATTAATATGTTTCAAAGTAATTAACATTGTGGGTTCTGGCATTAGAAAGACCTAGTTGTAAAGTCTGGTTCTGACATAAGGTGGGAGACATTGGGAAAACTGTGTGACTCCTTTGACCTTTAGTTTTCTTAACACTTACCCCTCACGGGGCGCTAGTGCGGAGTAAACGAGAACACGTAGGCAAAGCATTTAGTGTATGCCTGGCAAGGCGGAAGTACTTGATGCCTGTCGGCTATTAGTATTAAAAAAAAAAAAAAATCCCCAAATAGATATTAACCCATTTCCTAGCTTATCAGAATAGCCTCTTTTATCTTTCTTTCTCTCTTCAAGTTTTCTAGTATAGTTAGAACAGAAGGCAGCTTTTATGCTTTCATAGAAATAGAAGAAGATAACAGAAGCATTTTAAGTGAAAAATGAGTAGCCTTCTGGGAGGTTGAGGTGGGTGGATTGCTTGAGCTCAGGAGTTCAAGACCAGCTTGAGCCAGAGTGCGACCCCATCTTTAAAATAGTCAGGTATTGTGGCTGGTCCCTATAGTCCCAGCTACTTGGGAGGCTGAGGCAAGAGGATCACTTGAGCCCAGGAGTTTGAGTTTGCTGTGAGCTATGACACCATGATACTTGACCCAGGGCCACAGAGTGAGATTCTCTCTCAAAAAAGGGGAAAAAAGGCAGATAAACAACTCTATCCCCTCCCTTGCCAAGCGGAAATAAATACTACTGTTGATGCAAATATTTCTGACTGCACATTTCTGCGGTAGCCCAGTAGTTAATGATAGCTCTCAAATTTCTGTATAGAAGAAAGGTAGTGCAGCCAACTTGGTAGCAAAGAGGGTACAGAAAGTGATCCTTGGCTGCCATCGCAGAGCAGGCACATGCCTAGAAGGTGTGTGCCTGAGAAGGTTCTGGGCAGGTGCTGGCACGTTATGGAGAGGCTGGCCCAGCCACCCTGGAGACTCTTCACTATCTCCCTGCCTCACCCTGTCAGCAAGGATTTGATTTGTTTTGTTCTGTTTTGTTTTTCTTTTTTTTTTTTTTTTTTTTTT
>NW_003852555.1:4022628-4026385 GCF_000181295.1 Otolemur garnettii | reverse complement strand
CCACAACGCCCGGCCATCTTTTGGTTGCAGCCATCATTGTTGTTTGGCGGGCCCGGGCTGGGGATTTGAACCCGCCACCTTAGGTGTATGTGGCTAGCGCCTTAGCCGCTTGAGCCACAGGCGCTGAGCCGTGTTTTGTTTTTCTGAGATAGGGTCTCATTCTGTCACTGGGCTGGAGTGCAGTGGTGTCATCATAGCTCACTGCAGCCCTCAACTCTGGGGCTCAGGTGATCCTCCTATCTTGGCCTCCCAAGTAGCTGGGATCACCGGCATGTGTCATCCCGCTTGGATGATTTCTCCATTTTCCTATAGAGATGGGGTCTCACTATATTGCTCAGTCTGGTCAAACTCCTGACCTCAAGCACTCCCAGAGTGCTAGGATTACGGGCATAAGCCACCGTGCCTGGCCTTTAGTTTTTAAAATAATATTAAAAAGACGGAATATGTCAGGTTAGCCTGACTTGACAGATATTAGGGAAAAGGAAATTGGGAAAGAATTTTATTTTTTTGACCGTGGTCAGGCAAGTATTGTAAGAAAAATAACAGTACATAAACTTCTACAGGCTATAATTTTTAAAATTAGTCTTACAGAATATCACCTGACTATGGGGGATAATGACATTCACAGTTTGAGTGAAGAGATCCTTGCTGAAAGGACTGTATGGCAACAGGGTCCAGAGCCAGAGGACCAGGCAAGGTGGCCCTCACTCTGCTGCATACTCACCCTGTCTGTCACTGTCGCTATAATCAGGGCATTTGGCACCAGAAGAGCAGTTTTGGTTTTCTTTATTAGGGTTACCGAGAAAACAGGAATGGAGATCTGAAACAGAATGACCATGTTAATGCTGGTTCTCATTTCACAGAGCAACCCTTCACACATTCATGCTAAAGAAAAAATAAGATCAACAGAAATCAAAACGGCAGATAAAGGAATCTGGAATCTTAGAAAGTGGCAGAGGTGTGTCCCTGAGTGCCTCAAACTAGTGTTTGTAAAACCAAAGGACAAATCTGGATCATCAACTCTACTGACAGTGCAGGTGGGAAACTTTTATCTCTAGACCTGGAAACGTGTGAGATGCAAAATTTACATTCATTTTAAAGAAAAGCCTGAGGCGCTAAAGAAGTATCAAGCTTGTGGTCATCCAGTTTGGTTAACCCTCCATGAGCCCCGCTCTGCTCTGTCTTAAGGTATAACATGGGTGGGGAAAGTATCAAAAAGCATTGGTATACTAGAACATCACTGGGCAGAAAGTCTGGGACCTGAATCCTCAGCTCAGTTCGGTTGCTACTGGTTGCCCATCCTTAATGTGAAACCCAAAACATTCCAGAATCCAAAACTTTCGAGGTGCTGACATAACACTCAAAGGAAATGTTCACTGGAGGGTTTTAGATTTTGGATTTTTAGATTAGGAGGCTTAACTGGTTATGCAATATTTTGAAAATATTCCAAAATTAGAAAACATCCAAAATCTGAAATACTTCTAGTTCCAAGCATTTCAGATAAAGGATATTCAGTCTGTACCTACATGATCTAGTCAACGTGATAAACTGTCTACTCTAGGACTCAGTGTCCTGATTTATCCATTGGAGATAGTCTTGTCTACGTCTCAGGATTTTCTGTGGATTTATAGAGATAATATATGGAAAATGCTCAGGGCTGAATAAAATTTCATTCATTTTCTCACTTGTCTCATGAAATCTGGCTGGGTGTAATTAAGTTCTCTCCTGGTTCAATAAGGAATAACAACAATGATAACGATAATGTAGAAGTTACTATCATTAACATCACGTGAGAATAGAATCTAATTATGATAGCCTATAAAGTTGCTATTATAAAAGATAGGGAAGTTTGTTTAGAGAAGTACAAAATTTGCTTCAAGTCATATACATAATAGGTCAGAAAAATGGAATTTAAACCAATCTGTTCCAAAACATGTGCACTTTTCAGTACAATGTGACATAAGAATGTTGTCTGATGGCACAAAGAACAGTGGAAATTCCTGATGCTTCTATGTTACATCCCTCCAACCAGGTTTGGTCTCAAAGGAAAATGGATCACATCACTTGGATCTCTGAAAATCAGAGTCACACACAGCCACGATAGAAACCAAATGATCTGATTCCCTCCATAGGTACACACATCCACTTGAATATCTGCTTGGTAAAAATGCCTCACATATTTCCAAAGACCCCAACAAGGCCAGTGAAGAAGAGCAGGGTCTTATGTACAAGCACAGCCAGCTTGAAGAAAGAAGAATGAGGTTTTTATTTTGAATATCTGCCTTCACATCCAGGTTTATGAGACGGAGTTACTTCCTGCCCTGCCATATTCCAAACGGGAAGGCTAGGAAAGAACCAGGGTCTAAAAGAGATATTTTCTAACAACTATTTTGCCAGAACTCTACTCACAAAAAATTTCAGGAGTGAAACGTAATTCAGAAGCTGTAAGTTGGGATAATTTTGCAAAAATATAACTTAAGATCTACTTAGATAAGATAGATGTCAGAATGAACCTAAGTTTGATTCTGGGTAATGACGACACAAACACAGTGACAAAGGCTATAAAGTTAGATTTTTCATAATCTAAGGCAAGGGACACCCTTAAAGAGTTTTCAATCAATTGCTTCATGAGCATAAAATTGTGACTAGGTACCATTTGTGAAATAAAGCTTCAATCACTTTTCATTTTGAGCCTCGATGGAACACGATACATGCATATTAATTTTACTAACATCTGAAAAAATCAACAGCAGCTGACTAACAGATCCTGATTAAATTAAGGCTATGCTTTATTGATATTTTTCCAGGATTAGGTGCTTAGAAGGTTCCCCTTCCATAGGACAGATTGATCGGGTGCTTTAAGCATACTGGATGTTGCTGGGTGGAGGTCTGTTGGCAGTCCCAACATCTCTGAAGCCCAAATCTCCTCTGACAACTATCTCGAGAGGGGGAGACACATACAAGTCATTGTCAGGGTTCTTATCCCCACGCCTAATAATTTTCAATCTCCTGCCTCTGTGGGTTAGACACAGCCCAGGTAAAAGCAATTTCAGTATGTCTTTGTCTTTAGAAAGTCTGGGTCTAAAAAAAGTTTTTTAGCTTGTTCTTTTCAGTCTTCCCTTGAATGTTAAGACCCCTGGTATGATCCTATTAGCTTGAAACTGCCTTTACTGCTTTTGTCAATTTCCCCATCTCTTAACAAAGACAATTCTCTGTTCATTAATATCTTCACCCCCTACAGCTTTGCTCAGAGATGGCTCTCTCTCAATTCCTGAGAATGGTCTTTATTGCATTGGTCAGTACTACCCAACCCCCTTTCCCACTTGAACAAATGTTCCTCCATGAACAAATCCTTAGGATCCAGAAATCTAGAAATACAGTGGAATGCTACTTAATATTACTTTGCATCATACTGATTCAGATAATATTGCAAATCAACGTGTTTATCTAAGTATAACTCTATATAATAAACAAGATAAAAATAACAATTTTCCCTAAAGAATGGTGTGCTAGTCTGTAGACACGACACCCCCAAAATAAAGAATTGACTTGTGCAGTGGTCACTATACAATAGCCAGTAGCTTCAGAGAGACTATTTAGATACAGCACATATACTGCTCAAAACAAAGAAGGTGTTTTTTTTGAGACAGAGCCTCAAGCTCTTAGAGTGTCGTGGCATCACAGCTCACAGCAACCTCTAACTCCTGGGCTCAAGTGAGTCTCCTGCCTCCGCCTCCCAAGTAGCTGGGACTATAGG
>NW_003852555.1:4017298-4021932 GCF_000181295.1 Otolemur garnettii | reverse complement strand
CCCCAGCCTCCCAAGTAGCTGGGACTACAGGTGCCCGCCACAACGCCCGGCTATTTTTTGGTTGCAGTTGTCATTGTTTGGCAGGCCAGGGGTGGATTCGAACCTGCCAGCTCTGGTGTATGTGGCTGGCACCTTAGCCGCTTGAGCGACAGGAACTGAGCCTAAGTTGCTTTTTTGTCCTGGGTTTATTATTTCTGATGGTAACTGTAGAAAAATGGATGTTTCTTAAAAAAATTGCTGTGGTTTCAACCAATGTCTTTGAGACAAATTATGGCTCACCCTCTATATAAACAACTTGGAGTGTTCGTTCTCTGGTGACATGTGGGTAAAGGATTTGGGGTGTGGTTGCAGGACAGGCATATGTGTCTATATGAGCAATGAATGAGAGAGTGGTACTCACACCAAAAGGGGAGGCAGTGCCTCTGGCACTAACCTACAGTGTTTGAATTATAGCTGAGGAAAACTTGGTATAAAGGTATAACCACGATACAAGTATTTATAAATACAGCTAAATTTAAACCAGTTAATCTTTACAATATGTATACAATAAAGTATAGAGTTAGTTTCTTTCTTTTTCTTTTTTTTGCAGAGTTAGCTTTTTTTTTTTTTAATCATACCAACCTTTGTGTCTTTTCCAAAGACCTTGGAATGGAAACAAATCCAGTTTTCTGATACAAAGAGCTTTCCTTGGTATAGTATTTCCTTCTGTAGAGCACAGGTAAAGCCTGGGAGAATATACACAGGTATAGTATTATTTAGAATTTTCCACTGAAAATACAGACTGTGTTCATATTTTGGTGACTCAGGATAGGCACAGATAATATACTCAAAAGATCTATTACATTTTTTTGTAGTCATTTTTACTAGAAGAAGGATGTGGAGAAGAGTTTGTTTTTCAACTCAAAGTGTTACAAAATTTAGTGTAGAAATCAAAATGGAAAGGCAAATCTACTATTGCCCGTGAGAGACTAAGAACGGTGTCTCAAAAAATCTGCCCTATGTGGGTTGGGGTGTCATTCGTGGGCTGATACTAGCATACCTGTCCCCCTCTTTCCAGGGGTTCTAATGACTCTTTTGGAATAGATCTTTATTTACTTTTTATTTTTTTTTTGAGACAGAGCCTCAAGCTGTCCCCCTGGGTAGAGTGCTGTGGCATCACAGCTCACAGCAACCTCTAACTCCAGGGCTCAAGCAAGTCTCCTGACCCAGCCTCCCAAGTAGCTGGCACCACAGGCGCCCACCACAATGCCCAGCTATTTTTTGGTTGCAGCCGTCATTGTTGTTTGGCGGGTCCAGGCTGGATTCGAACCTGCCACATTAGGTGTATGTGGCTGGCGCCTTAGCCGCGTGAGCCACAGGTGCTGAGCCTGGAATAGATCTTGTTGAGGGAAGAGCATAAGACCTTCACCATCTGTTTGGAGATCATGGCAGGAGCCCAGCATCTTGTCTTAACAACTGCAGATTAAGAGTCTAGAATGGAATTTGGGGCCCCTTGATAAACCAGTGCAGACTAGAGTAGGTGCTTTTTCCTTTCCTCTTTCTTTCCTTTCTCTTCTTCTCCCCCCCCCCGGCTTTTTTTTTTGAGATGGGGTCTTGTCATGTTGCCCAGGCTCAGAGCAGGTTCCTAACTAACTAGCACCCCAGGCAAGATGTTTAGGAGTGATCCTCACACCCTTCCAAGTGACATCAGCAGGTATCTGTCCACGGCTAAGGATGCCAGTTTCATTTTAGCTTCTTTTTTTTTTTTTGAAACAGAGTCTCACTATATCACCCTGGGTAGAGTGCCATGGTGTCACAGCTCACAGCAACCTCAAACTCTTGGGCTCAAGCAATTCTCTTGCTTTAGCCTCCCAAGTAGCTGGGACTACAGGTGCCTGCCACAATACTTGGCTATTTTTTGTTGTAGTTGTCATTGTTGTTTAGCTGGCTGGGGCTGGGTTTGAACCCACCAGCCTCAGTGTATGTGGCTGGCACCATAACCACTGTGCTATGGGGGCTGAGCCTCCTTTTAGCCTCTTCTAGTGGCCTCTCTTGCCCCAGGCTTGTTATCCTAAAACCCAAAATAAATCAACCACGTGCATTTCTGTAACGAACACAGAAGGTGGGGATATCCTGCTGGAACCGTCTTGGGTGAGTCGGCATCACACGAGAGATTCTGTTTCTCCCTCTCCTCTCCCAGGTGCTTGCTGAAGCTGACTGTAGCTAGCGTTACTGTTACGTCACGACCTGCACAGGCCTGCTCCACCTGATGACTCCGTCCCTGGACGGTGCCTGCTTCCCCTCAAAACTAATTATCAACTTTCAAAAATGTAGCTTAAAGCATCACACAGATCCGAACTTACTTTGCCTCAGTGGCTCTTCAGTTGGGACATCGAGAAACAACTTGTGAAAGTGCATATTTGCTTTGTACTACAAAGAGAAGAAAACACAGGCGTTACTGCTTCACCTCCCATGAAAATCACAATTTTTAATTCAACTTAAATTAAACAACAAGTTTTCCTTTTCTTAATAGTCTTTATTTGGGACAAGGTCTTGCTCTATTGCCTGGGATACAGTGCAGTGGTATCATCACAGCTCACAGCAACCTCAAACTCCTGGCCTCAAACGATCCTTCTGCCTCAGCCTCCTGAGAAGCTATGGCGCATGCCACCATGGTCAGCTATTTTTTTTGTAGAGATGGGGTCTTGTTCTTGCTCAGGCTGGTCTCCAATTGCTGGCCTCAACTGACCCTCCTGCTTTGGTTTCCCAGAGTGCTAGGATTATAGGCACAAGCCACCATCTCCATCTCCGGTCCCTTAATAATATCTTTAGAAATTCTCTCTGTCCTTACAGTTTCTAACACAAGCCTTCATTAAAACGGGCAGCAGAAGTTGGGATGCAAATGTTTCATTTTCCAACAAGATTAATGGCTTGCTGGTTGAACAAAGGGATGCAGCTGGTGGTCAGCCCCTTTTGCTGGAACAACAGGGCTGGACGAGGATGTCCCTGATTAGAAACGGGATGAAAGCTAAAGAGTCTCACTAGGGAAGGCACTGGATCCCAAGGCACTAAAGATTTAAGCATGTACTCTGAGAAGAGCACAGTGGTTAAAAGCTTTGTTAGGCAGACAGACCTGGGTCAAGTCTTGGCTGTGTTTTCCTCGATGTGAGATCATGGCTTAGTCCCTTTATCTCCCTGGACCACAGGTCCTAAGACCAAGGACAAAAACTTTACCTGCCTCAGAGGGATGCTGTAAGGCTTAAATGGGATAATGTAGCCACCGCCTAGGACAATGTATGGTCACTATTCCTACCGTATTATTGCCATGAAGCCATTTCCTTGGCCATGAATGGGCTTTCATACTTGTATTTGAAGGGCTAGTGCCATGGCTCATGCCTGTAATCCTGGCACTCTGGGAGGCCAAGGCAGGTAGACTGCCTGAGATCAGGAGTTTGATACCAGCCTGAGTAAGAGCAAGACCTCATCTCTAAAAATACCCAGGTGTTGTGGCGCGCACCTATAGTCCCAGCTACTTGGGAGGCTAAGGCAAGAGGATGGCTTGAGCTCATGAGTTTGAGACCAGACTGAGAAAGAGGGAGACCCTATCTCTACTAAAAATGAAACCTGAGACAAGAGAACTGATGGAGCCAGAGAGTTTTAGGTTGCTGTGAGCTATGACACCACGGAACTCTACTGAGGGAAATAAAGTAAGACTGTGTCTCAGAAAAACAAACAAAGAAATAAACAAATACTTGAATTTAATACAAAGACTTCACTCTCTAGGCCAGAAGAAGGCCTGAGACCCTGAAAGACTGCAAATCACTTCAATTTCAAGGCATTTGTTTCCTAACTATGACAACAACAGTACTATATATAACCCGCACTTTATAGTTTGTAAAATGCTTTCATAAACATCACCCTCAAAATAAACCTGGGAAGCTGGATCCCTGCTCTGGATTGGGATATGGTGTCTCAGGGTTATGAATGACATCAGTGGTACCACACAGCCATAAAGAGTGGAAGGTAAGCTGCGTCCTCTGCCCAGGATCACTCTGTCTCACAGGATGCTTCTGGACAGAAAGCTTATAAGGAGAATAGACAGGTAAACATGAGTAGCACTGGATTTGTTATCCAAATCAGGAGTGGCCCCGTTACTGCTGTACAGTCCCTGCAAGTCAGCTAATACCTTATATGGTGTAAATTATCTCAGGCTGTTTTCTAGGAGTACATTTTGTATCTGGAAAGATACCTTGATTTAAGCTGGGTGTTTCACTGAGATTTTGTTTTTAATGTCTATAATGAGCATTGCTTGTATGCCGGATTTTTTTTTTTCTTTTTGAGACACAGTCTCACTTTGTTACCCTCAGAGAGTGCTATGGTGTCATAGCTCACAGCAACCTCAAATTCTCAGGCTCAAGCAATTCCCTTGCCTCAGCCTCCCGAGTAGCTGAGACTACAGGCACCCGCCACAATGCCCGGCTATTTTTAGAGGCAGGGGTCTCACGTTAGCTCAAGCTGGTCTCAAACCCATAAGCTAAGGCAATCTACCCACCGTGGCCTCCCAGGTGTTAGGATTATAGGCATGAGCCACCTTGCCCGGCCATGTATACAGGATTTAAAATATCCTACGCCACAAACTCTTTTTTTTTTTTTTT
>NW_003852555.1:4008154-4013178 GCF_000181295.1 Otolemur garnettii | reverse complement strand
CTCTGTCAAAAAAAAAAAAAAAAAAAAAATCAGACCTTTTGAAGAATTATGGCCTGTGAGGGGTGAGAGGGGTGGAGGAAGGAGGTTTGGTAAGCTCCCACCTATAGTGCACAATGTAGGGGTATATCCTGGGTGAAGGGCTCAACTGCATCTTGAACTTAACCTAATAAATGCAAATAATGGAACCTAATTGTTTGTACTCCTATTATCAATCTGCTATTAAAAAAAACAAACAAAAAAGCACCATGACTGCCTGCAGGCAAGTGTGAGGGCAAGGGAGCTCTATCTATCCCTGGTAATCTCTGCTGTCTGGGGGCTGGAGGGATGGCTTACTCACTGTAGATGGGGGGCTTATTCACACGGTATTGATTTCTGTGGGTTTCTCATGCATATTACAATTACTTTCTACAGGTGACCATAAGCAGGACCAGAAGCCCAGTGCAGAGTGAAGATCTGGAGCCCCTTATACGAAAATACAAAGAATTTCCAGACAGGGAGGGAAGTGAAGGAAGAGCATTAAACCAAGCATGGGGTTTGCAACTGCGCAGAGCACACTCCCGGGCAGCATAGCCCACGTGCCCTGCTGATGAGGATATGCTTTTCACTGCTGTCTGGGGAAGGTGGAGTAAAATCAACAGTGTTTTTTAAAAGTAGCTGCTGTAGCTGGTCAACAGTGCTGAAAGGTAGAAGAAAGAGCATGCTCTGTGCTGTGGTGAGGAGACTCGTTGGTGAGTGCGGCCCACTGCTCCGACAGGAAACAACTCCAGAAGTAACAGCTGAAGTGAGATGCCACAGAACAGGCATGCAGAAAAGATGGAGACAGAGCTTGGGGATCAGAATCAGAGAGGGAAAAGTCGGGGAAGAGTTTCAGACTTACGCTTGGTCTTGAATAAAGCATAGGTTTGGAGAGAAGACATGGGCTGGGGAGCCAGGAAGGAAGCGAGAAGCAAGAGTTAATGACTCATCCCTGAGCAGGGGCCCAAAGAAGTAGAAGGAAGCAGTTCTAACCATGGGGGTGGACAACAATTCCTCTACTCAGTACAGATTAAAAATCACATCTTCCCATCACTGACCGTTGGTTTAATCTTTCCCTTTTAAGGGCCAAAAAACAACTTAAAGTCTCTAGTAGTTAGGGCCTCTGAGAGTGACGGGGCCTAGAGCTACACGCCTCAAAAACACCTCTCCCCTCCTGCTCCAGGACCAAACCAGCTCCCCGCCCTCTCTGCCAGGCCGACATGGAGAATGAGAAAGTGAGACCCAGGTGAGCACACCCAGAGGCTGGGCAGACACTCCATCCTGGCCAGCCTTCCCTGGTATGCTATGAATCCACACCTGATACCAGGCCATCTGGCTTCACTGGTTAGCAAAGTCAGTGCTTTCGGAAAAAAGCAGGTGTCTACAGACGGTGGGGGCTAGAGAGAAAGAGATGCTGCGAGGACAAGGCTCCTGGGTATCCAGGGAAGGCTCTTGCTCTTTCTCAGGGACACTGTCTGTCTATAGTAGATGTTCGTCTCAACAATGACCATAAAACTAGAAATATCTGTTAAGCCCTCCCTCCCAAGGGGCAAAAGAGGACAAAGAAGTCAACTGAGCACTCACCGCAGGGAAATGATTCTCTTCTGGTCTGGGGACTCAGCCTCCACGGATGGGGTAGGAGACTGGGCTGTTGGCGACCTGCAGACTTTCTTTTTCTCCTCCACACCATTCTCAGCCTCTGAGCTGGAGAAGAAAGAAAAACGCTTCACCTTAGACATCCAGAGGGAAGTGGAAGGCAAAATGAAGCCACCCTGAATTCTGAAGAGTGGAATGATGTTCAGTCCCCACTGACAGGCCAGTCAACTTTCACGGCTGGGCACTTTCCCAGTCTCCATCCTAACTTCTAGCCTGGTGCCTCAAGGATCGTAGCTGCAGGTCCTGCTTCTCTTGTAAATGTCAGCTGTGTGGGGACTTGCTGGCTCCTGGTCTGAGCCTGCAGGCCCTGTGCTGTCCAGCTCTGCTCTGCCAGGCTGTGCTGGGGCAGCAGATCACCTGGAGGCTGGGAGGGCCCTTGAACCCAGGCGCCTGTTCACGTGTGGCCTCCCACAGGTGTGCGCCGTCCTGCTGGGAACCCCCACCCCCTTTGTTTGTACTTCTCTTATGTCACTTATCACCTTTTGTTGTAGTTACGTGGGTCCCACTTAGGATGGTTGTTGTTTTAACCAAGCACTTCCCTAAGCAATTCACAGTATATAATTTTACAACCACCTTAAGCTAGGTAGGAATCATTACCCTCATTTTACAGATGAGGAATCTCACGCTCTCACTGGATATCTTGCCCAAGTTCGCAGAGCTAGCGTCTACCTTAGTTGGAATTCAAACTCACTTCTGTCCATCTGTAAGACCATGATGTTCTCTCTCTCCCCTCCCCGCTTCCCAATCACCTGCCCATGTATTTGTCACCCTGACTCTTTAGTGCGAGACCTCCCCACTGGTGCAGGAATGCTATTCATCTTTATCCTAACCAGAGGTCTAGGGGAAGTGCTGGAATACAGTCATGATGAAGGCTTCAGAAAAACTAGGTCTGCCCTAGTCACAGAGAAAGAGGTGAGGAGTCAAAGGGAAGATGGGTAGGAGGGTTTGCAAGGGCAGGTGTGGTGGCTCACACCTGTAATCCTAGCACTCTGGGAGGTCAAGGTAGGTGGATCCCTTGACCACAAAACTTTGAGATCAGCCTGAAGAAGTGTGAGACCTCATCTCTATTAAAAATAGAAAAACTAGCCAGGCAGGCACCTTTAGTCTTGGCTACTGGAGAGGCATGGGCAGGAGGATCTCGAGTCCAAGAGACTGAGGTTGCCGTGAGCTATGATGACACCACAGCACTCTACTCTACTTCTGAGACAGAGTAAGACTGTCTCAAAAAAAAAAAAAAAAGGTTTGCATGTTGAAAGCAGGACAGCTGGTGTGGCGGACGCAGAAGCAGCTTGTTGGTCGGCAGCTGCAGCCTTCAGAGAAACAGGGGGAACCATTGCTAGTGTGGGGCATGGGAGAGGAAGGGAGGCTAAAAGGAGAATACAAATGTTACACCTGGCTCAGACCTTCGTCGCTGTCAGCCTGGGCAGCAAAACCCCCACAAAACTTACTTCTGAAGACTTACTGGGGCTGGCAGTCCCAGTAAGACGGTATTGCTATGACAAGATTGACTACTTTTAGTCCTGATTTACCCTCTATCTGGTATTTTTACCCACATACGAGCGCTCAGGCAGGAAATGTTACTGCTCAACCTCAGCTCTGTGGTTATTTGCTTACCACTTTTCACAGCCTCTGACGTTTGCAGCCAACCACGAGAAGTCCCGACCCAGCCAAGTGATCTAACTAATGGCCCTATGTGGTCAACACTCTCATTTTGTAGTAAGCATTTCTTTTTCCTAAGTAGGCAAACACCTGAGGCCCAATCTTGCATTTCTTCAGTTTTTATCAAAGGATTTAAAACACTTAAGTCTTATAGGACAGAAGGGCTCAGGCTACTAACGAATGACAAAAAGTATACGGAAGGCCCTCAGATGCTCTTAGGAAAATGTTGCTTTGGTTTAAAATAATTAGGCTTTGTTAAACTTGGTGTCAAGTTTCCTTTATGAAATCAAAGAATTTTAGAACAGTTAAGGGTCTTAGAGCGTGTTTTTGCCTTTTTTCTCTACCCCACCTCCCACCACCTCTATTCTTTAAAACCATCAGGCAGGAGCCTACCTAAGATGCCATCTCTGAACAGGGAGAGTATGTGCGGAACTTCAATTATCCCTCTTAAAATTCATTCAAATACCTGGTGAATTTTATGCAAGGTCAGATTGAGACTTAGAGGCGGAGAGAGTCCCAGCTGTCCTTTACATACACAGAACCACTCCTGCTCAGAACCACTCAGAAAAAGGCGCCCCTGGCAGAGATAAGGTACCTCTAGCTTTGGGCAGAAATGGCAAAGGTGCAAAGGCAGCAAAGCTCAGGCTGCATTTCAGCCCCTCCTCGACCTTGACCTTCTGTGGTCAGGCACTTCTGCACACTGCAGGGTGCTAAGTGCTCACCCACACAGCGGCAGTCCTATTTCAGGCCCCCGAGATTAGCACTGAGAAGATTACAGCCCATGACTTTGTAGCATCCTACCCAAATGAAGTCTTTTAATGACAGAACATGCCCTTGTGGTCAAGTTAACATAGCCTCTGTGCAGATATTCTCCACGGAACTTTCCTTAAACTCGGCCTTGGTATTCAGCAAGCCTGGCCCAGGGGGCAGGTACCTAACCAACTAATGCCTTGTCCTGCCAACTCTTCTCCCAAATAATGTCTCAGTTATCCAGCTACTCCAGTACATTTCTTTGAGGAAGGGAACGTCTGTTTTTCCCACAGCACTCAGCTCAGCATTTTGCTTATAGTGGTCATTTATATGTTGATTGATGTGAATTAATTACCTAGTATGTCAAAGAGGAAGTGAAATTTGTCTATGTGCCAATTCAATTTCAGTTTATGTTGACTTTGAGGAGCTGTAGGCTCAAGCAATTCAATTCCTAACCCAGGGGAGATTATTCCTGTAAGTGCCCCTTACCTTGGGGGTCTTGTCAGCAGCAGACTGGACGTAGAATCCGATCACAGGGACATGTCTGTGTTGGTGTGAACATAGTGTGGAAGGGAAATGGAACACTTCCTCAGGGCTTCTGGGTAACGTTAACACTACTGCCAGTGAAGCTGAAAAGATTTCACTGGAATAATGATAATAAGGAATTAAGTTTTTTTAGGGCGGTGCCTGTGGCTCAAGGGAGTAAGGCGCCAGCCCCATATGCCAGAGGTGGTGGGTTCAAACTCTAGCCTCGGCCAAAAACTGCAAAAAAAAAAAAAAAAGTTTTTTAAAATAAGAAGACAAAGCCCTGGCTTGGCACCTGTGGCTCAAGCGGCTAAGGTGCCAGCCACATACACATAAGGTGGCAGGTTCGAATCCAGCCCGGGCCCGCCAAACAACAATGATGGCTGCAACCAAAAAACAGCCGGGTATTGTGGCGGGTG
>NW_003852555.1:3998600-4008019 GCF_000181295.1 Otolemur garnettii | reverse complement strand
AAAAAAAAAAAAAGAAGACAAAGCCCTTTCAGGGACACAGACTACAAGAGTCAACTGAAAGAGTAAATGAAAAAACGCAATTCTCCTCTTTCAATAAATATTTACTGAACTGGTCCCTGCCAGCAGGGCACACAGAGCTTTGTCAGCAAGACAGGGAAGCGAGTTGACAGTTTTAAGTATCCATAGAAGCAGCAGTAGATGCTGACAACAGAGGATCAACCTTCACTTGGCCTTGGTAGGTGACTTCTCCCAGCTTCAACCCAATGTAAGCATCAGTAATGAGCCCGGAAAGCTTTTCAGGGGAATTTCAGAGCAGTGAGATAGTCCTGCTTATACCACTAAGCCTGACTTCAGAACTATTTAGGGGATAGCATTGTTATTACCTGTTGCTGGTTTCGATAAATCCCTGCCACACACTGTTACACAATTTATAAATACAGAAACAGGTTGGACTGTCCCTATCAACAGCCAGGTATCTGTCACTTCCCACAGACCTCATTAGTATAATGGTGATGACTTAACTATGAAAATTTCACATTTTTTCAAAATTGGAATTCTTCCGTGGAATGAATAGACATGGAGAGACAGCCTCTGTGAGTTTCAGGGAAACTCTGTACTCCTTTCTCTTGTCACATCAGTCTCCCAGGCCCTCTGCCCTCCAGCTGACAATGTATTATATTCTGGCATCGTCACATTGAGTCCAGGAAATAAGTGGCTGCTGGGCAGAAGCCTCTAGAAGCTGTGATTAAACCACAGCTCAGGTGAATGGAAACAAGTGCCTCACTGTGATTCAGTCCTAGAAGGCGTGTTCATTTCTAATTACGGCGTTCATTTCATAATTTCTAATTATGGCGTCCTGTGTTTGAGTCTACCTTCATGTTAAATTAGTTTAAGCTAAGGCATAGAATTTGTCACAAGACTTCCTTATGGTAGGAGAGGTAGGGGGAGTTTTATATCCACTATCATTTTTTAAAAATCCTTGATCATCATTTTAAAAATGACATTCTTTTTTTTTTGAGAGAGTCTCACTTTGTCATCATCTGTACAGTGCTGTGCTGTCACAGCTCACAGCAATCTCAAATTCTTGGGCTCAAGTGATCCTCTTGAGTAGCTGGCACTACAGGTACTCTCCACAATGACTATTTTTAGTGACGGGGTCTGGTTCTTGCATAGGCAAACTCCTAAGCTCAAGCAATCCACCCTCTTCAGCCTCCCAGAAAATCAGTCTTGACAAACCAAAGTTGAGAAGTGCCTTGAAGATATAATAGAAGATGTTTCACCAGAGGATATCCATAGACTCAATACTTGGAAATGGGATTGTTGTGGCCAAGGCCAGGTCTCTGCAAGTAGAGTGTTGCTGAAATTCTGTACTGAAAACTAGGCTGGTGCCTGGACTCACCAAGGACCTCCGGGCTTACAGACCCTTGCTCTGGCCTACAGCCTGCTTAGTAACTCCACGGCTGGCAGAGAAGAGTTGGGCTACAGAGACAGCCCAGGGCCTGGGGACTGCGGGGCAGCAGCCATGGTACAAATAAAAAGAGAGATTACAGGGACCAAAAGAAGGAGGTAGGAAGCGGGCAGAAGCGCAGGAGGGGGTCCCGGAGACCAGCACAACAGGAGACCCTCTAGCTTCTCCAGTTTTGTTAACTTAGAATATCTTAAATTAGAGTTTTATGAGTCAAGAAAAACAGCCTTCCATTTACAATTCTGACATAGTATATGTTTGTCCGGACACTTTACGTTTTATTTAACTATAGATCTAATTTTATTTTTTATCAAATTTTAATATTTACTTCTGAATAGGAATTATACACGAGTACAAAATTTAAAAGTTACAAATGGAAAAACAAATTTCCCTTCCACCCCTGTTTCTCTCCAGAGGTACCTACTATTCCCACTAAGCTATGCGTCCTTCCAGAGTAAGTCTGTGCATATATGCAGATTTTCAAAGCACAAATGACAGATACCATGCTCTTCTGTACCTTGCTTTTTGTTAACTTACTATATATCTCAGCGTCCTTTCCCTATCAGTACATGCCTTCCTCATTCTTTTCAATGACTGCATGGAGTTCCACTGAAACGGATGGGCTGGAATTTAACCAGTTCCTTATTGATGTGCATGGAGGTGGATTTTAGTCTTTTGTAAATACAAACAACATTGCAACAAATGCCTTTATCTGTTTATTATGTGTCTGCATATATCCATAGGCTAATTTCCCATAAACGGAACTGTGTCAAAAAGTATATGATTTAAAAAATGTTACAGTTATTGCCAAATTACCTTCAGTAGGGATTTTGTGATCCACACCCACAATGAACAGCAGTGTTTATGCACGCTCACTAATCAAGTATTACACCTAAAAAGGGTATTTCAAAGTATCTAACACAATACTAGAATATGAAATAATGATAATCATTTCAGGAATGGTTAGTATTAAACTTTTTGATTTTTGCAAATGTGAGAGGTTTAAAAAATCCCAGCCTGGGCAACACAGTGAGACCCCATCTCTACAAAAAATAAAGTTAGGCTCGGCACCTATGCTCAGCGGTTAGGGCGCTGGCCACATACACGGGCTGGAGGGTTTGGATCCGGCCCAGGCCTGCCAAACAATGACAACTACAACAACAATAAAAAAAATAGCCAGGCGTTGTGGCAGGTACCTGTAGTCCCAGCTACTTGGGAGGCAAGAGAATCACTTAAGCCCAAGAGTTTGAGCTTGCTGAGAGCTGTGACACCATAGCACTCTATTGGGGGCATAGTAAGACTCTGTCTCAAAAAATAAATAAATAAATAAAAATAAAATGTTCATTGGGGCCAGGCGCGGTGACTCATGTCTGTAATCCTAGCACTCTAGGAGGACAAGGTGGGTGGACTGATTGAGCTCATGAGTTCAAGACCAACCTGAGCTATAAAAGCAAGACCCCTGTCTCTACTAAAAATAGAAAAACTGAGGCAAGAGGATTGCTTGAGCCCGAGGTGGAGATTGCTGTGAGCTATGACGCCATAGCACTTTACCCAGGGCGATAGCTTGAGACTCTTGTCTCAAAAAAAAAAAAAAATTAAGAAAAAAGAAATTTCACTGGGCACAATGGTGGGTACCTATAGATAGTCTCAGCAACTTGGGAGGCTCAGGTGGGAAGATCACTGGGCCCGAGAGCTGCAGGATGTAGTAACCTATGATGGAGGTTATATTCTAGCCTAGACAGAGGAAGGGTCAGTGGCAAAAAAAAAAAAAAAAAAATTCCCGTTCCGGTTTTTAAGTTTTTTTTTTTTTTTTTTTTAGACAGAGCCTCAAGCTGTCCCCCTGGGTAGAGTGACATGGCATCACAGCTCATAGCAACCTCCAACTCCTGGGCTTAAGTGAGTCTTCTGCCTCGGCCTCCCAAGTAGCTGGGACCACTGGTGCCCGCCACAATGCCCAGCTATTTTTTGGTTGCAGCCGTCATTGTTATTTGGTGGCCTGGGGTGGATTTGAACCCGCCACCTTAGGTGTATGTGGCTGGTGCCTTAGCCACTTGAGCCACAGGCGCCGAGCCGGAAATTTAAGAAAAAAAAATTTTCTGAGACAGGGTCTCACTCTGTCACCCTGACTAGAGTACACTAAGCACCAGGATCATAGCTTATTGCAGCCTTGAACTCCTAAGCTCAAGTAATCCTCTCACCTCCTCCTCTCAAAGTGCGGGGAACACAGTTGTGAACCACTGAGGCTAGGCCCCATTACGATTTTAATTTGCATTTCTCTTCTTATAAGTTGAGAACATTTTCACATATTTAAGAGCTTTTAAAAAATTCCTGTTTTATGAGTTAGATGTTTATATATGTATTTGCCAACTTTCTAATTGGCTGACGGAAACATTTAGGAAAAACAATTCTTATAACTGCATCACACATTCTTGGCAACATCCTAGAATTGACTGGGTTTTTTTTTTTTTGAGACAGTTTTACTTTGTCATCCTTGGTAGAGTGCCTTGGCATCTTAGCTCACAGCAACTTCAAACTCTTGGGTTTAAGTGATTCTCTTGTCTCAGCCTCCCAAGTAGCTGGGACTACAGGCGCCCACCACAATGCCCAGCTATTTTTAGAGATGGGTTTCACTCTGGCTCAGGCTGGTCTTGAACTCACGAGCTCAAGGAATCTACCCACCACGGCCTCCTAGAGTGCTAGGAGTACAGATGTGAGCCACTGTGCCTGGCTGACATTTTTATCTTTAAACATTTACAAAAAGTGGATATTAGGAGTCAGCGTGACATTAAAATAAAATAATAATGATAAAGTAACATTTTTGTGGTTAACAGGCTTACTGGGAGATGAATAAAAAGAATGCCAAAAGCACAGTATTCTTTGACTTCTGCAAAGCCTTCAATGAAATCTGACAGACTTCCAGTTCAAGGTGGAGACTGGGAACGCAAATGTGTGTCCCTCCTTTGTAAGGCCTTTGAAATGAGTATTTGTAAAAGAAGTAATAATCCTGATAACAATCGTGGAGGAAAACCATCAGTAGAAGAGCAGGTTCATCAAACTTCTGGAAAATGGAAGGCAGAAAGTAAAGTACAACATCTGCTCAAGCAGCAAGGTAAAGGAAGCTTTATTCCAGGGTCTGGGCACCAATGTCGACAAGAAATTGGCAACCAAAGATTGTTAGATATTTGAAGAAAACCTCAAGTGTGAAAGAAAAGACCAAGATAAACCAATAAAAATGTAAAATCCCAGGGAACCTAACTTTGATGAAGAGAAGGAAACTAAAGAGAAATAAGCAAATGAGAAAAACAAAGTCCAAACACTTCTAATTCATACCTTCTTGAGAATTTCAATAGGATGACTCCTTGTAACAGCCTACCGGGCACTTGAGGAGCTGTCCTGCACATGTTGTCCCTGGTTCTGTGATCTCCTTTACTCACCCCACTTCTGCCCCTCTTCCTGCTCCCCCAGAAACCTGGGCACTGGCTGTTCCCTCTGCCACAGATGGGAGGCCCCTGAGAGCCACACGGCTCTCTCCCTCATGCCCTTCAAGCCTTTCCTCTAACTTGACCTTCTCAGTGAGACCTATATATTTAACCAAGGAAGTAAAAGAAGATGGCATCAAGACACAGAAGTTCTTGGATGCAGAGAGAAGGGAACACTTCTACACTGCTGGTGGGAATGCAGGCTAATACGAACTTTTTGGAAAGAAATCTGGAGAACACTCAAGGAACTAAAAGTAGACCTACCATTTGATCCTGCAATTCCTCAACTAGGCATATACCCAGATGATCAAAAATTATTTTACAACAAAGACATTTGTACCAGAATGTTTATTGCAGCCCAATTCATAATTGCCAAGACATGAAAACACCCCAAGTGCCCATCAGCCTATGAATGGATTAACAAATTGTGGTATATGTACACCATGGAATACTATGCAGCCATAAAAAGATGGTGACTTCACATCTTTTATGTTTACCTGGATGGAGCTGGAACATATTCTTCTTAATAAAGTATGGGGGAAAAAAGTATCTAATGTACTCAATACTACTAGGAAATCAATATATAAACACCTACACATTCATATGAATGGTAAAACATAACTATAGTCCACAAAGTAGAAGGGAAGGGGGGGAGAGGAGGGAGGACATAGGAGGAGGGAGGATATTTGGGGGGACCTCACCTAATGTGCATGATGCAATGGTACATTTCAAAACTATTAAGAGATGAGTATAATGTGTTACTTAGTTCAATGTAAGCATTTCACATTGCATATAAAAGCAGTACACTGAACCCCACAAATGCATCAATGTACAAAGTTATGATTTAATAATAAAAAAAAGATACAGGAGTTGGTAAGAGGGAAAAGCAAGACCTATCAGCCAGGAACTTCTATATCAAAAGAACAGGCATTCTGAAGAAGAAGAAAAAAAAAAAGAAGAGAAAGAAAGACATTATTAAAATAAAAAATGGGAGATAAAAGGGCAGAGGTTACTAATATCTTATTCTAAAAAATGAGGAATCAAAGTCATTTAACAAGAGATTTAGGATGATGTGATATTTAAAGAGACAAATGCATGAAAATAGGAGCCAGACAGAGCACTAAGCCTGCTTAAAATTGGGAGTGGGGCCAGAGGGAGGCAGGGAGTTAGTATAAGAGAGCTGATTCTTTTCCATCAAAACAGGAAGTTGAAAGATAAGGTTCAAAACAGATAAAGCAAGAAAGAGTAAGATACACACTTTTTTTTTTTTAACATATGATGAAGTAGCCATTTCAACTAAAATCAGGTACAGTTAAAAGTGGTAGCTACTTAGGAGGCAACCGGGGGATGGGAGAGATGGTATCAAGTTCATGACAACATTTTAATGCATTATATTATTTTGGGAAACATTTTAAAATGTTATAAATCTTTTTTTTTGAGACAGAGCCTCACTTTGTTGCTCCAGGCTAGAGTGTCATGGCGTCATTGTTTATAGCAGCCTCAAACTCTTGGGCTTGAGCAATCCTCTTGCCTCGGCCTCCTAGCTGACACCGCAGGCTTCCGCAACTCACAGCTAGTTTTTCTATTTTTAGCGGAAACAGGGTCTTGTTCTTATTCACAGTGGTCTAGAACTCCTGAGCTCAGGCAATCCACCTGCCTCAGTCCCCCAGAGTGCTAGGATTACAGGTGTGAGCCACCATACCTGGCCCAAATGTTGTAAATCTTAATTAATAGCCTTATTAAAATATATAAAATATGAAGTAGATAATAGAAATGGGTGTATTTATTATCTTTAAATGTTTGCGCTCTATGTGTAAAACCTAATACCAGAGTCTGTGTTCTCAAGGGACTTAGACTTTATTGTGAATTTTAGTTTATAACATAAATAAAGAACAAAACAGGTCATAAGGTTATCTGCCATAAAGATAGGAATTTAAGAGGAGACTCAAGCTAATTAGTTGTACGGGAGTGGGGCGGTATGTCTAATCCAGCTTAGCAGAAACATAGTATCACTGTCAGAAATACACTTCAGTATAAGAAACCCAAAATGCTGGCTCAGTGCCTGTAGCTCAGTGGTTAGGATGCCAGCCACATACCCAGGCTGGTGGGTTTGAACCTAGACAGGGCCTGCTAACAACAACTACAACAACAACAACAAAATAGCTGGGTGTTGGGGCAGGCACCTGCAGTCCCAGCTATTTGGGAGGCTGAGGCAAGAGAATCACTTAAGCCCAAGAGTCAGAGGTTGCTGTGAGCTATGATGCTGTGGCACTCTACCAAGGGTGACATAGTGAGATTCTGTCTCAAAAAAAAAAAAAAGAACTCCAGAATGTAAATCATATGTCTATGTGTTATATGAAACAGTAAAAATAAAACAATTCCTCAGATTGGAAAAATCAGAACCTTCCATTACTGTATGATAGCCATTGGGGCCTCCTCCCTGCCCAAAGAAACTGTGCAGTATTTATTGTGGGAGATTGAGATTTAAGTTGGGTACATATAATTTGGATATGCAGTGATACCATAAAGGTACGAGAAATACAAGGAAAGACAGAAGCAGAAATACTTAGAAGAGGAAGACTTACGCGCAGGAAAATAGAGAAGTCTGGGGCTTTTGGAGTACAGGCAGCAGGAAGAAGTGAAGTTCGATTCCTAATGAAAGAAGGCTGCTTTTAGACTGCACTTGGTTGGCAGTAGGGATTAACTGGAGATTTTTAAACAGGAATAAATGATGAGATAAAGTCCCTGCCTTGTCCCACATACACATCACAGGGGCCCGCAGAGACAGGTGTTCTCGGAGGAGCATATTCACATCAGGGTGCGGAGATGGGGCAGGAGAGGCCGAGCCAGAAAGAAAGAAGAAAGGCAGAGAAGGGGTGAATTAGAAGGCAAGAGACAGAGATTAGATCAGATAATCCAGACAACACTGGAATGAGGCAGGAGAGCCGGCAATGGAGAGGAACCTCCAAGATAACTCTAAGGTTGTCAGGTTGGCAGTGCCTCTAACAAGGAACTCAAGAGGAAACAGTTTGCTGGGAAGGATTTTGCAAGTCTAGTTTTAGATATAATAGACATATATTGATAATAGGCATAAAACCACCTAAAAAACCAAAAGACCCCAAAAGAAATCAACAATAAAAAGAGCTCCTGACTTTACAGAAGTGTTATTCTGCCAACGTGGAAACTAACTCCGCTGAGTCCCAGACGCAGAGTAAAGCTTACCGGTCAGTGGCAGTACCAAGGCCGGCCCCAGTATACCTTTCACCTGCTTTCACAGATGCCCCTCTGATCTCCTAACAGACAAGTCAATCATGCCATCTAGCCCCACCTTTATATCTTACTCCTAATTCTGTCTTCCTAAAATATAACTTTTCTTTCAAAAGCTAAGACAACTCACATAATTTCAAAAAGCATTTGTCATTTAATTCTGATTCTGCAACAAAAACCAACCCCCAAGGGCTTTTGTCTCTGCTTTAAGATGAAGTCAACAACAGGGTAGAGCTGCAGCTGCAGAAGCTTCCCTGCCACTCCTGGAACACACAGCAATCATCTCCAGGGTCCCTCTCTTTAAGGCTTTGGGGACATCAATGGGCGATTCTTCCTCATGAGACATGCCTCCATTGTGTCATGCTGCAGCTCCAGAGCCAACAATGGCTTTCTACTGAGCCATTGCTATGAGAATGAGGGTCTGGACCTGAGCCAAGACCCTCCAGACTGTCACAGTCTCCCTCTACTTTTCAAAAAGAATCCTCCAATCCAGCTACTGCGGCCTGGCTTAAATCATGTAGACTGTACAACTGGGTACATCTGCAACACAGGATGAAAATAAGCATTTTAAAAAGGGTTTGGGCTTAAATTTTATCTCAGAACATATTTGGTGAACTCCTTCCCAAGCATGTTTGACAAGTCCCATCAGAAGAGGGCCATGTTGGGACTGGGCGTGAGTCGAAAAGTCCAGTGTTTTCACTTTCCCCACTGCTGAATCAGCACTGTATACAAACTTACTTTTCAAAATGATTATTAGTGAGAAGAACAATAATCTGGAACCATATGGGAACTTGAGAAGACTATCTTCATTATTGGAAGAAACAACAGTAGCAGGCAAAACCAAGATCAAACCAAGTAACTTCTCAGCACTTGGCATTTTGAGGCCACGCACAGCTGGAAAACAACAAAGGAAAATAAGAAAACGCATCACGGAGGCAGCAATTGACTTTTCCAGTTTCCAGTCGAGGTAGATGGACGCTGCGGAGAGCGAGGTCTCTTTTGTTATTTACACCCTCAGTACATAAATATTATTTTGCACTGCGTAGTACTAAGAAAATTTCTAAAAATACATATTGACTATATTTCCTCCAAACTAAAATATAACCCTCTCAGGAGGAAGGACTCTAAGAATAAGTTTTGAATTTCTGTCTTCCTTCCTTTTTTGAAGTTCTTCTATCAGCAACTGCTGAATGTTAGTACAATGAGCC
>NW_003852555.1:3988847-3996347 GCF_000181295.1 Otolemur garnettii | reverse complement strand
CTTGATCCTGAACTTTCAGTCTCCCAAACTGTGAGAAGTTTCTGCTGTTAGAAGCTCTCCAGTCTATGGGTGTTTTGTTGTAACAGCTGGGACCGAGATGGGCGTGTCTAACCTATGGCCTGTGGGCTGCATGCTGCTTTTGTGAGGAGTTTTTTGCTTATCTGTAGTGTCAGGGCATCATGAAAAGTATGTACAGACCCTTCCTTTTTTGCTAATCAGCTTTCATTAGGGTTTGTGGATTTACTGTGTATCCAAGACATCCTTCCAATGTGTGGCAGAGAAAAAAAAGGTCAAACACCACTGGACTAAGACATCAGGTTTATTTATTTATTTTTTTTAGAGACAGTCTTACTTTATTGCTCTTGGTAGAGTGCTGTGGCGTCACAGCTCACAGCAACTTCCAACTCCTGGGCTTAGGCAATTCTCTTGTCTGAGCCTTCTGAATAGCTGGGACCACAGGCGCCTGCCACAATACCTGGCTATGTTTTGTTGCAGTTGTCACTGCTGTTTTAGCTGGCCGGGGCCAGGTTCGAACCCACCACCCTCGGTATATGGGGCTGGCGCCCTACCCACTGAGCCAAGACATCAGGTTTAGAGGTGCTCTCCAGGAAAGAGAAGGGGAGAAGACCAAGTGGGAGGTGAGAAAGAGAATGGGGAGGAGGAACAGACGCCCTGGAGTGAGGCAGGACCAATGAGAACATTTCTTTATGTTAACCCAAGTTCTCCTTGGATTAAATTTCAATTCTCTTATCTGACCTTAGTAAAATTATACCCATGATAACAAATTTTATCCAGAGAAAGAGAAAGAGAGAGAAGGAATATGCATCATGCCAGAAATACGTGTATTTGGCCAGAAGGAAACTTTTTATCTGTTAATAGCATAGTAACATTTTAGGTTAAAAAAAAGAACAAAAACCCAAGGCCATTAAAAGTACATTTGGAAGAGAGAAACGTTTGCTTTTGTTCTGAAGCCCCTTCTGCTTCCCACGGATGCCGGGCCCTCAGCTAAGCATCGGAGAGAAGAGCTGCCTCCTGCCGCCGCCCTGGGACCTGTGATGACTACACCCTTTCTTCCTTCTCATACTATGTACCCTTCATTTCCTGTAACTCTGTCTTCTGGTCCATGTAGGAGGGGGAAAAGGAGATGAAAAACCAGAGAGAACTAAAAGACCAAGACATGTGGGCATTGCAACAGAGTTCAAAGTTACCCCGAGAGTCCAAAATAGCACCAAAGAGTGCCCAGGACCCTGTCTCTCCCCTCTTTCTTCCTCACTCACTCACACCTGGCGTTACTACTCCCTCAGACCCCTGCATTCTGATCTCACAGTTCTGAGCTGCGTGTGCAGGAGGACGGCATGGTGCGTTCACAGGATGTGCTGAGGTTCCACATCGCACCAAGTCAGCAACCCAGGCATAGGGAGGTACAGATGCCATCAGCACGCATGCAAGTTCTCTTTGCTTAAATGCCAGGGATTATTAAAACTCAGGATTACTCTTCTAGTAAGAAATTAATGGGATTCAACTTTTAGAGAAGAAAGAGATTGTAACTTTTCAAAAACGGGATACTATAGAGAAAACAATTTTCTGTAAAGAGCTTTGATTTAACCAAAACACTCCTGAATCAGACACACTTAGTTAAGGAAACAGTAGTTCATGCTATCCCATGGCAAAAACTATGAGTATAGTTAGTTCAAGATGTAAGGTTTCAAAGTGTTAATGTAATCTACCTAAGAAAATAAATGTCTCTTGTCTGCATTCAGTTTTCCCCAGAATCTATCCCTGTGTTTTACATATAGTAGTGTCAGTAATATGGACTTATTTCATACTGTTATTGTTACATAATATAAAATAGTTTAATATTACACAGGGTGGACATAAAGTTTGTGTGCAATCTACTATGTTAAACTATTTTAAACTGCAAACTTTATGTCCATCCTGTGTATTATATTACTAAAATATAAAATAATTGTGCAAATGTCTCACTGCTGCTGCAATATATTTATCCCAATACTTTATTTTTGAGACAGAGTCTTGCTCTGTCCTTAGGCTAGAGTGCTGTGGCATCAGCCTAGCCCACAGCAACCTCAAATTCCTGGATTCAAGTGATCCTCCTTCCTCAGCCTCTTGAGTATCTGGGACTACAGGCAGCCACCACAACACCCAGCTAAGTTTTTCTTAATTTGGGTAGAGACGGGGTCTTGCCCTTGCTCAGGTTGGTCTCAAAGACCTGAACTCAAGGGATCATCCAGCCTTAGTTTCCCAGAGTGTTGGATGATTACAGATGTGAGCCACTGTGCCTGGCCTACCTCAATATTTTAAATGCAACTAACTTGCACAGGACAGGAGAATTAGATTTAACGTAACTCATACATGACAATTAGTACTTCATTCAGGGAAATAAGCACTGAGTCTAAACAGAAATTTATCTTAGGTATTTCACATCCTTATTTACTGTCCTTAATTTCTCCCGCCACAAAAGTATGTGTTTTCTCTACGGGCACTGAAAATATGCTGTTTTGGAAAACACATCTCTGTCTCTGCTCCCTTCCTTGCCACTCCTTTCTACTGGATTTTCCAGATGACTCTATACTTGCCTTGAGCTTGGCTGTTCTCAAAGAACGCTCACGCCCATGACACCATGATAGCACACTAACCCACATGCCAACCTTTCCAGGCAGGCGTGTAAAAAAGGAATTATCGAAGTCTCACAAACAGGGAAACAAAGATGAGTGTGTCAAGGGCCCGCACAAACCAACCTTGGAGACTGGAGCCTCCATTACTCACAGACATTGACTAGCAGAAAGCTAGGGAAGCCCCATCAGATGTCAACCTCTATGGATTTTACTTCCTTAGTAGTTTCCAGTTAAGTCTCTCCTTTTTCTTTCCCTAGCTTGGCTGGTGTAGCTAGAATCCTCGGGGCCCCTGCCTGGACCACTGTCCCTTCTACTTCATTTCGGTTACTTGTAATCCCTCCTCCTGCTACCCATATGGGAGATCTTTTTGCCTGGTGAGCTTTGAGAAACCCGAACACATCATTCTTTGCTCCCTTGAGAACCCCTCTGGATCTGCACTGCCTACATAAAGCTGAGGTCAGACACAGTAAACAAGCCCTCCACAAGGTAAAGCTTGACTTTCTAGCTTTCAGCCTCTGGGCATGCTCTCCACCAAGCACCCTTCACCTGGCCGCCACGCTGTTGCTGTGGTCTATGTGGACTGACCTCCCTTCTTAGTTCCTTTCCAATACCCTATAAAGTATGATCATCTTGGTGACTATATCACTTTAATAAGGGGTTTACTTAAAAATTATGAATCAGCTATTCTCTTTCCTTGGCTTAGAACCCGAGGCCCCAAAGGGCAGGATACTGGTCTTATCCCCTCTCTGTATCTCTATAAAGATGCTCAATTCATTTACTTTAAACACCTCATGTTCCTTACGCCCACTCTGAAGGCCAGGCTTTCTGATCTCTCACCCTTTTTGGCTACATCAGACAGTATAAATAGCAACCGGAAAGGATGAATTTCACTTGGAATTCCCGGGCTTGGGAAGACGGGCATGGGCAAGGCAGAGAAGTTTTCCGCTGGGGGCTGGATCCTGTCCTGGTAACCTGACACTAAACAAGTGAGGGCGGTCTTGGTGAGGCAACAGTTTGTCCTTCCAGAACCTCCACACAGAGACCAGACAAATGCGTCCCAAGACAGTGGTGGGTAAAGAACATTTCCATTGAGGAAGCTTAATCCTTTCTCTCCTTGAAACTGGGTGAAAGGCGGTGGAGTCTGCCCGGTTACCCAGGCCAAATGATCTCGTCAACACTGGGAAGAGTCTATATGCCTTAGTTTGCTTTACTTCATTAAAAGGGCAATGCTCAAAGAGTGCAGATCCTCAGAAACCAAAAGAAAAGAAGGCTGCTTTTCTTCATTTTACACCTTTTTTTGAAACGGAGAAGGTTCTTTTGCGTGACCTGGGGCTTCCAAAGGTGTAGCTCGCTGCCCAGTTTCTGGGAGTGGCGTCTTCATCAGGGATGTTTATCATACTTCGGTGTCTTAGTAAGGATCTGTTACCCTCGCCCCCGCACCAGTCCTCCCTCCCACAGCCTGCGTCACAGCGCTGCTCTCTGTCACATCTTATTAAAATGTAGAAAGCACAGACAACGTCTCCCTCCCCTAATTTTTAAAAGCTTTGAAGGAAAGAAGCTTTAGGGAGTGTTTCTATCTGACCACCATTGATAACAGGAACAATGGCAGTATTTGAAAATCTGTCATGGTCCTGCCCGATCCCATCAGAAACACTCAGAGTGGTCTCCTTTTTTTTTGCGGGGGTGGGCGGGGTGGGTGGGGTTTAATACTAATTTACAGAATAGCTGAGTAATTAAGGAGACCCATGATCCCATTAGAAACAGATTAGACAACTTTTGAGGGTCAATACTAAACTTACAGAATAGCTGGATAAAAACGTTTTAAACCACTTACTATGAACATTTTCTAACATTTGATATAAAAGTAGATGGGACATTAGAACCCTAAATATGCCAATATGGTTTCATTTATATCCTTGGCCACTATTTCTACCTCTTGTTTGTTTTGAGGCAGATCTCAGACAACATTATGTTTTCTTCTGGAACTACTGCAGTGTGTTAGAAGATAAGGATTCTTAACCACCGACAACAAAAATACCAGTATAAAAAAAGATTCAAATTTGTAACTGATTTTAAAAAATGAGTAGATTCCAGCTGTTCTTCAGGGATGGTATTAACATTATATAGTGTTTAAGGTTGGCAAGGATTAACCATTTTGAGGCACATTGCTGGATAAGTGGGTGCCCAGTAGGGCACTGGGAGGGTTCATGGTCCACAGGGCTCCTGCCAGCACAGCCAACAGGGGGTTACCCACTTTGACATCGCCAGGTACCAGAGTCCCTTTTTTTCCCTACGGTCCTACCTGCACTGGCTATTCTGGAG
This sequence comes from Otolemur garnettii, assembly GCF_000181295.1. NCBI lineage: Eukaryota > Metazoa > Chordata > Mammalia > Primates > Galagidae > Otolemur > Otolemur garnettii. The sequence continues at coordinate 3,991,392 of NW_003852555.1, read as the reverse complement.
AGAGGCAGAAATAGAAATGAGTCAACACCGGAGTCAGATTAGGTTTTCTTGAAGAGGGATTCCCAATTACACGGGTCAGCATAAAGCAAGTTGTAATTATGAACAGAATGTATCAAAGCTGATGAGCCACCTGACTGAGGGTGCATGATAGAGCCAGGGACCTGCCCTGTCTGGGCCCATATCAGCTGTTTCCCTTCAACATTCCCTTCCCCATGTCCAAGGGAGAGTTGTGAGAGAAACGTGAGTGGCAGCAGACACAGGTGGTGATGGGGCAGCCAGGCTGCCCACTCCCTCTGGCTCATCAACACTCCATGGCAGCAGGATCTCAAGCTGTGCAGGCCCTTGAGATTGGGTTTTACATGGACACGCTCATTTGTTTTTGAGAATTTGCAGGGTGAGGTCAGACCTCCTGACACAGACAAGCAACAGTTTTGTACTGATTTAAAGAATGAGCAGTATGTGGGTTTGAAACAAAATATGAAATCTTAGGTGCAAAGATAAGCTTTCTTTTTTTTTTTTGAGACAGAGCCTCAAGCTGTCCCCCTGGGTAGAGTGCCATGGCATTACAGCTCACAGCAACCTCCAACTCCTGGGCTCAAGCGAGTCTCCTGCCTCCGCCTCCCAAGTAGCTGGGACCACAGGCGCCCACCACAACGCTCGGCTATTTTTTTTTTTTTTTTTTTTGGTTGCAGCCGTCATTGTTGTTTGGCGGGTCCGGGCTGGGGATTCGAACCCACCACCTTAGGTGTACGTGGCTGGCGCCTTAGCCGGTTGAGCTATAGGCGCTGAGCCAAAGATAAGCTTTCTAGAAAAGAAGTATTCTCAGAATTTGTCAATCAAACATTTGACAAGTTCCTCAAAGGTACCTGTCCCCTTATCCAGGCAAGAGGTCCTTCCCAATTCTTAGAACAAAAACCTACAGAGTTCTGTTTATGAAAAACAGCTCTATGTAACAATAATTCCCAACCTCTCCCTGAATGGGTTCAGATAGCAAACAGGCAAGTTGGCTTCGACAGGGCACTAAAGAAACAACTCTTCTAAGCTGAGGGGCCAGCTTGTTTTCAAGGCAGACCTCTGCACGGCATGGTTTGCTTAGTAGTGGGAGGTAATGGAAAGGACTCTTCTCTGCAGTGGCCGTAGATTCCCTTACCGGCACCCTGGTATGCCCCCCTCCCCCTACTCCTTTCCCCCAAGGTGCTCCACCTAGATTTCTTCTAAATAATGTTCTTTGGAAAAGATAGGTCAGGACTGCTGGTGGTGGTAGTGGTGGTGAAGTGTTGCATCTTTTACAGTTCAGTTTGCTGTTACGAATGTAACAACAGGAATGCAGAAGTCGCTGACAAGAGTCTTTCCAGCACGGCAAGAGAAAGCCAGTTCTACAGAGTGGAGATAGCAAAGGTCTGGGGCAGGAGAGTTATCAGCTAAGTCAACATCTCCACTGGCAGAGCCGCAGGCAATTGGGCAAAGTGTGTCTTGGAAGACAGAGGAGAAGGGGGATTCTGAGGCCATGAGGTTTTGCCAGCAATGCCCTGTTTTCTTTTAACTAATTAATGGGAGGACCCTGGTTCAGCACAGAAATAGAGAGACTGAAACAACACTTATCAAAACCAGGACTGAGACTATAAAGAAGGTTGAAGATCTTCTCTCCTCCGTGAAGGGTCATTTCCGATGTGCTGAGCCATCATCTAAAAGATCAGTCCTTGAACTCCATAAATTAGTGGTCCTTGAAGTGTGGCCTAAGAACCTTCTATGTCAGAACCACCTAGGGAAGGAGACGGGGCTTACAAAAATGCACTTAGCACTACTTCAGATGTTTCTAAGGCTTAAATCTTAAATCCTTTCAAATCTTGGGACTACTGAGCCAAGTGTCAACCAAGCCAAGATGACTGGGCCAAGTGGGAAGTGAATCAATTACTTTTGCTTCTTTCATCCAGCCATCTTTTCAGGGGGGTTGGGAGAGAGTGGGCAAGTTTATCAGCACAAACCAACACTACCGAAAGAATAATTCCCATTAATGGTGAATCTGTAATGCTGCTTCCAGGAAAGAAGTTTTTAATTAGTCTGTGCTGATTTTGGATAATTTAGTATTTTGGATAAGATATCTAATTTTAAAAAAAAGGACCATGTTTAGGTTCCCGTGCTTATGGGAGATACGTTTAGTTGTGGCTTTTATTTTGTTTTTTGCTATGATCTATGGCTGGCAAGGTTTCTACAATGAGCCTCTTAGAACCATATATGTTAATTTAAGAAGTTCTTTTTTAAAAAAGGAGGGAACAGGGACCATATTTGATTTTGGCACAGCAGTTATATACGACATCTTAAACTGGAGCAGATTTCAAGTGAATTGAGGGATTCTGAAAAGGAGGCTCACAGAAAAATCTAATTTTAATAATACATAAATATAAATATACTTTGGGCAATGCATTTTAAGTGGGGTTTTAAATGAAATTTCTTTCAAAATGATGACTGATGTAAATATTCAGATGAAAGGGGAGATGAGGAGTTACTGGGTTAATGTACTAAATTCAAATCCTATCTGTTTTTT
>NW_003852555.1:3987494-3988827 GCF_000181295.1 Otolemur garnettii | reverse complement strand
TAAGACTCAAAAAGATTTTACATAAAAAGACACATAACACAAATACACTAAAACAAGGGTATTTCAGCCAGGAAAAGAAAAGTGTTTTAATTTGATTAAAAAAAATTTCAAAGTTAGAGGACAGAGATCTGAGCAGATGTGACCACCCAAGGTTGTCAGAGTTATTAGGATGCTCTCTGCTGTTTAGCATTGAAATGCCCAGACTTCCAAAGTATATTTTACGAAGAGCCTCTAACAAGCTGGCTGATGTATTCCTAAGAAAGCCTTTATTGGGGGGAGCTCTTATCATGAGAAGTAAAACTATATTATCTGCATAATAATTAAGATTAATTCTGAAATTAATCTTCCTAAAAGATTTTATATAAGGACTGTTCCATTGCACTGGTAGTGATGAAACGTTGCTATACACCAGCATTATTAGTATTCCCTTGTGTGGCATGATCTAATGGGATAAAGAGGAGTATGGGAAGGAGAGGAGAAAGGCTGGGAGACAGACGCCCACTGTTTCTCCTGTATATAAACTTCAGGCTATGAAAGACCAGGAAGACAATCAATGAAGCAGGGTGAGACTAACATAGGAGAACAGGGAGCCCTGAGTCAATCCTGCACACCATCCTTTGACCCCAAGGGGGCAATCCACAGCCCATAGCCCACATGTCACCTGCACACTTGATTTCATAGTATGACCTGAGACCTAATTTCACAGTCAAAGATTACAACATTAGAAAGTTGTCTTTGTGCTGTTACATTTCAAATAAGCCCAACTAATGGTATTTTAATGGCATCAATCGCCTCTGGAAAGCCGGGTATATAAATTTAAGGGGAAAAGTACACAAAATTAGAAGTTTTTAGAGAGTATTCTGCCATGACAACACATGCTAAGTCTAGAAAATTCAAATCCAAACAATACCAAGAATATAAACAACAAAATAAGAAAACACGATTTAGAAAATAGCACTTAAAAATTTTTTTTTTTTTGGTGAATATCTAGTCAGGCCTATATAATGCATAGAAATGACAATAGAGGATTTTATATAATAGGATCATGTTATACTACATAGATGTCTTTTTGGAATTTGCAAAAAATATCAAACATTTTACTGAGATCATTCTACTCCAACAATGAGAGATAAATGCCATCTTTCATTCATGTGCAAAATATTCCATTATATTAATGTGTAGTCCATTAATCTAATCCAATATTAATGGTCCTTTGTAGCGTCTTATCTTGTCACACACAATTTTTTATTTTGGTCAGATCTACTAATCTTTCCCTTTATAGTTTCTGAAATTAATTCTATGCATAGTTAAGACCTTTCCTACTTCAAGATTA
>NW_003852555.1:3981590-3987125 GCF_000181295.1 Otolemur garnettii | reverse complement strand
AACTTATTTTATTTATGGAGAAGAGTAGGTTTCCAACTCTAATTTTCCCCAGATGACTAACCAGTTGTCCCTCCATACCCCTGGTCAGATTTGAAAATACCTCCAGATATATTTGAACTTCTTTCCGATCTTCATTAGGATAGCTTTGCCACAATAAGCTACAGACCTACCTATCATTAAGATTTAGGCTAGATATTTCTGAAGGCTTCATTCTTTCACAAGAATTTTAGAATCACTCTGTTAATATTTTCTCCAGAGAGTTATTGAGATTGTATTTGAAGTTGCAGTGAACTTTAAGGAACACTTCTGAAGAAGGTAAACTTCATTCATTCGAGTTTTCTCCTTTACTGGGTATACTGTTTTACTTTAAGACCTATTAAATTTATTTCTGGGTGTATTTTTGATTGTTTGAACCTCTTTTTCCCATTTCTTTTTTTAACTTGTTATTTTTGGTAAGAAAAGTACATGATTTTTACAGTTTCTTTTCTGATAATCAATCAACTTATCTTATCAAATACTATTATTTCTATATGCTTTCAAGGTGATTCACTGGAGCTTAAAAATCAGTCTTTACTTCTACTCAACATAAAGTCCAGCCTCCTGCAGGATACTCTTCAACCTGTTGTCTTTAATTTTCCTTACTGCCTTCATCCTCTGACATACTTTTCCTTTCTTAAGGACTTTGACATCTGGATTCTATAATGTCCATGTGGACAGCATCTAACCACCTGGCTTTAACACCAGTGACCTTTACTGCCATTTTGCATAAATCCCTCACTGTCGCTGCCTGGCTTTCATTATTGCTCATTGTTCTGTACACAAATCTACTTTGTCAATGTGTCGTCTCTCACGCCTCCTCTGTCTGCCTGTAATCTCCCAGCTTTCTAATTTTCATCTGTTGCCATTCCTACCACCTATGCTTTGCAGCGTCAGAGAACAGGCATCAGCCCTGGATATTTCCATGTCCTCCTGGCCTATCAACCCCTTCTGAACTTGATTCATTTCCTGAGGTAGTTCAGACGGGATTGATCAACCTCAATTTTCAATTAGTTGTCTGCTATATCCACTCAGCATAACCTCTACCCCCAATCAGCTCGAAATTAGCCTTCATAATTTCTAGTCCCTGGATTCTGAGCATGTTAAAGAAGGAAAAAAAAAATCAGTCCTTCCTGCGGAATGTGCCTTTGCTGTCAGCTGGACCCTCACCAGGCCTTTGACATCATCCTCTCCTATTCCCTTGGCTCATGTTCCAAATATTCTCTGTATTCCTCAAACCCCGAATAAAACCCAATTCATCCTAGAAAAAGGCCCCATGTCATAACTTCACTAAAAAACCTTGAGACTGAAATTCTCAGATGAGAGTAGCCACATGTCTTCTCCTGACCTACAATACCTATATCTTCATCTATAACATCTATTCATTCCTCCAGTTTCAGAAGGCAAGGTCTCTCTCTTATTCATAGTCAGGCTCATTTTCTGATATTTCTGGGCTTGTTTTATCAGTTGTCAGTTGTGCCACATCAATGTGTCCCTCTCTGCTGGCTCTTTCTCCTAGCTTACATACTACAGGCTCTCATCTAAAAGACAAAACCTTCCACTGATCTCTTCCAGTTACCTCCCTCTCCCTCTTAACTTCTCAGCCAAGTCTGTCGAGGTCACAGTCTACATACGCAACATCTGTTTCCTCATTTCTCACTTACCCATCCTCTGCAGTTGGGCACCCACGCCTATCAGGCCACTAAAATTTCTCTGGCCAAGTTCACTGGTGATTTCTATATTACTAAATGCCAAAGGCAATTCAGTAGTTCTCTTAAGGCTACTCTTGGTTATACTTGCTACTGTAGACTATCTTTTAGAATTCTCCTTTCTTTGTTTTTTCATAATTCTATTCCTCTTTTTTGTTTTATTTTGTTCTCCACTGGGCTATACTCCCCATCACCATTGTGGCCTCTTCTTTTCTTGATCTTCATTCCAACATAGGATCATTCCCACGTTCTCTCTTTGGTTTCTTACTCTTCTATTGCAAAATTCCATCCACTCTTATGCTTTTAATTGTTACCTATAGGCCAACAATTTCCAAATCCATCTTCCAGCTCTGACCTCCATCCCAATCACAATCTTTCTTTCTTACTTTCTCCTCCCTCCCTCCCTTCCTCCCTCTTTCCTTCCTTCCTTTCTTCTCTCTCTCTCTTTCTTTCTTTTCACACAGAGTCCTGCTCTGTCACCTGGGCTAGAGTGCCATGGTGTCAGCCCAGCTCACAGCAACCTCAAACTCTTGGGCTGAAGTGATCCACCTGCCTTAGTCACCTGAGTAGCTGGGACTACAGACACCAGCCACCATGCATGGCTAAGTTTTCCTATGTTTAGTAGAGACAGGGGTCTCACTTTGCTTGGGCTGGTCTCAAACTCCTGAGCTCAAGCAATGTTCCTCCCTTGGCCTCTCAGAGTACTTAGATTACAGTTGTGAGCCACAGGGCTGGGCCTATAATCAAAAGTTTTATAAAAGGGAACTCATCATTTTGGCATCTCAAATGTCCTTTACTTCCTAGATTCCATGGCTTAATATAAATAATAGCATCACAGGCCACACAGCCTTCCCAAAGAGAGAAACTATGAGTTACTCTGGCTTCCTCACTCTATCAATCCAATCCATCACCTGGTCCTTCTAATTCTTTCTCCTCAAATCTAATTCATAACTGCCAAGATGTGGAACCAGTCCAAGTGCCCATCAACACATGAATGGATTAATAATTGTGGTACACACACACACACACCATGGTACTATCAGCCATAAAAAAGATGTTGGCTTCTATCTTTTATATTTACCTGGATGGAGGTGAAGAACATTCTCCTTAGTAAAGTATCACAGGAATGGAAAAGCAAGTATCTAATGTACTACAATGCTAATATGAAACTAGTAAATGAACAAATACATGCCCACATGACAGAAAAACTGAATTAAATGCAAGTGTGGGGGGATTGGTAAGGTCTCACCTAACAATGTAGGGGTACATGGCACACCTCCTGGGTGAAGGGCTCAAATACAACTTGGACTTTACCTAACAAACGCACACAATGTAACTTAATCGTTTATAACCTCATATTAATCTGAAATTAAACAAAAAAACAAACAACAAACTTCAAACCTTCCTGTGTCATAGGTAAATCCCGTCAGTGGCTCCCTGTACTTTACCAATAAACCTGAGGTCTTTCTCACTGCATAACCCCATCCTTCTGCTCCTCACGTATTGCCATCGGATATTACTGTTCATCTTCTAGTAATACTAATTGGTTTAGGCTGTTTTTTCCAGATGGAATGATTTGTCTTTTGTGAGTGGAAGAGGGAACTAGCTCCTATTCCTCCCTCCAAACTTCTTTTAGATACCATCATTTCCTCTAAGAGGCCTTCACTTAATTCCCACAGGTGGTTAGTTTCTTCCCACTGTCCTCTTAAAAAGCCTGTACATATTCTTATTTATCACAGTAGATTTAAATCCGTATTTCATGTCATATTAAGATATTACTCAAATTATCGTGAAATCTGCTGTAATGATCTTGAGGGCAAGGTCCAGGCCTGATGCATTCTAAGATCCTGTAACATAGTATAGTCCCTACATGTAGTCCTCAAAGAATATGCATTTAATTCAATTATTGATATAAATATAAGTACTTTAATGAACATAAAGTACATTAAATGCCAGTATGATTATTTTTAGTTTATTTGTTTAAACACACTGTAGGAAACAATGCTAGTACAATTATTAAGTTGAAGTGGGAAACTGATATCACTTAGGTATTTCTCAATTTCATTTTTTATTGTCGGGGATTCATTGAGGGCTCAATTTTATTTTTAAGGTAAAAGTCTTAAACTTAACATAAAATAATATTCTGCATTCAAGTGCAATCTATAATTTTTTTAGACCTTAAGTCTACCAGAGAAGCTTGTAACTCTACTGATAATAAATTTGGTACCCTTTTTGGGTTGTATGTTTAAATTAAGGCACCCTGATCAGGCATTTCTACTATGACCAGTCCAGAAGGCATGATGGCAAAGCAGGGTTGTTTGAATGTGATGTGAATACTGGCATGTACCTATAAATGTGTAAGGGGATGGTTTGGGGTGCTCTACTAGCGTACGAGTGTAAGTTTACCTAAGGAAAGAATTAAAAATAAATAAAAGAGGCCAACCCAAGTATAAAAGCAAGAATGCTATTCATAGTAAAAAAGCTTTCTCCAGTTTGTTCAGTCTGATAGAATTCTTACACAAAGGCTATAGAGGCACACAGAGAAGTAGGGCAGTTTCTTCAAAGACTCTTCAGGTTGGAAGAGATCTAACAAATCAGGTCATTCAGCCCTCTCTTTTTAGGAGGAGGAAACTAAGACCAAAGAGGAGAATGACTTCCCCAAAGTTTCAAAGCCTCCATAGCAGAGCCAAAGCCAGAAGTGAAGCAGAGCCCAAGTCCAGCCCAGGGCTCCAAGTCCTTCCCTCCACTCCCCGTGAATCCTCCCAGCCCCAACCAGTCAAGCCACAGGAGACCCCTGTGTGAAGCAAAAACATGAATCTGAACTTTCAAGTATCCTGTCCTTGTTCTTCCCTCTGCCTGGAATAACGTTCTCCCTTCGTTGAAGGTACATTCTTTCTCATCCATCAACGTCACTTCACACATCACCTCTTATCTTTGCTCACCCCAAGTAAAACAGAGTGCCTACATTCCTCCTCTCATAGCCCTGGATAACTACTGAGGAGTTCTTATGACATGGTATTAGTCAATTGTGCATGTGCCCTGCTCCCCTCTCCCCAGATAGGCAGCTTCTGAAGGCTACCTTTCACACAAATCATTTAACCTTGTTGAATTACATGGGATTAGAGAAGAGTGCAGACATACCACATAGAAATTACTAAACAATTACAATGCTCCAATCAGAACTTGGATGCAATGGCTGTGCAACACTGCTGTGCTAATGAATCCCTCTGACCAAAAGTCAAGAACAGAAAAATAAAAAAGTATCCACTGTACTCAATAGTACTATGAAACCAATATATAAACAACTGCAAGCCCACACAAAAGAAAAACACAAGTATAGTCTAGCAAGGGGGAGGAGAGGGGGAAAGGGAGAGTGATTGGCAGGATCTCCCCTAAGGTGCACAATATGAGGGTGTTCAGCACACCCCTTGGTGAAGGGCTCAACTAGAACTTGAACTTTACCTTAGAAATGAAAACAATGTAACCTAAACATTCATACCCTCATATCAATCTAAAATGAAAAAAAAAAAAAAAAAAGGGAACCCTGGGAAGCTGAGGTGGGTGGATAGCCAGAGCTCACAAGTTCGGGACCAGCCTGAGCCAGAGTGAGACCACATCTCTAAAATATAGCCAGGTATTGTGGCTGGTGCCTACAATACCTCCCTCCTCAGTGGGAGGCTGAGGCAAGAGAATTGCTTGAGCCCAGGAATCTGAGGTTGCTGTGAGTTATGATGCCATGGCACTCTACCAAGGGCAACAAAGTGAGAGTCTGTCTTCAAAAAAAAAAAAA
>NW_003852555.1:3979071-3981395 GCF_000181295.1 Otolemur garnettii | reverse complement strand
ACAGTAAAGTAGAAGATAGTACCAGAAGATTGTTATAGCTGAAACTTTAGTCCAAACTCATGGAAATTTTTTTAAGAATTATGTTTCTGGCTCAGTACCTGTGGCTCAAGTGGCCAGGGCACCAGCCACATACACCTAAGGTGTATGGGTGGGTTCGAATCCAGCCCGGGCCCGCCAAACAACAATGATGGCTGCAACTGAAAAATAGCTAGGGGTTGTGGCGGGCGCCTGTGGTCCCAGCTACTTGGGAGGCTGAGACAGGAGACTCGCTTGAGCCCAGGAGTTGGAGGTTGCTGTGAGCTGTGATGCCACGGCACTCTACCCAGGGGGACAGCTTGAGGCTCTGTCTCAAAAAAAAAAAAAAAAAGGAATTATGGTTCCATAATACAAAGAATATACCCTCCAGGAAAAAGACTGACCCCTTTCAAAGTTTTTTTTAATGCTTATGATATGCTAACACCTACCTGAGTATACTATAAATATCAAAAAATGATTTTAGGACAGAATAATAACTATAAAATTTTACTGTTTTCATAATGAGATTATAAAGTAAAAAACCTAGATTTGAAAGCATAGAAATTGGTTTGTAAGTATTGCCAGAAACTCAGTCTTATATTTTATAGTCACGTCTCATTTTTGATTAAAAATGATCTTATTCACAGAGTGGTTTAAAGGTATTTAAACTATTCTTATTCACCTTACTCACCACATTTGGCTTCAAGTAACTTTGGGCGGTTTCCAAAGCCTGAATTCACTCTCAAAGGAAGAGGATTTGCCAACCTTATGACTGTTCAAATAACTGGCTCCGGGCTTTGAAAGTAACTCTATGAGAAGAATTTTTAAAAGATTTTGTGCAATTGGAGCATTGTTTAAAAAGTTCTTGTGTTCCTTTGGTAACTCCTTTTAAAAAGACCCCATTCACATGCTGGTTAAACAAATCGGTCACATTACTTTATAGAAACACTCTGTACTTGGGCAAAGAAACCAACAATGGCTTTTAAAAATTGGAACTAAGAATGACTGCTGTGTTAATCACAATGTAAAGCTGCAACTGAAAAAATTAACCTCTTATTTAGGTCTGAGCATAGGTAAAACAGATAAGCATCCAAGGAGAAACCTGTGGGGCTGGGCCAGGAGGCTCAGGCATGTAATTTCAGAGCTCTGGAAGGCTGAGGAGGGAGGACAGCTTGAATTTAGGAGTTCAAGACCAGTCTGAGCAACAGCCAGATCTTGTCTCTGCTAAAAATAGAAAAATTAGCCAGGTGTCATGGTGTGCACTTGTAGTCCCAGTTACTCAGGAGGCCGAGGCAAGAGGATTGTTTGAACCCAGGAGTTAGTTGTAGTAAAAAAGCTGAGATTGAGGTTGTTATGAGATGCCTGTGTTCAACATAGAGCAAAACTGTTTGACAGTTTGACATAGAGAAAGCACGAGTGACAGCTAATCTTGTCTTCTATAGAGCATCAGAAATCCTTTCAATATTAGACTATTAGAAAAGTCCACTGCAGAATGGAAATGAGCCTTAGATTTATAGTTGAGAAAACAGACATATAAAAGTGAAGACATCGGGCGGCGTGGGGTATAAAGTGAGACTCTATCTCTACAAAAAAACCCACAAAAAACAGTTAAGACATCAACTCAAACATCTAAGGAGAGGTATTTTGCCCTATGCATCTTCCCTCTTCCTAAATCTGTTGAGGTTATTTAATTAATGATTTTAGGAGGCTGATTCAGATTAGACAGCCTGCTTTGAATTTTGGCTCTAGCACTTTAACAGCTGTTATGACTTTGGCTAAGTCACTGTTTCTTTGTTATACATAAAATGTGATGAAAATAGTACCTACCTAATTATTTGTGTATCTATAAGAGCACTTTGAACAGTGTCTAACTCATAGAAAGATATTACCTCATCTCCTCTAAACTTTGATTCACTTCTGGAGCAACCTACTCTCTTTTTAAAAAGAAGATCAAATCTCAACACAAATATTTGCTTCCTCTATTCCATTTTCCTGCAGGCAAAGGCTTAGGCTTTATCTTTTCATCCTGGCAATCTCTATGCCACTCAGCACGGCCCCCAAAGCACAGAACTACTGAGTCCATGTTGATTGAGTACATGATCAAATCTCTCTGTTGTCTATTGTCAAATAATCCTTTTCTCTGAGCTCAGAAGTCATTTATTTAATATTATTTTCTCATAGGTTCTGATGAAAGGTCTGATATTTTGTTATTTTAGAATCTGAGAAAAGGTATTGTGGATTTTTGGTAAAATTTTCAGAAAAGATTCTGATCAAATCAAGAATGAGCTTAAGAAATCTACCAGCTGGCT
>NW_003852555.1:3973088-3978822 GCF_000181295.1 Otolemur garnettii | reverse complement strand
AAAAAAAAAAAAAGAAATCTACCAGCTTCACATCAAAACTAGTTTGACTTTATATACTAAGGTACTCTGTTATTAAGGAAGGAAGGGAGAGTGGGAGAGAAAGAAATACACTCTTGATAGTTTGTATAGCCTCTGGGAGGACCACCTTATATACAGCATCCTGCACAATATTTAAGTATTAAATGGATCAAAAGAAGTATTATTTTCCAATGAATTACAGAAATAATATGGTGGTCGGGGGTGCGGTGGCAGCTCACGCCTGTAATCCCAGCACTCTGGGAGGACAAAGCTGGTATACTCCCTGAGCTTACAAGTTTGAGACCAGACTGAGCCAGAGGGAGACTTTGTCTCTAAAAATAGCTGGGCGTTGTGGTGGGTGCCTGGATTCCCAGCTACTTGGGAGGCTGAGGCAAGAGACTCCTTTAAGCCCATGAGTTTGAGGTTGCTGTGAGCTGTTGATGCCATGGCATTCTACCGAGGGCGACATAGTGAAACTCTGTCTCAAAAAAAGAAAAGAAAGAAAAAAGAAAAAGAAAACACACATGAGGAGAAACCAACAGAAAAATTCTGGAAATGAAAAACCAGAACAAAGCAGCTTGAAGTGAGTGAATTAGCTCAAGTCTTCAATAAAAAATGGCCTCCAAGAAAACTACATTGCAAAAGATGGGACAGAAATAGAACGGAAAGAGTAGAAAGAGTGAAGAGGCAGAACCTGAAGAATTTGTGGTGGAGAAAGGACTGGATCTGGGCGTGGTTAATGAGAAGACGGAAATCTTATTTCTTCAAGATTTCCTTAGATACTGGCAATACTTGGGAACTTGAAGAAAATTTAGATTTCCAGAATTAATTGAAGCGGTGCTTAATTCTCAAACATCTAGTAAAAAGACAGTACAAAAAGAAAATCTTTATCCGACAGTGAATCTGATGGTAACTAATTAAAGAAGAAAAGGGACAGTACTGACAAACCCAGACGCTTTGTCAGAGGTCTAGAATAGATCCTGCAAGAATAGCCGGTGCTACAGACAGCAGGGAGGAATTAATGCTTCTTATGAAATGGAAAGATTCAGATGAGGCAGATTTGGGGCTGGCAAAGGAGGCAAATATGACGTGACCTTAAATTGTAATTGCTTTTCATGAAGAGGGACTAACTTGGCATTCTTGTCCAGAAGATGAAGCTCGATAATTGTTTGCATTGCCGTATATTTAAAATCTGGGTCTTGGCTTTTGATTGACGAGTGTATAGAAGTAACTACATTCTAATAAACCAAGTTTTGTATGTTCATTTTGAAAAAAAAAAAAAAAAATGAAGTGATAACTTAGACTTAGGCTGGCTCGGTCAGAAGCTTACCCTTCTATTTAACAATAGGAAATCCACTTTGCTAAGGTCTTCATAAGAAAGTTGTATTCTGATGGGTTTATTACTGTTAAAACTGTAGTCATCTTATGGGTAGATAAATATTCTGCAAAGGAACTTGGGGAAAAATCAGTACATGAGAATACCGCCCGCCACTCTGTGAGCTCTCCTATGTGTAGTCTGGTGCTATGTGACCAGCAGAACAGTTTCAGTAAGGTGCTTCATTTTGTCAAGTCCGACACATTTATATGTATACTGGAAGGTGGATATTCTAAGGGAAGACAAATCAACAAAAAACTTGATTCTGGCCTTAAATGACAAAAGCGTAAGAGACCAAAAATATCTTGGGAATTGTCACCTTTGAGACTTTAAAGAATTATAAGGTTGAAGAAAGGAAGAAGGTCTTTGCTTTTCATTTTGTATGTATCTACTGTTATAATTTTCTAACCTTATACATGTGTTGCTTTAAAAATGTCAACATGGATGGAGAAATAATGGCCCAACTCTGTCATTTTAAAAACTGGTAATAGGTATTACCCACAAACTTTGAAGAAGTTGTAAAAAAAAAAAAAATTACCCAGATATCACAGCCTACATTATCTTTGGCACTGTAGTTTGGAGAGTTTTCCAAGTCTTAAGTATGAATGTCACTTAGTCAACATTCAACTGATATTTATTGTTAAAAAGCGTAAGGCACTGACCTGCCTTTAAGATGCTGACAGTCTTATTTCCCTTGTGAAAGCCCTTTCTCTTAAATCTACAACACGGGCCCTTAAACATTTACGGTAGGAATGTAAAATGGTTTGGCTACTTTGGAAAAAAAATTTACCACTTCCTCAAAAGGTTAAAAATAGAATTGCCATATGACCCAGGAATTCCATTTCTTCATATATACTCAAGAAAAATGAGATCATATACTCACACAAAGACCTGCATGGTAACATTCACAGCAGCACTATTCCTAATCGCCAAAATGTAGAAACAACCTAAATGTTCAACAGAAGAACAGTCAGACAAAATGGGGTGTATCCATGCAATGGAATTCTGTCCCTGCAAAGGGATGGACTACTATCTGCCACATGCTACTTCATGGGTAAACCTCATGACATGTCAAGTAAAAAAAGGTAGGTGCTTGGCATGACCAGGTGCGGTGGCATGTATCTGTAGTCCCAGTCACTCAGGAGGCTGAGCCAAGAGGATGACTTGCACCCAGGAGTGTGAGGCTGCAATGAGCTATGATCGCTCCTGTGGATAGCCACTGCACTCCAGCCTGGGCAACATAGCAAGACCCCACCAAAAAGAAGGTGGCAGACAAAACAGACCCCACATTGTGTGATTCCAAGAAAAGGCAGAATTATGGAGCTAGGTAGTAGACAGTGACTGCCTGGGGCTGGGGTTGGGAGCAGGACTGAGTATTAAGTGTAAATGTGTCTGAGGGTTCTTACTGGAGGGATGAAACGTTCTAAGACAGGGTTATAATGATGCAGCACTTGGTGAAGTTAGTAATAAGTTACTGAACTTCAGTTTAATACTAAGCTGGAAATGTTCAATTTTATGATATGAAAAAATATATCAATAAAGTTGTTAAAAAATAATATACATCTTGGGTATCGTATTCTACTATGAATACAGGAACCTTGACAGCATATAAATTAGCCTAGCTTTAGGAATGTGGTATCAGTCAGTACTGCTTCTCTTTGAAGGGTAAATAATTAAACTCGTAAAAACACTCCTTTTTAAGGAGAAAGATGTCATTCAGGTGACTGGGGAGAGTCTCTCTCCAGGACCTTGGTTTTATTCCATTTGAAAACATGTGAAGTGCCTAAAGTTGAGTATCAGAAAATTAGAAGGGTGTTGAGAGACAGTTCTGTTGAAGTTTAGCAAAAGGAAAAATTCCTGCAGTTTAAAGCTGAGGAACCATGAGGGAAAAGCTCAGTGTCCGGAAGCGAGCAGGGTGTGGAAAGGTAACATCAAATCAGTAAGTAATAGTTATAAGCTGGGAGATCACAAAACACAATTTTGACATGAGATCCTTTTACCGTAAAATAAAAACCAACATGATGTGTTAGACTCATGGCAATGCTCAGGTGCTAGCCTAAGAATCCTCTAGATCACGTCAGAGAACATTATTGCATGCTACCGTGAGTTTAATCTTGTTGAATTTTGACTGTTTAGCTTAATCCCATTTTGTGTCATCCTCCCATCGCCACTCACAGCCTGTCCTGGACACTCAGTGGTAAGGGCTAACATAGCCACAGTATATGGAGAGCTGATAATACCCAGGCACTAGGCAAAGCGTGTTTATTACAGTTCCCATTTAAAGTTCAAAGCAAGCCTGTCTGCAACAGCTGACTTAAGTGCTCACTTTTACAGATGATGAAATGGAAATGTAGAGGTGCTTCGCAACTTGCCAGGGTCACACGTCTGGGAGATAGGAAAGCCACAATTCAAATACTAGTTTCTAGCCAGGTGGGGTAGGTCACATGAATAATTCCGGTGACTTGGAAGCCTGAGGCAGGAGGGTCACTAAGGCCAGGAGTTCAGGGCTGCAGTGAGCCATGATCACTTCAGTCCAGCCTGGGTGATAGGGTAACACCCTGTCCTTGAAAAAAATAAAAATCAAAAAGCATAATAATGGTTTCCTAGAGCCAGCATGCGTAACCATTTTACATACTTCTTATATACATCAGCAATTTTCTACGATAGTAACATCCAAGTATAGAGCTGATTTGGTATATTTCTTCCCAAAACCTTTCAAGCCAGAACACACTGTTTACTTTTCTCTGTTTTCAAGTTCCTCTATTGACTATTTTAATTTAATTTTTAACTTTTCTAATCTGTTATATATAATCCTTTCCCACCCCAGAGTTTATACTGAAAAATGAATGCAGTCTGTCGGATTTGATGACTTGGAAATTAAAAAAAACAATTACACATATACAACTATGTGTAGGGAGCAATCAATCAGAATGAAAAGGTAGTAGAAGTGGGGGAAAGTAGGGTCTTAGAAGGAAATATATAGCTAAACTCCTCATTCTTGGTCAGAATATGGGTACATTGTACTTTTAAATCAAATACGCACTTTAATGGTTAAGTAAATAGCCTCACAATGTAGCTCAAAGATGAATAAAGAAGCCACAGCAAGTTCTTGGGCAAGTGAACATAACAGTACCTAAAAATTTGAATTAGAC
Organism: Otolemur garnettii; assembly: GCF_000181295.1. Classification (NCBI taxonomy): domain Eukaryota; kingdom Metazoa; phylum Chordata; class Mammalia; order Primates; family Galagidae; genus Otolemur; species Otolemur garnettii. The sequence continues at coordinate 3,974,277 of NW_003852555.1, read as the reverse complement.
TTTAGTTAGAATTTTTTCTATCATAATCAAGAAAGAAAACTTGACTAAGAAACATTTAAAAAGTAGAATTTCCCCTGACATGGTCAAGATGAGTGTCAGCTACAAGCACATCACAGTATATGTTTTAATTAGGGTGTCTCGGAGTCTCAGCCTTCCCAGCTCCCCAACAGATGGTTACTGAGAGTGATTATTTGCTGGGCTCCCTGAAAAACTCAATAAGGAAAACTGTAACTGAGCCTGCAACCTATTTAGGGGAAAGAGAAGTAATATACACTGGATTAGTGTGTGAGTTAATATATGTCAATGACTTATAATAGTACTTTGTGCAAACTAAACCATCAATAACTATCAATTGTTAATTAATACTCATAATAGCAGAAGCTGAATTTTATGAGGCTGTCCATATACATACAAAGTGACTCTAATAAGGAAGAGATGAATATGGCCAGTGAGAAGGGAAGGTTTTTTTTTTTTTTTTGAGACGAAGTCTCAAGCTGTCCCCCTGGATAGAGTGCTATGGCATCACTCACAGCAATCTCCAACTGCTGGGCTCAAGCGAGTCTCCTGCCTCCGCCTCCCAAGTAGCTGGGGCTACAGGCGTCTGCCTGGCTATTTTTTTGTTTGCAGCCATCATTGTTGTTTGGTGGGCCTGGGCTGGATTCGAACCCGACACCTTAGGTGTATGTGGCTGGTGCCTTAGCCACTTGAGCCACAGGCGCTGAGCCAGAAGGGAAGGTTTTAATGAAGGAAAACTGGAGTGGATTTCTGGAGGCATCTGAAGAAAGGGGAGCGAGGGGATTGCTTTCTAGAGTGGGTAGAACAAAAGACAGAGGGGATTCCTTCAGCCCTACGTTTGGCACACTGGTTCTTTATCCCTTTGCATATCATGTTTTTTTGAGTATTGCAAGAAATATATTTTTAAATTATTTTAAAAATTCACACTTTTTTTTTGAGACAAAGTCTTACTTTCTCACCTTGGTAGAGTGCTGTGATGTCATAGCTCACAGCAACCTCAAACTCTTGGGCTAAAGCGATCCTCTTGCCTCAGTTTTTCTTTTTTAGTAGAGACAGGGTCTTACTCTTGCTCAGGTTGGTCTTAAACTCCTGAGCTCAAGGGATCCACCCACCTTGGCCTCCCAGAGTGCTAGGATTACAGGAATGAGCCACTGAGCCTGGCTATTTTTTTTTT
>NW_003852555.1:3971919-3972807 GCF_000181295.1 Otolemur garnettii | reverse complement strand
CAGCAACCTCCAACTCCTGGGCTCAAGCGAGTCTTTTGCCTCAGCCTCCCAAGTAGCTGGGACCACAGGCGCCCGCCATAAGGCCTGGCTATTTTTTAGTTGCAGCTGTCATGGTTGTTTTGGCGGGCCCAGGCTGGATTCGAACCTGCCACCTTCAGTGTATGTGGCTGGCGCCTTAGCCACTTGAGCCACAGGCGCTGAGCCTGATGTTTTGACACAAATATACAATGCAACATGATTAAATCAAGTTAATTAGCATATCTGTCCTCTTAGTTACCTGTCTTTCTTTTTATAGAGAGCCATTTGAAATTTCCTCTCCTAGTCATTTTAAATTATGTATTTTACTGATTATGGTCACCCTGTTGTGGACTAGCTGGCAATACTCACTTCTCCTGGCCATCTGAAACTTTGTACTCTTTGACCAACAACTCCCTGTTTGCTCCCTCCCCACCCCTCCACCCCTTGGCAACCACCAATCTACTCTCTGCTTATACCGAGCTTGGCTTTTTCAGATTCCACAAGTAAGTAAGATCACATAGTATTTATTTTTCTGTGACTGGCTTATTTCACTTAGCATAATGTTCCTCAGGGTCGTCCATGTCATGACAGGCCCTCCTTCTTTAAGGCTGAATAGTATTCCATTGTGTGTATATACCACATTTTCTTTACCTGTTCATCTGATGACAGGCACTTAGGCTGTTTCCTTATCTAGGCTAGTGTATATAATGCTGCCGTGAACATGGGAGAGCTGCAGATTACTTCTTTACACGTCAGTATAGGGCTGTTAGTATGACTGTTTTGCTAAAAAAGATCTGAGGTTTTAATGGTCTATGTGTGTCCAGATCAGTGAGGATCTCAAAAGCCTGGCAGAGGAAACTGTGTTTTTTT
>NW_003852555.1:3964970-3971005 GCF_000181295.1 Otolemur garnettii | reverse complement strand
GTCTCAGCTACTTGGGGAGGCTGAGGCAGGAGACTCGCTTGAGCCCAGGAGTTGGAGGTTGCTGTGAGCTGTGATGCCACAGCACTCCACCCAGGGGGACAGCTTGAGGCTCTGTCTCAAAACAAACAAACAAACATAGAGAAAAATCTGGCAACCTAAAATGATATTAATATGGAATTATCATATCACCCAATCAATGTGGTGTCATACCTCCTTCCCTCCCTCTTAAATTACCCTTATGTTGATACCAAAGCAAGAGTTTAAGAGCTTACAGCAACTAAAATCTTAGACTGAATCAGAAGAGACTGCAGTAGGTTTAGAAAATACTTTGTAGGGAAAAACAAACCAACAAAACCAACAGATGTTAACCAAAGACTGCCAAATAGGTAAACATCTTAACCGCAAATTCAATTATAGGTCAACCGTTTTATAGGATCTTTTCTGTGTGTTTAATGTGGCAAGGGCCACCATGTGCCTTGACAGTAATATACATTTCTGTCTTCCCCACTTATCCTGCTCTTGGAGTTCCAGAAGGGCAAATATGAAATCACATCTATCCTGCCCATCATTATTAAACAAGTAAGATATTCCATGGTTTGCTGAACTGAAATGAATTTGTGAAACTGGCCACTCCAAACAAAGGGCCATGTTGGGGCTCTGAGCTTCAGTGTGGCTGGGCTTATTTTCTACATATTTTCCCAACATAGAGTTTTGAATTAAGAGGATTTGTTTACATGCTACAGCAGACATTTCAACCAAGCAAAACGATCTTCTTAATTGAATATTTAGGCCACAGAGAATGCAGACTAGGCAAAACTTGGTAGCTGTTAGGTAGATTTGAATCATTCTGCTTTGTGTAACTAGAACTAAATGCTGCCTCTGGTTGAGCCTTGGGCTAGGACTTTAAAGTCCTGGGATGCTAGTGTTTGCTCTGCCATTTGGCACTGCTGTCTCCTCCAACAACTATAAAACAGTGAAAAATCTATCCCACATTGCCTCTTCTTCAGAGCAATAACTAAAAGAATGATTCAGTGCCATTCAAATAGGTGCTCTTTGAAAGTTCATCTTTTTCCTAGATTTGAATTATTATAAAGTTAGGATTTTATTTTGGGGTGACAAAACAAAAAAACATTGTAGGGTGGTTTTACCTATAGCAATTTTTTTTCTCAGTCATTTATTTATCCTAAAGAATTCCCGGGTTAGTTGACAATACTGGGAGGGTAAAGCGAAGTACAGCCAAGAAAAGCGGAGACACTGGAAGATGATACGACCAAAGCCTTTGGAACAACAAACCAAAGCAGCTAATAAAGATATTTTTCCAAAACTTCAGCCCAGACTTCAAAAGACGCACAGATGGAAAATGCTTTTACACACAAAATTCTTTCTATAAAACAAGGCTGTGATGACTAAATGCTGAAATAATGAGTGGCGGTTGAAATTTCACTATTAAAAGAATTTAGCATCTTTTCAAATTGGTAGCAATGCATCATTTTAGTGACTCCAGTAATGTGACATCATAAAGTAAAATGGGATCCTTCAGATACTGTCAATGTTACAGTGACATATCCTGGTGATACAATAAGCAAATATTGAGAGATTCTTTTCTTTTTAAGAGAATGGGAATAATCATTACATAATATTTCCTGATTTAAAAAAATCCAAAGTAGTACAGAAGATAAATCCGTTTCATTGCAGTTAATCCTTGTAATAAAAATATTTGAGTTTTCACTGTGTTAAAACAGAAGATTTTGTAGGTCCGACGATGCACAAATTCTCTTATTATGCACGTAAATATTTTGAAGAGAACAGTCACAAGTCATATTTGAAGTGTTTTCTTTTACTATACGTTTATCGTGCTCCCTGCGCCCACCCCTACGCCCACCTCTCCATTTAACAAGTTTGTGTCAGGTAGCCAACCAAACTCAGGGGTCTCTGAAGGGAAAGATCAAGTGCGTTCATGTTTTCCATTGCTTTTCTTCTCTCGAGTGGAAACAACGAAGAGGATGGGGGAAAGACACCCACCGTCTCTCAATCAAGTAACAAAAGAACACATCAGCGTGAAGCTAATAACCAGATGACAGCTAATAACCAGAGACAGCTAACTCTTCCCCAGACGTCGTTGAGAAGCAGGACAGCTGAAATCCTTGTTAGAGACTTTTCTTGACGTGGCTCGGGGATTTAAATAGTTTCCCCAGACCTCCCTTGGGAATTATAAAACACCACTCATGCTTTCAGGTCACATAATTCACACCTCTACCGGACTGCAAGCTGCAATGAATTCCTGAAATGTTCCTGTGCGTTTTCGCTACTACAGAATATGAGGAAGGAAAAAGAAGAGAGAGAAAGAGAAAGGGGAGTGGGGGTGGACAGAGAGACAGAACGAGAGATCCGGCGCCACAGAGGAGGTCAGGCCACAAGCTGCTCCACGGAAAAGTTCCAGAACCCGTTTCCACTGGAAACTCGTCCCCGGGAGGAGTTGTGGCTGCGCGCTCTCCGCCCCGCGGCTGGGTCCCGGCTGAGAATACTTACTGGGCTGAGCCAACTTTGCTCTCTCTCTTCCCGAGCACTTTCGCAGGCTTTGTGTCTTCCACATCTTGCTGTAGTTCGGTCATCGGGGCCGTGTGCGGAGGTCACCTCGGGACCCCCGCGCTCCCGGATCCCTCTGCCCGTCGCGGCACCCCGAGCTCGGGGCGCAGGCCAAGCGAGCCACGCCGCGCCCAGCCCCGCGCCCAGCCCCAGGCTCAGACCGGTCCGCAGGGCAAGCATGGCCGAGAGCACCGCTGGCGCCGGGACCCAAACGTCCGAGCCCGCGCGATTGGTCCGACCCGGCGTGGAAAGGCCGGGAGGGAGGGAAGGGGAGGGTCAAAGTCAAGGGACAGCCTCCTTCCCCAAGCCGGCAGGCCGAGGAAGAGAAAATGGAAACCTGTTGAACTAGTCTTTCTGGGAGCGGAAGCTAATTGGCCAAGCAGGTGAAGCATTTGCCTAATAAGGGACAATATATTTAGCCTTCTGATAAACTGGGCTTTTTTTTTTCCTAGCTGACTGTAACAGGGGAATTTTTAAACAGGGCAGCCGGCTGTAGATGTAGGAAGTGGATGCGCCCGAGTGGGGCTTTCTCCCACACAGATGTATTGTGTGGGCTGATCTGTGCCCCATCCTAAATTATTCAAACAGGATATTGGCTCATTGAGGACTCCTTTCGTGCTTAAACAATAAGTCTGCTCAATTTTTTATGGGGGAGTAACAAAGGTAATAGGAAGTAGTTGCCTTTAGTGGTTGCCTGGTTAACCCTGCCTGCTAATATGGGGCCAGGGGTGGGGGAGCGAGGAAGCAATCATCAACATCTCATTAGCACCTTGCTTGCCGTGCGCCCAGCCAATACCATGAACGCCTCCTCTTCCCCCATTTTGCTGAGATTTTGACTTGCTGGTTCTGCCTACGGTTTTTCATTTGACGTATCTATTCACTCACTCCACAAAGTTTTGAGAGGCTTTGTTCTAAACATTGACTTGTTGTAGCAAATAATGTTTGTGTTGGTGGCTTACTAATTCTCCAGAGAGTAGTTAAGAGGAAGAAGAACTAGTATAAAACCTTATGGTCGGAAGCCTGTCTTTACTTTGGAACAATTACAAATGCAATAGTTGAGCACGACGTACCTGGGAAGAAATTACTAACTCCACTTTCCAAAGTTTCCTTACTCCCTGTCCATGTATATAATAATATATATGGGTGGCGCCTGTGGCTCAAAGGAGTAGGGCGCCAGCCCCATATACCGGAGGTGGCAGGTTCAAACCCAGCCTCAGCCAAAAACTGCAAAAAAAAATTATATATGTATCATGGTATGTATTTACCATTAGGCTGAGAAGGATCTTTCTGTAGCCTGCTTGCTCCAAAAGTGATTCTCATGACACTTGAAAAGTAAGTAAAAGAAAAAGAGTTTACATAAATTCCAAAGAGTTGGCCTGGCCAAGTCTCTCCCTTTTTATTTTCTTTCTGACCATTGATCTTCCTCCTGTGGAGGGGATCTGGGGTGCGTGGGGAGGGGGAGTGGGAAGGCTCTGAGTGGCCTGGAAGCTTGGAAGTTGTCTCTTTGGTGCCCATAGCTGTCTCTTCATGGGAACATTCCTGATACCTTCACCTCCAGGTCTCATTTTTAGATCCTCACTCTACTCAGGACAGGGGCAGACTTGGAATATAGATGAGGTTGTCAACCTCCCAAATTCTGAACTATGAATCTGTCCTGAAATCCTAGGTGCCCTCCAAGCCACCACTATGGAGGGTAGACAAGACTATTTTCCCCTAAGTAATTTTTTATTGTAGTAAAATATACATGACATAATAGTTATCATTATTGGTAAGTGTACAATTCAGTTGCATTAAATGCATTCACAGTGTTGCATAACCATCACCACTATCTATACCCCAGACTTCATGATTCTCAACATTAACTTCCCATTAAACAGCGGCTCCCACAACTCATTAAACAATAACTCCCTTTTCCATGCCTCATTCCAGCCATTGGTAAGTTCTATTCTGCCTTCTGTCTCTATGAATTTATGTTTTCTAGGCATATAATTGGAATCATATGGTGTTTTTCCTTTGCACCTGGCTTATTTCACTCAGCATAATGTTTTAAAGGTCCATCCCTGTTATGGCATAGATCAAAATTTTATTCCTTTTTTTGACTAAGTAGTATTCCCTTGTATAGATATACTACGTTTTGTTTATCCATTCATCTGCTGGTGGACATTTGGGTGGTTTCTACCCTTTGTCTATTGTGAATAGTCCTGCTGGGAACATGAGTGTACAGATGCTTACTTGAGTCCTGGCTTTCAATTCTGTTGGATATATGCCTAGGAGAAGACTTGTTGGGTCATATGGTAGCCTAGAAATTGTGGTCAGGGCTCTTTGGGTATGACTAATGGCAAGTGTTCAGAGTGACCTGGCATGGGCTTACAGCTCAATTAAAGAACACTTAGGGCTGGGTGCAGTGGCTCGTGCCTATAATCCTAGCACTCTGGGAGGCTTAAGCAGTAGGATTAATTGAGATAGGAGTCTGAGATCTGCCTTAGCAAGAGTGTGAGCCTGTCTTTACTAAAAGTAGACAAATTAGCTGGGCACCATGGCTTATGCCTATAGTCCCCACTACTTATGAGGCTGAGTCAGGAGAATGGCTTGAGCCCAGGAGTTTGAGGTTGCTGTGAGCTATCATGATACCATTGCACTCTAGCCTGGGCTCCAGAGAGAGACTCTTATCTCAAAAATAAAAAAAGCAGTCAGATACCCTGGACTGGTTCAAAGTTCTTTAGTGTATGGGAGGAGGCCATACGGTGGTGTGCTTTTTAAGTGAGTTTGAGCAGTTGCGGGGGAAGGCGGGGTAGATGGTGAAAAATAGCAGATGGCCTTTTCCTAGAGTGGGCGGAGTTAGAAAGGGGCAAGAACGCTGCATTTTTTTTTACCTACTGACATTTGCTTATGTTTAAAAGACACCTGTCAAACAGTTGTGTAATTTGTTTATTCTTGGAGCTATTACACAATAAAATGAAATACAGTATTTGAAAGGCATTAGCAGACAAACAATGGGGAAAGTATCATCCCTATGTGGTAAAGCAGAGATGTAAAATTATGCCTAAAATATATTTTAGGAGTCCCTTTGATATTGTACTTGTCCTCCTCTAAGCCTCTGTGAATCTAAATTTTTGCTTCTAATATCAAAAAAGGGTTCTGGTGATACTTTTTTTCCACTTACAGAAACAGCTTTGGTAGGAACTGCCTAACATTTCACCTTGAAGGAGGTAGGAGTTTCTATTCAAATAACTTAGGATATTGGTCAGGAGTTGGTTTCTTTTCCCCAGGGATCAGATTATACTGTGTGTCTGTCCATAGTCTTGGGGGCAAAGTCCAAATAGTGAGTTTGGAGATTTGAGTGGAAAAATTTGTTTGCAATGTATGGCCAGGTGGGCTCGGCACCTGTGGCTCGAGCGGCTAAGGCGCCAGCCACATACACCTAAGGTGGCGAGTTCGAATCCCCAGCC
>NW_003852555.1:3962101-3964802 GCF_000181295.1 Otolemur garnettii | reverse complement strand
AAAAAAAAAAAATGTATGGCCAGATGGTTACCTGATTTATAGCATGTAGCAGGGTAAGTGTTTATTAGCTGCTATAAATATAGGTCATGTATCTTCACATGCCTGTAATTTCATGAATATTTTCTGATGACTTGCTTTGGAAGATGTTGATGGCCTATTCAAAATGAAGCCTGAAAGCTCTATAATAACTTAACTATGCAAGATAGGATTCCAGGGATTCTTATCAGATTATTCATGTTTTCAGTTAGGGTCAATATCCTAAGGAGAATATAGAAAAAAAAATTGAGAGTTTAGAAGAAAGCGATCCACTGACATTGAAGAACTTACTTCTAAGACTTTTTTTTTTTTTTAAAGTTGAGAACGAGAGTTTAGAAGAATTACCCGAAGGGGCATTTTTATTGAATGAGTTATGCCAAATATGAAGAAAGGTTCCTGGTGACTACAACCACCTGATACTGGAAGGGGAACCTATAGTAGAATTTGGAATCTTCTACCCTAGAGGTCTTTGAAAAATAAGATTAAAAAAAAAATCAATAGGGTAGTTTTAAATATTTTAAAACACTATTTCCCAAGCCGAGTGACACTGTAGTTTGGGATGTTTGAAATACTCTGTTTTTCTCCCTGGAGATGAAGGAAACTCTGAGCACTTACTTGTTCTGACAGGACCAGGCAGGACTGGGAAGGAGGTGCTGGACTAGGGGCCAAAGGGTAGTTGGAAAAAGTCTAAATCTGGCTCAGTGAAAAAGCAGAAGAAATTTTAAAAAATACTCTTCTACTTCAAAACTTGTTTTCAAAATTAAGATAAATGATGCCACATAAATAATAAATTAAAATCTATCCCCCCAATTTTAAAATACATGTCTATTTTCTATATGGCCAATGCTATAGATCAGAATGTGGGAAAAGGGAAGGCCTCTAAGACCATGTGGGCTGTGGTTTTCACCCTGGGATCCAAGGGAGGCCAGACCTCTTTGGTCTAGTGAGGCGAGACCTGGCATTTAAACCCAGGTCTTCTCACTGCAGTCCTGTCTTTTTCTAGTACCCCCACACAGGCTGTCCTGCTTACATTAGAACTCCCCCATTGGATCTTTTTCACCTAGTTGTATTTTGCCTTAATTTCTATTAGGCCTGCCACACACTAAACAAAATGAAAAAGTCAAATCCCTACCGTCATTTTGCAATGAAGAGCCTGAACTAGAGAAAGATTAGTGACTTGGGTAACATTGCAGCGGCCCCATGAGGGCGAAATCTTTTATTGGGGTAGTTGTACGGTTGTAGTTGAATAGTGCAAAATGCATATTTTTTACATATACCTTGTAAGAGAGTGTGTTGGGGAGAAAGCCCATGATATTCAGGTGTGAATATGATGTTTGTAGGGAAAAGAAATGTTTGAATCTGGAGTTATCTTTGGTGATTGCATTTCACAATTATCTATTGCTTCACTAACCACATCAACACTTGGTGGCTTAAATGATAATTATTACCTTTCATGATTTTGAGAATTGACTAGGCTCAGCTGGATGGTCGTTACTTGCTATCTCTAATGCACTTGCAGTCCAACAGAGGCCTTGAAGAGCTGAATATATACGCCAGATCAAGACTTTACTCCCAGGTCTGGGGGAGCCAGAAGAGCTGAGGGATATCTGAGCTTTTCAGTCTTTCTGTGTGGACTCCATGTGACTAGCTTTGACTTCCTTACAGCATGGCAGTCTCAGTATAGTTGGATTTTTTTACTTGTTGGCTGGCTTCCTGCAGACTGTATGATGTCCTATAACACCAAGGTAGAATCTGCAAGGCATTCTTTTTTTTTAATGTGCTTTTTATTTTATTTATTTTTATTAAGTCATAAACACATAGATCATGTATACATTAATGCACTTATGGGGTACAATGTTCTGATTTCATATAAAATTAGGAATGCTTACATCACACTGGTTAATATATACCTCATCTCATTTACTTAATTATTGTGTCAAAACATTTATACTCTATAGTAATAGATCCAACATGTACCCTTGCATTATGCACCATAGGTGTGATCCCACCATTCACCCTCCCTCCATCTGACCTCCCCTCTTCTCTGCCATCCCCCCCTCCTGCCTCCTTCATCCTGGGCTGTAGTTGTGATCTATTCTTCATATGAAAGTGTGAGTGATTGTAAATTGGTTTCATAATAGTACTGAGTACATTGGATATTTTTTCTTCCATTCTTGAGATACTTTACTAAGTAGGATATGTTCCAAATCCATCCATGTAACATAAAAGAGGTAAAGTCTCCATCTTTTTTAAGGCTGCATAATATTCCATGGTATACACATACCACAATTTATTAATCCATTCATGGGTCATTGGGCACTTGGGCTTCTTCCATTACTTGGCTATTATGAATTGAGCTGCAACAAATAATCTGGTGCACATATCTTTGTTATAAAGTGATTTTTGGTCTTTTGGATATACAACTAGTAGAGGAATTGCAGGATGGAATAGCAGGTCTACTTTTAGATCCCTGAGTATTCTCCATACTTCTTTCCAAAAGGATGTATTAGCTTGCACACCCACCAGCAGTGCAGAAGTGGTTCCTTTTCTCCACATCCATGCCAACATTTGTAGTTTCAGGATTTTGTTATGTGAGCCGCTCTTACGGGAGTTAGATGATATCTCAAAGTGGTTTTGATTTGTATTTCTCTGATGATGAAAGATG
>NW_003852555.1:3953930-3961913 GCF_000181295.1 Otolemur garnettii | reverse complement strand
CACAATGAAATGGGATTACTTGTTCTTTTCTTTCTTTCTTTTTTTTTTTTTTTTTTGCGGTTTTTGTCCAGGGCTGGGTTTGAACCCACCACCTCCGGCATATGGGGCCAGCACCCTACTCCTTTGAGCCACAGGCGCCACCCACTTGTTCTTTTCTTATTAATTGCGAGGCATTCTTTTAGCATTAGAGGTCAGGCAGATTCACCTATGCTACATTCTGTGGGTCAAAGATGAACCACAGGGTCAGCCCAGATTCCAGATGAGAAAACTGTACAAGATATGAATACCAGGAGGCATAGTTCATTGTGGGCCATCTTGGGAGACCACATACCAACCAGAGTGCAGATAATAGTTGGGCCCTCTGACTGTAGATGGTTTACCCTTGGGGATGTGGGTAAATGGACCTTTCTAGCAGCACTGTTCTAAATGCACGGGATATGGAAATGAACACAACAAGCCAAACCCATGCTGTTGTGGCTCTTATATTCTAGTGGGAAAGACTAAAAATTTTAAAAGTACATAAATAACACCATTTCAATAGATAAGAGATATAGAGAACGTAAAGTAGAAAAGGCCAAAATGGGAGAGAGGACTATTTACACGGGCAGATCAGGGAAGCTTCTTTGAGAGGTGACATCTCAGCTGAGCCTTGAATGAGGAACAGGAAGCCACGTAAAGATTGGGTTGCAAAGCTCGATAGCCAGAGGGAATAGCAAAGTAGAGACCTTGGGTGAGACTGAACTTGGCACATTTTAGGAACAGCAAAGGAGGCTACTGTTCTCCACTGTGCTGGAGTATAAGGAGGCAGGAGAGGGTTGGTGGGAGAAGGTTGGTGTCTCACAGAATAGTATCTTTTCTGTCCATTTATTTATTTGTCCTTTCCCGCAAGAATGGAATCTTTTCAAAAAACAAAGACCTTGTTTTTGATGTTCACCACTGTATCCATAGTGCTTGGTTGTTGTTTGATACGCCATAAATATTTGTTGGGTGTTTCTAACCACTGATTTTCAGTCATACTCCTATGGAACTCTAACTGCCCTGAGATGTTCTAATGTTGAATAATACTGGTCTTCTTTCTTTCACATTACAGAGGAAAATATAAAGTGAATGAAAAAGAAATATAACAAAATCCTTCTCCCTCCTCCACCTAGAAAAGAAAACCTTGGGCTCATGGTATTTATCAGATGTTGGCTAGCTGAGTGTGAGTGCCCCAAACAGATCAGAGAGGCCCCATGACTCCTTGATGGTCTCGGTCTGGGGCAAGTCCAAGAATCACTGTTTATAATCCACAGGCAACAATTTAGCGTTAAGGAATATCTCATATTTTCTTAGAGAAACATTCATACGGCTACTTCCTTTCCTTGTTTTGGGAACTAATGATAACACCATCAATATTAGGACTGGTCTGTCTCTTTCCTCCCCCCATGATTTGGCACATTGTTTTTCTCCCTACGAAATGTTTTGACAGTGCAGTTCACGCATGGCAATTGAAACATCGTTCTCAAGCACTTAATTTTTAATTGTAGTTAAGGTAGTTTCTGCAGATTACATGTTTTCTATCACTTATATTGTATGCTTTTTATTGTTTATTCTGACTTTTCCTTTCGTAAAATATATCTTCATTTTCTTTTTTGGCAATTCCTATTAGCATTTTGTTACCTTCTAATCATTTCTTTATATAGCACTATTCAATTTTAAAAATAATATCCTTTTCTTTCTTTTTCTTTTTTTTTCTTTTTTTGAGACAGAATCTCACTCCATCACTCTGGGTAGAGTGCCAGGGCATCATCACAGCTCACAGCAGTTCAAATGATCCCCCCACCTTGGCCTCCCAGAGTGCTAGGATTATATGCATGAGCCTCAGAGCCCAGCCTTAAAAATCTTTTCTAACAAATAAGTTGAAATAAGGAAAGAAGAAGGGAATGAGAGAGAAGGGAATGCAGAAGATTCCTCAGGCAAATAAGAAAGTTTTTCTATTTCTCCTAAGTTGCTACAGATTTACTTTAATTTCACTTTTTGGTTGAATCTTATTCATCTGAGGCAAATTCTATAGGCCTCCCTTCTGCCCTCCCTCCTTCTCTCTGCTTTTCCTTCTTTCCTGTCTTCCTTCCTTCCAACAAATATTTTTTGGATGCCTTTTATGTGCTGGCTGTACTTTGGGCGATGGAAATATAAAAATAAATAAGCACCATGCTTGCTGTGAGTATGCACACCAGTAGGAAAAACATAACAATAAACACATGTTTACAGATTATACATACACAAAACCTTAGTCAAAAACTATCGTGTTTTCATGTCACCTTTGGAAGCTGGTGCCCGGTAACACTATGGTATCAAATGGGAAGAAGGGGAAAGGGCCTGGCCATTGGACGCTTTGTATTTTTCAGCTGGGGTCACATACAAGCCACCCTCTCGGCCCCATCCCCCCTCCACATCCGTACAACTTTTAGAAAAGGCCCTAGGCTGAAAGTCCGGAAAACTGGGCTGGAGTCCAAGCTCTGTGCTTTGTGTTGGAATGTGACTCTATTAATGGAAAACGGTACTGAAGTAACAACTGCTGGCCCTCAGGAAAGGACGCAGACCACATAGCTGTAGTAATATCACATCTTTCTGATTCTACGTAGACAAACGATAGGAATGAGAGGGGAAAATGTTTTACATAGAAATGGTGAATAAACCCATTGTAAAAAATTTAAATAATTTTCACGAGGAGACAGTAATTATTGAAATCTATTTGCCTGACAAGGTCAATACATTTACTTCCTTCCTGTCTAGGGCTCTGTGCTTTTTGCCTCACTTTCTACTTTTAGGAGCATGCCAGATGAAAACAGAAAGTTTCCCTGTGTGTTAAGATGACAGACTAATTAACATCAAAATTTAGCCTTTATTTTTAGTAGTGGTCAAGGAAATCAAAAATTCATCTATTTCAGCCAGGTGCGGTGGTCACACCTGTAATCCTAGCACTGTGGGAGGCCCAGGCAGGCAGCTCACTTGAGCTCAGGAATTCCAGACCAGCCAGAGCAACAGTGAGACCCAGTCTCTAAAAATAGCTGGGTGTTGTGGCTGGCGCCTGTAGTCCCAGCTCCTTAGGAGGCTGAGGCAAGAGGATCACTAGAGCTCAAGAGTTTGAGGTTGCTGTGAGCTAGGATGCCATAGCACTCTATTGAGTGCTATAAAGTGAGACTCTGTCTTAAAAAAACAAAAAAAAATCCTAATCATCTTTTCCATTTCAACAAATACATAAGCAGCTCCCTAACAAAAGACATATCAGATGGTGATTCAGACTTTGGAAGTGTTTGGTCTTATAGAATCCAAAGCCCCCAGATTTTGAACACATAGTTGCATAAATTTGTAGTACCTGCCCCCCCCTCCCCGTGGTCCTACAGTGTTTATTCTTATGCCCTTGGCTATCTAAGGAATTGTCTGGATTTCTGTGGCATTCTTCCAGGCAACTCTTCTTGTTTGAGTTAGTTGAGTGAGTTGTCCTTGCAAGGAGAGAGACCTGACTGGGAATTAGAATAAGGGAATGGTTAAGAGTCAGACTGAGCCGAGAATCTCTCTCTCTCTCTTTTTTTTTTTTTGAGACAGAATCTCACTATGTCCCTCTCAGTAGAGTGCTGTGGCATCACAGCTCACAGCAACCTCAAACTCTTGGGCTTCAGCAATTCTCTCGCCTCAGCTTCCAAAGTAGCTGGGACTGCAGGTGCCTGCCACAACACCCAGCTATTTTTGTTGTTGTTGTTATTGTTGTCATTATTGTTTAGTGGGCATGGGCTGCCCCGGTGCATGTGGCCAGCACTCTAACCACTGAGCTATGGGTGCTGAGCCAGAGCTGAGAATCTTATTATGCATTTTACTATCTTGGGCAAGTGACTTACCTTCTGTTAGGCTCAATTTCCTCATCTGTGGAAGAAAATGTGAATAGCAGTAGCATCTATTTTGTAAAATCATTGGGAATATAAAGTGGTAATGTGTAAAAAGTACTTAGTACAGCATAGCAGATGCATAGGAAACACAAAATTCATATGAACTATTGGTTATCATCATCCTCACATTATTATCCACCAGGGTATTATTTTAACAAATTGAGAATATTGCCCTCCCTTAGTTCATCAGTCCTCAGTATTTAATGGCAGCCCACAGCATGTGAAGTATTATGTCACTTGCTAAAGAGAGTTATTAAAGATTTACAAGATGGGACCTCTGTCCTTCCTATAAATCTTCAGCCCTATTTAGGCTGATCTCTTCTTGTCAGAAGTTAAGGCTGTGTCCTTAGATCAGAGACATCGAGATGTTTAGCTTGCTGGATCTCAGCCTTAATCTCCCAAGTCTCCTTGTTTGTTTTCCTCTTTCAGATGGTTTTGTCACTACAAAAGCTTTAGGTTAAGTAGTAAAAGAGTCATTAGGCTTAAAAGTTAATCAGTATTAGCACTAATGGAGTGGAGGGTTGTAACAGGATGACTATGTGTCCTGGTTCGCTTGGGATGGTCCTGATTTTTAGTCCTACTATTATGGCATAATTGTAATAGTTTCCTTTCATTCTCAAAAGGTATGCCTATTTGTAAAATTTATTGATAGCCAATCTATGATATTGACCAAATTGAAATGTGTTGTTTCAGCATCTAACAATCCAAAATCTTGGATGTGATTGCCATGTTACTGAGTAGGCTACTCTCTGTCACTTGAATTTATCAGAAGGGTAAGATAAAAACATGTATACAAGATGGCCAGGTGCAGTGTCTCATGCTTGTAATCCCAGCATTTGGGAGGTCTGGATGGGTAGATTGCTTGAGCTCGGGAGTTCAAAACCAACTTAAGCAAGAGCAAAACCCCATTTCTAAAAAAAATAGCTGGGTTTTGTAGTGGGTGCCTGTAGTCCTAGCTGCTAGGGAGGCTGAGGCAAGGGGATCACTTGAGCCCAAGAGTTTGAGGTTGCTGTGAGCTGTGATTCCACTGCACTCTGCCAAGTGTGACTCTGTCTCAAAAAAAAAAAAAAAAAAGAATGTCAAATTATCTGGGTGGGGCCTGTGGCTCAAAGGAGTAGGGCACTGGCCCCATATACCAGAGGCGGCGGGTTCAAACCCAGCCCTGGCCAAGAAAAAAAAAAGAGTGTCAAATTATCACAATTACTAGACAAACCACTCAAGCTCACACTCCATGGATGTCAAATCAGAGGCATCTCTTCATGCACAGAGCTGATAGCATCATGACCCAATCAAGAGTTTGAGTCTGGTTGATTTATTGTTATTACTTATCTTGACTTTATTAAGAATAAAGGCAAGGGCTCGGCGCCTATAGCTCAACCGGCTAAGGTGCCAGCCACATACACCTAAGGTGGTGGGTTCGAATCCCCAGCCCGGACCTGCCAAACAACAATGATGGCTGCAACCAAAAAATAGCCGGGCGTTGTGGCCGGCGCCTGTGGTCCCAGCTACTTGGGAGGCGGAGGCAGGAGACTCGCTTGAGCCCAGGAGTTGGAGGTTGCTCTGAGCTGTAATGCCATGGCACTCTGCCCAGGGGACAGCTTGAGGCTCTGTCTCAAAAAAAAAAAAAAAGAATAAAGGCAGGATTTTTGTTCAGACCTCACGGAGTCGCACTTATGTTGATACTGAGGTTGCAAACAACCTGGCTTCACTCTCCAGATGTTTTCTTTACCTTATTGACTCTAGAAGAAACAAATCACTGGTAGTCTGATTCTTTCACAGTAAGAATTTGAAGGCTGCCTCTCTTAAGCCCCTAGCTAATTCCTTAGAGCCTTGGGTATCTAATAAGTTACAAAACTTCCAGTGAGTAGGCTCTGTAATGAAAACAATCTAGCACACAACAGAAAACACATGGAATTAATCTTAAGATTCCTTTACTTTTTCTTTTATGATTTTTTGCTTGTATGACCTGCTCTATTTAAAAGTGTGGATAGTGATTACCTTGGGAGTATGGGCTGAGCAGGGGCAGAAGGCTGTCAAGGGTGTTGGAAACGTTGTCTGTGTTGATCTGGGTGTGTGTATGTAAAAATTCATGGAGTGTACATTTAAGAGTTATGCATCTTAATATTTGTAAGTTAAACCTCAGTTTTAAAAAGTAAAATGAAAGGAAAAGCCTCAGCTCTCTTTAGCTACAGCTGGTAATAAAATGTATTCTGAGATAGCAAAGAAACAGCAACATAAACACCCCTTTTTTTCTTGGCTACCAAGATGATCTTGTCTCTGTATTTACTCTTTTCTATGGATAAATCCTCATGATCATAATTTTGATGACAAAACTGCAAATTATGATGAAAGTTTTTGGATGTGACTTTTTCTGCCCACTTTAATTCATTCATTAAATTAATTAATTCTTTTTTTTTTTTTTTTTTGGAGACAGAGTCTCAAGCTGTTGCCCTGAGGAGAGTGCCGTGGCATCATAGCTCCCAGCAACCTCAAACTCTTGGGCTCAAGCGATCCTCTTGCCTCAGTTTTTCTATTTTTAGTAGAGATGAGGGTCTCACTCTTGCTGAGGCTGGTCTCGAACTCCTGAGCTCAAGCAATCCACCTGCCTCGATCTGCCAGAGTGCTAGGATTATAGGTGTGAGCCACCATGCCCAGCCTACTTATTTATTTTAGTATATAACATTATTCTAACCTCTTAACTATGATTTTCTTTAGATTTCTATAACCCATGAAATATCTATTGAAAAACTCTTAGACCATATTAGTTTTGGTTTATGAATGGTAAATCTTTACCACTTGGTTCCTAGTTTATCATGTGGTTATTTAATAAATCAGTTGAATTGTGAAATTAAAAGATTCTAGAGAAGGAAGCAATATTTTATTTTTTTAATATTTTGAGACAGAGTCTCACTCTGTTGCCCTCAGTAGAGTGCCATGATGTCACAGCTCACAGCAATCTCAAACTCTTGGGCTTAAGTGATTCTCTTGCCTCAGCCTCCTGAGTAGCTGTGGCTACAGGTGCTGCCACAATGCCTGGCTATTTTTAGAGACAAGGTCTCACTCTGGCCCAGGCTTCGTGAGCTCGGGCAATCCACTCGCCTCGGCCTCCCAGAGCGCTAGGATTACAGGTGTGAGCCACCGTGTAATACTGCCTAGGAATCAGTATTTTAACATAAAATAGTTGCATAGCAACTTAAAAACATCCCTGATTAAAAAATTTTTGATACTTTCAAAGATCCTATCTATATCTTTCTATCTGTCTTCAAAGGATATTCTAATAATAGGTGGCAAACCATAGAATGATTTGATTCAGTAGACTTAGGTGAACTTACATTGAAGAATTGAGATTGTATGCAATTAAAGAGAAAGGCAGTGCTTCCTCCTGTTTTTTTTTGTTGTCGTTGTTGTTGTTTGTTTGTTTTATTTTGTTTTTAGAGACAGCGTCTTGCTCTGTTGCGTAGGCTTTTGGACTGCTGTGTTGCCATGATAGCTCACTGCAGCCTTAGACTAATTCTCCTGTCTCAGCCTCCTGAGTAGTTGGGATTATAGGTGTGTGCCACCACACCCGGCTAATTTTCTTTTTTTCTTTTTTGTAAAGATGAGGTGTTGCTATGTTGCCCAGGCTGGTATTGAACTCCTGGCCTCGAGCAATCCTTCTACCTTAGTCTCTCAAATCTTTGGTATTATGGGTGTGAGTGACCACACCCGGCTAATTGAATGCTTCCTATGTGCCAGGCACTATGCCTCCCACAGATTATTTAATCTTTGCAACAACCCCATGAATACTGTCTCATTATATCAATGAAGAAACTTAAGTTCAGCAAAGGCAAACAACTTGTTTGCAATCACACAACTAATAATTTAGTTGTGTTTTCCAAAGCTTGCTCTTTTCCTATAATGTCCTATCTCTGGTTGATGCCACAAGAGGTAAATTAAGAAGTGATTAAAAGATTTAAAGAAATTTTGGAGGCAATCTCATCAGTCCCTCTTGTTTGGACAGAAGAACATAAGGTCTAGGGAGCAACATAAAACTCAATGACTCCTAGAAGCTGCTTCT
>NW_003852555.1:3952527-3953900 GCF_000181295.1 Otolemur garnettii | reverse complement strand
GAATTAAAATCTTACGCATGCTACATCATAGTTAGTCATGTGTGAGTGGCCTGTACAACAGGTGTATGAAAAAATGCTCAGCATTATTAGTCATCAGTGAATGCAAATTGAAACTACAGTGAGACATCATCTTACCCCAGTTAAAATGGTTTTTATCAAAAGGGCAGGCAATAATGCATGCTGGAGAGGGTGTGGGAAAAGAGGAATAGTCATACCAAGTTGGAGGAAACGTAAATTAGTACACCCACCTTGGAGAACAGTGTGGAGCTTCCCCAAAAAACTGAAAATAGACCCAGCAATCCTGCTGCTGCGTTTATATCCCTAGGAGGGGAATTCAGTATATCAAAAAGGTATCTGCACTCCCATGTTTACTGTGGCACTATTCACAGTAGTTAAGATTTGGCATCAACCTAGGTGTCTATCAGCAGATGAATGGATAAAGAAATTGTGGTACGTATACACCATGGAATAATATCTAGCCACAAAAAGAACAGAATTCTGTTATTTGCAACAACATAGGTGGAAGTGGAGAACATTATGTTAAGTGAAATAAGCCAAGCACAGATACACAAGTCTCACATGTTTCCACTCATATGTGGGAACTAAATATTAAATACGATTGATCTCATGGAGACAGAAAATAGAATGATGGTTATCAGAGGCTGGGAAGGGTATGGGAGAAGTAGTAGGGTAGTAGGGAGGGAAGAATAAAGTGAAGATGCTTGATGAGTGCAAAAATATAGTTAGGTAGAATGAACAACATTTGATAGCACAATAAAGTGGCTATAATCAGCAGTAATTTAAGATGTATTTCAAAATAGCTGAAAGAGTAGATTTGGAATGTTCCTAATATAAAGACATGATAAATGCCTAAGGTGATAGAGACCCTAATTACCTTGATTTGATTAATTCACATTGTATGCCTATATCAAAACATCATATGTACCCTACAAAGACATATACCTATTATGTGTACACAATAATTAAAAATATGCAAAATGAAGCCAGGTGCAGTGGCTCATGCCTGTAGTCCTACTACTCGGGGAGGCTGAGATGGGTGGATTGCTTGAGTTCAGAAGTTTGAGACCAGCCTGAGCAAGAGCAAGACCCCAACTCTAAAAAAATTTTTTAAGAATTTAAAAATTAGGCTCGGCGCCTGTGGCTCAAGTGGCTAGGGTGCCAGCCACATACACCTAAGGTGGCGGGTTTGAATCCAGCTTGGGTCCGCCAAACAACAATAATGGCTACAACCAAAAAATAACTGGGCGTTGTGGCGGGCGCCTGTGGTCCCAGCTACTTGGGAGGCTGAGGCAGGAGACTCACTTGAGCCCAGGAGTTGGAGGTTGCTGTGATCAGTGAAGCCATGGCACTCT
>NW_003852555.1:3926672-3952505 GCF_000181295.1 Otolemur garnettii | reverse complement strand
GGGGGGGGGGGACTCTACCAGGGGGACAGCTTGAGGCTCTGTCTCAAAAAAAAAAAGAAATTTAAAAATTAAAATATTGAAAAAAAAGCAAATAGCCTATGGGATGTGCATTTAAATCCCTGATGTGCCACTTATGAGTTGTGTGACCTTGAGTAAGTTATTTAACCTCTCAGAGCTTTCGTTTCCTCAGTATAAAAAGGAAGAGAGTAATAGTGGTTGTGATAATTAAATGAATTAAAAAGAGCCCTTAGAACGAAGTGTTTCATGTAAAAAGTATCTTATGAAGATTGGCAATTAGTTTCTGTTATAATGCTGCATAATACTTCTCTCTCTCTTTTTAAAATACTTCTCTCTGAATTTATGGTTACAGGTGTATAGGCTAATGGCATGGTTGATGCAGAGACGGTGTTTTACTCATCTTTGTAATACAATCCTCTTTCTCTCCTCCCTTCAGTGCCCGGATCAGGGCTTAACAATTCTAGACACTGAACAAAGGTCTACTGGAATATCTTGGTTTTCCCAGTTAACAACTTTCCAAATGTTTCACATTTTCCAAATTTCCCATTAATCACTCCTGAAAGGATAGAGCTCGAGCCTCCTAGATCTTAACCTGCTACTCTTGAGGACCAGGACTGCTGATTTCCAGGCCAGCATTTTCCTCCTATGTTCCTCATTTCATTAAGAGATCTGAAAGTATAGAGATGGTCACAGTGCCCATGATTGCATTTATGAATTGGTTATTTCTTTGTTATTCCTTTTAGGAATAATGAGCATGGACGGACTTTCTTTTCTTGGCATTATGTAGTTGATGCAAACTGGCCAAATCTAACAAGTAATCCCAATATGTGCTTTCCCCCCACAGCTTGCTTTCTCCATTGACACTGATATCTTCAACTCCCTCTACTAACTGCCACAAGGAAAATGAGGGCTTTAACCCTTTTTTGTTTCCTTGAAATTTCCCCTCTCTGTCAAATATTGCCATAGCAAAAAGGGCTAGTGTAACTGTAAGATTTCATTTCCTCTGGTGGTGTTGAGGCTGGGCAATGCTGGCATTTCCTGATTTCAGGGAAGGTAGCTATTGTTTTTTGATTTCCACTTAGAAAATTTGACCTCAGCATTTCAGTAGCACCAGACTATTGTTTTCAAAAGTTTGGTTTGTGGAACTTTGTTACAAGCTTTTTCAAAATAGGGCCTTGGCTATCAGACTTCAGCATTCCATTCTCTTTTGGCAAGGTTGTGGATTTTTTTGTTTTTTTTAAACTCAAAATTTCATCTCTATTATTTTAAGATTCAAATATTGTTCTATATCTAATGTTTGGAAAAATGATGTTTTTATTCCACTGTGAACTTTGTAAAATGTTCTCTTCCTCATTAGGAGAACATGGGGGGATAAATGTATGTATTTAGAAAATCTTTTTGACCTTTGTCAAGGTTGGATACTTTTATTTTACTAAGTGTAAGTCTTTTAGTGTGTCAGATTCTATTTCTGAAGACATAAGTTGCCTTTAAGGAAAACAAAACTCAGTAAAGTTTTGATGTATAAAATTACAACTAAAAATTCAATTTTATTGAATACTTATTTATACCTTAAGATGACTTGACTTTAAATTGTATTGAATTTTTTTCCCTGTTCTTTCTTCCCTGAGTGCCTAAACTTTGTAAAGCCTGGTTCATTGTCATTTTTGTTGAGCTTTTTATTCCTACTGCGTATTGTAAGTACTCAAGAAATGTTTCTTGAATAATATATGATGACTTAATTAATTGGAAAAACACTCTGCATATTTCATCCAACATCCAACTTACAAATGCATTATGATTTAAATGGCATTTTGTAATTCATTACTGGATATGCAAAATATGTTTTTCTATATAAAGAGTAATATGAAAAGAACTTAGGTCCCTAGGTTTGCTCATAAAATGAATTTATCTCATGTTGTAAATTCTATTGTTTTAGCTACTCCAGGAACAAACTTTTCTAGTTTAGCTTGGGAATCAACTCATCATTTTAAAGCTTATTTATATGGAGAAGGCATTTCTTATCCCAAGTTGACCTTTCCATTGAATTCAAAAATAGATTTCCTTTTATATAGTCTGCTTCCTGGGTTAATATTAGTCCAATGGTAGCCAGAGAGATGAGGATCTGTGTGGTTTAGAAATACTGTGTTCTCTTGCGCTTTGGAAAGACTCTTATCTTAGCGCCTGGCTCTATTAAAGTATTCTCCTCTCATTAAATTCCCCCAGAATATTAAAAGGCCTTATAATTCCTTATGTATCCTTTCCTTTTAGCTACACATCCTGTATAATTACCTCAGCTCTTGAGGAGAATAGTGAAGGGAAACTCTAGAACTAATTTTGAAGTTGCTACAGATGCTTAGGCTTTATCCAAAGCTCACATGGGGCTAGATGTGATTTGGAATTCAGTGATATTTTGGGGTTTTAGAAAGGTAATATGACACATATTATGACATATTACATAATGTTCCTGGCCTGTAATTCAACACAATAATATTTCTTTGGCTAACTGTATGACATTGCCTGTAGTCTGAGCTACTCAGGAGGCAGAGGCAAGAGAATCACTTGCGCCTAGGAGTTTGAGGTTGCTGTGAGCTATGACGCAACAGTACTCTATTGAGGGTGATAAAGTGAGACTCTGTCTCAAAAAACAACAACAAAAAAGCATAGTTAAAAAAAAGAACAAAAAAAAATGTATGACTGTTCCTACTAAGTGAGATAAATAAGTACTGCTTATAACTTTATAGTAGTTTAGTTCAGATTCTGCTAGCAAAATGACAAAAGTTGTTTGCTGTTCGAAGTCCTTTCTCACAATTGTGGATAGGAGATTGCAGACCTCATACCAAAGAGAGTGTGTCTCAAAGAAGAAAATTATGAAGGTTGCCCTAATCCCTAGACTGGGTTCTTAAACTGCAGTGACATACTTAGGGAAAGGGAGATTTGAGGAGGCTGGTGAAGTGCCTGGGACAAAGACTAAGAATATAATTCAAGATGATATTTAACAAGGTGGTATTTACCTCTTAGCTCAGCCAACACTTGGGCTCATGAGCCTTCACTGTTGTCAGTGTGTCTATTGCTTATGAAGCCAGCATTTCTGAATTGGCTGAAATAACTATTATTCTTGGAGAGAAAACTCTTCTACTCTCCCTCTTAGGGTGGAGTGATAAGGTGGCACAGTGATAGCCTGAGTGGAGATGTTACTGGAAGTACAGGAGGTAAAGACTGACACCTGAACAGGGATGGGGAGTGGAACTCAACTCAGTTGGGACCCCCACCTAGGCTTTTGATTTTCCTGTGGCTAGATAAGTGGGCACAAAATAGTGAATAGTGACTCTCAGCTAAATATGACAAATGAGTATGTTTTGTTAGAATTTAGAAGCCTAATAATGAACTAGACACTTTCCAACTTGCTCTAGGGTCCATGCTCCTTATTGTCTTCTGTGATTTATACATATATGTCAATTGCTAGGGTCATAGGGTTGCCTTAATATTTGATTGTCTGAGCCTAATAAGCAGAAATAATATCTTTCCTATGTTGATAGATGTGGTCTACTTAAGACACAGAGGTTAGAAAGCTGTATTATAATGTAAGCCATCATGGCTCTATTTATTTTTTATTTTATTTTTTTTTTTTTTGAGACAGAGATTCAAGCTGTCACCTTGGATAGAGTGCTGTGGCATCACAGCTCACAGCAACCTCCAACTCCTGGGCTCAAGCGATTCTCCTGCCTCCACCTCCCAAGTAGCTGGGACTACAGGCACCTGCCACAACGCCTGGCCACTTTTTGGTTGCAGCCATCCTTGTTTGGCAGGCCCAGGCTGGATTTCAACCCACCAGCTCAGGTGTATGTGGCTGGCGCCTTAGCCACTTGAGCCACAGGCGCCGAGCCCATTCCTCTATTTAATAGTATAATTTTCTAAGTACTAGGCAAAACATATCTGTATTCAGAAGATTCTATAAAGCACTTCCTTTTGGAATAATAGAAGTGGAGAAGGTCAACTTTTAGTTCTTTGAGCCATCACCTCACTTACTTATTTTTTGAGGATTCTCTATACTTATTTCCATAAAGGTTGTAATAGTTTGCAGTCCCACCAGCAGTATAGAAGTGTTTTCTTCTCTTCACATCTATGCCAGAATCTGTAGTTTTGGGACTTTGTGGGCTAATCTTATTGGAGTTAGATGATATCTCAAAGTGTTTTTGTGTGTGTGTATGTGTGTGTGTGTGTGTGTGGAGACCAAGTCTTACTTTGTCACCCTTGGTAGAGTGCTGTAGCATTATAGCTCATAGCAACCTCAAACTCTTGGGCTCAAGTGATTCTCTTACCTCAGTCTCCCAAGTATCTGGGACTACAGGCACCTGCTACAACACCTGACTTTTTTTTTTTTGAGACAGAGCCTCAACCTGTCACCCTGGGTAGAGTGCTGTGACATCATAGCTCACAGCAACCTCCAACTTCCTGGGCTAAAGTGATTCTCCTGCCTCTACCTCCCAAGTAGCTGGGACTACAGAGGCACCCACCACAATGCCTGGCTGTTTTTTGGTTGTAGCTGTAATTGTTGTTTGGCTGGCCTGGGCTGGATTTGAACCCGCCAACTCAGGTGTATGTGGCTGGCGTCTTAGCCGCTTGAGCCACAGGTGCTGAGCCCACCGAACTATTTTTTAGAGACAAAGTCTTGCTCTGGCCCAGGCCGGTCTCAAATCCGTGAGCTCAGGCAATCCACTTGCCTCAGCCTCCCAGAGTGTTAGGATTACAGGTATGAATCACCATGCCTGGCTCAAAATCAAAGTGGTTTTGATTTACCTTTTTCTGATGATTAAAGACTATGAGCATTTTTTCATGAGTTTGTTGGCCATTCATCTGTCATGTTCAGAGAATTTTCTGTTCAAATCTCTTGCCCACAAAGAAATGGGATTGTTTGCTCTTATTGATTAATTTGAGTTCCCTGTAGATTAGTTATCAGACCTTTGTCAAAATCATGACTTGCAAAAATCTTCTCCCATTCTGAAGGCTGTCTATTTGCTCTGGTTATAGTATCCTTAGTTGTGCAGAAGCTTTTTTGCTTGATCAAATCTCAGTTATTTATTTTTGGTATTGGTGCAATTGCCATGGGGGCTCTTCTTCATAAAATATTTTCCCAGGCCAATATCTTCAAGCATTTTCCCTGTACTCTCTTCTAGTATTTTTATAGTTTCCTGTCTTTTTTTTTTTTTTTTTTTTTGAGACAGAGCCTCAAGCTGTCCCCCTGGGTAGAGTGCCGTGGCATTACAGCTCACAGCAACCTCCAACTCCTGGGCTCAAGCGAGTCTCCTGCCTCCACCTCCCAAGTAGCTGGGACCACAGGTGCCTGCCACAACACCTGGCTATTTTTTGGTTGCAGCCATTATTGTTGTTTTGGCGGGTCTGGGCTGGGGATTCGAACCCGCCACCTTAGGTGTACGTGGCTGGCGCCTTAGCTGGTTGAGCTATAGGCGCCGAGCCAGTTTCCTGTCTTAAATTTAAATCTTTTATCCAATGAGAATCAATTTTTGTTAATGGTGAGAGACGTGGGTCCAGTTTCAGTGTTCTATATGTGGCTAACCAGTTCTCCCAGCACCATTTGTTAAATAGGGATTCTTTTCTCCGATGCATGTTTTTATTAGGCTTATCAAAGATCAAATGATGATATGTGGCTAGGTTCATCTCTAAATTCTTTATTTTATTTCATAGATCTATGTCTCTATTTTTGTGTTAGTACCATGCTGTTTTGATCACTACAGATTTATAGTATAACCTAAAATCTGTCTTATACCTAGAAAACCCCAGGGACTCAACTACAAAGTTCTTAGAAATGATCAAGGAATATAGCAGTGTCTTAGGATGCAAAATCAATGCCTACAAATCAGTGGCCTTTATATAGACCAACAGTAGTCAAGATGAGGATATAATCATAGACTCTATTCCTTTTACAGTAGTGTCAAAGAAGATGAAATAGCTGGGAATATATCTAACAAAGTACCTGAAAGATCTCTATAAAGAGAACTATGAAACCCTGAGAAAAGAAATAGCAGAAGATGTTAACAAATGGAAAAATAGACTATGCTCATGGTTGGGAAGAATCAACATTGTTAAAATGTCCATACTACCCAAAGCAACCTACAGATTTAATGCACTTCCCATCAAAACACCTTGTCATACTTTAAAGAACTGGTTCTTCATTTTATATGAATCAGAAAAAACCCAGAATAGCTAATACAATTCTTAGAAATAAAAGGCAAATCTGGAGGCATCACATTACCAGTGGTGTAAAAATTATTTTAAATTCTAGTATCAGCCGGGTGCGTTGGCTCACGCCTATAATCCTAGCACTCGCAACAAAATAGGTATAGAAGGAACTTATCTCAACATATAAAGGTCAATATTAAAACCTAACAGCTTATGAGCCCTCATCATACAAACAAAATCAAAGGCAACTGTGTGAGGTAGATACGTTAATTAGCTTGAGTGTGATCATTTCATTAGGCATGTCTTTATGGAGCCATCTCTTTGTACACCTTAAATATTAATATATACAATATATATAACTTTATTTGTCAATTTTACTTCAATAAGGCTGGGGAAAAACCCACACTCTTTCTTGTTCTGGGAACCGAGTGGCAGACTCTCTTCCTGCTGCTTTTGGCTTTTTAGTCCCTGACATCTGTTCTTTTTTCTTTTAAACCTCTGTTATTCTAACATTGATTAATACTTAGTTTACTAATAGATTTTTGGGGAGTAGTCTTAGCAATAAAAACAAGCTTACAAAAAAAAAAAAGGAATAAAATGAGTGTTTGTGAATGCAAGTTAATTTTCCATGAAGACTTGTTTGTGAATTCTGTGTTGCCTAGAGCCATGCTGGAAGGTTCAGTGAGACTAATCTCTGGAATTTCCCCATTGCTTCTCTTCTCAGCCTTTTGTCAAGCCAGGCAAATGCTAAAAGGTCTTTCAGTTATGAGAGGCTGTGATTCCAAACCAGAGTAGGAACTTAGCCCGAGATCATGCTTAAATTCAAATTAAGGTAAAGGGATCATAGCTTGAAATATGTTCATTAGGAAAGTAATCAGAAAATGAACTTCACTGATTATAATTAATGGGCAAGAATAGATTGTACTTAACTAGTTTTATGCATTAAAGAATTTAATTCTGAGACTAGAAGTTAACTGTATTTTAAAAACCTGCCTAGGCAGCCCTTGTAGCTCAGTGGGTAGGGCACTGGCCACATACACCCAGGCTGGTGGGTTTGAACCCCACCTGGGCCAGCTAAAACAACGACAACTGCAACAAAGAAAAGCCAGACACTGTGGTGGGAGACTGAGGCAAGAGAATGGCTTAAACCCAAGACTTTGAGGTTGCTGTGAGCTGTGATGCCCCAGCATTCTACCCAGGGTGACAGCTTGAGACTCTGTCTCAAAAAAAAAAAAAAAAAATCCTTTCTAACATGTCTTTTGAGCAGCCTCATGCTTCTTTTCTAATTACAAATCACTGTTATTCCTTTTTTCTGAAAGGAGTATCTTCTAATCATAAAACACATGTTAACTCTAAGAACTGCCACAGGAGGAATCTAAGAAGTTAACTTTAGGAAAATGGTTTTATGTCTTCATTCATGTACTTTGGAGACCCACAGTTATAACTTGATTCTTACAGTGTCCCTAACAGTCTCTGAGCCAGCCTTAGGTTGTTTCATAGCTAAGCGTTATTAATTTGGCTTGTGTACTCTTGGTAAGAAAAATACGGGGCCAAGCATGGTGCCTCATGTTTGTGTTATCAGTCCTGTGAAAGGCTGAGGTGAGAGGATTGCAGGAGGATAGGAGTTTGACACCAGTCTGGGTAACATAGTGAGACCCCATCTCTTCCAAAAATACAAAGAACCCCAAACCTGAGAGCAATGGTAGGTCCCTGTAGTCCTCACTACTTGGGAGGCTGAAGTTAGAGAATCCTTTGAGCCTGGGAGTTCAAGGTTGCATTGATCTACACTGACCTATAATTGTGTGCACTTCCCTCTAGCCTGGGTGACAGAATGAGACCCTGTTTCTAAAAACAGTAAAAAGAAAAGGAAAAAAACATTTGCTGTACTCCAAATGTGGAAAAACTCATGGATTTTTTTTCATAGAATTATAGTTTCTTGGGATTAGGAAACACACAGCTCCTCTCCGTATGTATATTGGAATCTCCTCTAAATGTCTGAAATCACACCATCAGACTCTAAGCTGGATGAGCACAGGAACTATAACTATTTCCTTCACCTCTGTTCTATAGTCTGTGTTGAGCCTCCAGAGTAAGCATTCAATAAAGGAATGTGGAATGTTGGAAGAATCAATCAAAAACTTGAACAGAGGACTCAATACTACTCAGAGAGGCCCCAGTCTATCTTTGAGCAATTCTGGTTGCTCAGAGTTCTTTTTTCAATAGTAATTGGACTGTCATCTCTTTTGACTTGTTTGTTCCAATGATGTTAGCCCTTGAGGCCATAACCTACTCTATTACATGACAAACCTTTAAATATCTGAATTAGGCCGGCTTGGTGGCTCACCTGTAATCCTAGAACTCAGGGAAGCTGAAGACAGTGGGTGTCTCAGGAATTTGAGACAAGGGTGAGCCCCTGTCTCTAAAAATAGCAAGGTGTTATGGAGGGTGCCTGTCGACCCACCTACTTGGGAGGCTGAGGCAAGAAGATCACTTGACCCCAGGAGTTTGAGGTTGCTGTGAGCCATGACACCAAGGTACTCTACTGAGGGTGACAAAGTGAGACTCTGTCTCTAAATAAATAAATAAATAAATAAATACATAAATACAAATAAATATGACCCTTATGCCCTGCTCTTTCCACCTGACCTCTGAGGTTTGCCTCTGCAGACTGTTATCTCTAGTTTTTTAACAATTGACATAGGTAAGAGTGTCTCCTGAGGTGGTCAGACATTCTCCTGTGAGCAGGCACCAAGTTGTCAGCTTTATATGGTACCCAGGGTAGTTCAGGGAAGGTCTGGGCTTCATGGGATTATACTTTATGATTCTACATTCTGTTTATGCTCTTTACTATCCAATTAACTTCTTCACTTTTTAAGGAGGCAATTTATTTTCTTTTTTTAGAGGAAATTTCTGTTTTAGTCTTAACAAAACCCTGCCTGCCTCAGTGGAAGGTAATTGAAGCAGAAGATGCAGTAGAACCTCTGTAAGTTGACCATTCTGTAACAAACTGGTCAACATACGGAGGTGGTCAGCATAAGGAACTAGGCCTGCTGTACTGATATGTACATGTGGTGCATGTCCGGTCTATGAAAATAAGGTCAACTTAGGGAGGTGGTCAATGTAACGGGGTAGAGGTTCTACTGTAGTTCATCTGTTGTGGCTTGTTTCCAAGTTGAATAGTTTGGAGATTCAAGATCATATGATTTTTCATGAAGATTAAACCTGGAGACTTAGATGGAAAGTCCCTTCTTAGATGATCTCTACCAGGAATGTTTTCTTCATGGCAGCAAAGCTGGTCTTTGGGACCACCAAGTTTGATTCCAGGAAAGCAAGGTTTTCCCATGTTTTTGCCTGTGAGTTAAGGCAGAACTTTGAAGAGTTTTAAATGTGTAATGTGTCAATGGTGCTATTTTTTTTTTTTTGAGACAGAGTCTCACTTTATTGCTCTTGGTAGAGTGCTATAGCGTCACAGCTCGCAGCAACCTCCAACTCCTGCGCTTAGGGGATTCTCTTGCCTCAGCCTCCCGAGTAGCTGGGACTACAGGCACCTGCCACAATGCCTGGCTATTTTTTTGTTGCAGTTTGGCCGGGGCAGGGTTTGAACCCACCACCCTCAATATATGGGGCTGGTGCCCTACTCATTGAGCCACAGGCACTGCCCTCAATGGTGCTATTAAAGAATTTTCTGTATAGTTTTTTGAAGGACTGAAGTTAAAATTTAGTAAAAAAAATTTATTACTACAACCTTTTTGGAAATCAGTCTGGGGATTTCTCAACAAACTTAAAGTACTAGGTAGCTTCTGGATAGCTACCATTAGTAGGATTATAAGAAAAAATATTATATCAAAAAGACACCTTCATCTGAATTATTGTAGCACAATTCATAATTGCAAAGATAGGGACTCAACTAATGAGTGGATAAAGAAAATGTGGTATATATGGAGTGGCCATAAAGTTTGTGTGAAATTTAGAATAGTGTGCAAATTGCATGTGAATTTTATGGCCACCCTGTATTTACCATGAATACTATTGAGCATTACTGATGAAATAATATCTTCTGCAGCAACTTGGATGGATGTGGAGGCCATTATCCTAAATGAAGTAACACTGGAATGGAAAAACAAATATTGGATTTTTCACTAAGTGAGAGATGTTTACGCATGGTCACACAGAGTCATACTAAAGGCCATTGGAGACTAAAAGTGGGAAGGGTGTGGGACGGGAAATTACCCAGTGGGTACCATATACACTTTCTAGGTGGTGGGCACACTAAAAGCCACTGTACAATATATATGTAACAAAACTTCACTCTGAAATCTATAGAAATAAAAAAATTATTGATTTCTATGAACTTTTTTATATTTTCTGAAGATAGTTTTATTTTATTTTTATTTTCGAGACAGAGCCTCAAGCTGTCCCCTGGGTAGAGTGCCATGGCATCTCAGCTCACAGCAACCTCCAACTCCTGGGCTCAAATGAGTCTCCTGCCTCAGCCTCCCAAGTAGCTGTGCCCCAAGGCACCCGCCACAACGCCCGGCTATTTTTTGGTTGTAGCCGTCATTGTTGTTTGATGGGCCCAGGCTGGATTTGAACCCACCACCTTAGGTGTATGTGGCTGGTGCCTTAGCCACTTGAGCCACAGGCGCTGAGCCCTGAAGATAGTTTTAAAGGCAAACTATTAATTTGGAAGATGCAGATGTATATGCAAACATGTAGGAATTTTGATGAGAAGTCATCTATTAGCGAGACAATATCTTACATTTGGGAAACCAGAGAAACAAAAATGTAAAGGAAAACAATCTTTTTGCAGTTACTCAAATCCTTTAAAATTACAGTCAGATTGTAACTGTTTGGACAGATGGTTGTGATGGAAACAGAAAACAAAGAGGAGGAAGCTAATGGGTGAAAGTGGAAAAAAAGAGGGAGGGGAGAAAAAAGGGAGAGAAGGTAGAATCTTTAAGACATCGCAAGTGGCCACTGAGCCCCTCACTATTTTCTTGCGTGCACTTTGAGCCCTGCATTGTTATTATATATTTTGTAACTGGTCAAAAGTTAAACAATTCTTATGCAACAGAAATTTATTATTCTGGCAGAAATGATGACTTTCCACTTTAGTTTTCAAATAAATTCTAGTTGATTTACAGCAGTTACTGATTCCAAAAAAAAAGCTGGGATAGCAAACAAATCCTTACATCTTTCTTTTTTTTTTTGAGACAGAGCCTCAAGCTGTTCCCCTGGGTAGAGTGTTGTGGCTTCACATCTCACAGCAACCTTTAACTCCTGGGCTCAAGAGAGTCTCCTGCCCTAGCCTCCCAAGTAGCTGGGACCACAGGTGCCCGCCACAACGCCTGACTATTTTTTGGTTGCAGCTGTCATTGTTGTTTGGCAGGCCCAGGCTGGATTCAAACCCGCCACCTTGGGTGTACATGGCTGGCACCTTAGCCACTTGAGCCACAGGTGCCGAGCCACCTTACATCTTTCTTTAGCCTACATAGACTATGCAAGTAATATGGTTCATACTGAACTTTTGCTTTTCTTCTGGGAGTTTGAATTTGTGGTGTGTGTTAGGCAGAAGATGCCTGCATTACCAGCCTCTAAGATTTTTATCTTGGGTCCTGAGTCTCCATTGAGCTGCTCTGTGCAGAAATATTGCATGTTATGTTGCTACACTTTGTGGCTGGGGAAAGAGTATGCTCTCTGTGACCCATTACAGAGGGAGAGAGTCTAAGGATTCTTGCAGGCCCCACTGATGTCTTTGCCCCTTAGGATTCAGCATTCTAGGTCACTATAATAAATCTTAGCCTTGAGTACACCTAAGTTCCGTGAGTTCTTCTAGTGAATTTCTGAGAGTGGGGTAGTCTGGACAAATCCTGACACAACTTCTGTTCTTGCTGGACTCTCTGTATACCTCACTACTGTAACACTATACAATTTCAGCGAAAAGATAAAAAGGAAGTATTTGTGAAAAGTTAAATGTTAAATAAGAAACATACTGATCCAGAGGATCTAGTTTAATAAAAATGTGTCAATGCTGTTGAAGATCAGGAAGCCAATTTTTCAGTCATGGAGAAGTTACTTATACATTTTGAACTTACAAAATATAAACCAACCTTCCTTCTTTCTCTCCCTCCCTCCCTCCCTTCCTTCCTTCCTTCCTTCCTTTCTTTTCTTTCTTTTTGAGACAGAGACTCAAGCTGTGGCCCTGGGTAGAGTGTTGTGGTGTCATAGCTCACAGCAACCTCTAACTCTTGGGCTTAAGCAATTTTCTTGCCTCAGTCTCCCAAGTCACTGGGATTACAGGCACCTGCCACAATGCCCGGCTATTTTTGTTGTTGTTGCATTTGTCATTGTTGTTTTAGCTGGCCTGGGCCAGGTTTGAACCCACCAGCCTTGGTGTATGTGGCCGATACCCTACCCACTGAGCTACCGGTGCCACCTCAGAATATAAACTTTAAAAAAAGAAATGGCTTTTAAGAATTTCTCATTAGCTTTAAAAAATAACAGCTTTGTTGAGATTCAATTTATATACTACAAAATCCACCCCCTCTCTTTGCCTTGGCTAGAGAGCAGTGATGTTGTCATAGCTCACAGCAACTGCAAACTCCTGGGCTCAAGTGATCCTCCTGCCTCAGCCTCCTGAGCAGCTCTGACTATAGGTGTATACCACCATATCCATCTAATTTTTTCTATTTTTTGTAGAGACCATGTCTCACTCTTGCTCAGGCTGATCTCCAACTCTCAACTTCAAGTTATCCTTCTGCCTCGGCCTCACAGAGTGCTAGGATTATAGGCATGAGCCACTATGCCTGACCTCAAATCCACTTTTTTAAAGGGTACAATTCAGTGGTTTTAGTGTTGCTAAACAGAACTGTGCAACTATTTTGCCAGCATCTAATTCTGGACTAATTTCATCTCCCTCCCCCATAAATCCTGTATATATTAGTAGTCAATTCCCATTGTCCTCTTCTGCCTGCCCCTAGGAACCATACTAACCTACTTTCTGTCTGTGTAGATTTGTCTATTCTTCGTATAAATGGAATCACATGGCCTTTGGTGGCTAGCCTTTTATTTTATTTTATTTTTAGACAGAGTCTCACTTTGTCATCCTTGGTAGAGTGTTGTGGCATCATAGATCACAGCAACCTGAAACTCTTGGGCTTAAGTGATCCTCTTGCCTCAGTTTTTCATTTTTAATAGAGATGGGGTCTCACTCTTGCTCAGGTTGGCCTGGAATTCCTGAGTGCAAGCCATTCACCTGCCTCAGCTTCCCAGAGTGCTAGGATTATAGCCCAGCCTGGGACTAGCCTCTTAAAAACACACGTTGTACACCTACCACATAACAGTACTTCACTCTTTTTTGGCCAAATAATATTCTCTCCTATGGATAAATCACATTTCATTTATCTATCCAATAGTGATATTTGGGTTGTTTCCACTTTTTGGCTATTATGAATGATACTTCCATAAGCATCCATTTACAAGCGTTGTTATTCGGTCAGGTCTTAGTTTGGCTTTATTGAGGTGTAATTGAAAAATAATCACTTATAAGATTTTGTGTGGACACATGCTTTCAATTAATTCTCTTGGGTACATACTTG
Source organism: Otolemur garnettii (assembly GCF_000181295.1). Taxonomy (NCBI): domain Eukaryota; kingdom Metazoa; phylum Chordata; class Mammalia; order Primates; family Galagidae; genus Otolemur; species Otolemur garnettii. The sequence goes on along the minus strand of NW_003852555.1, from coordinate 3,938,691 downwards.
ATTGCGAACTTGCTAGTTCATCTGGTCACTCTATATTTAACTCCCAACTTGCACCATTTTACATTCCCACCAACAATATATGAGCGTTCCCGTTTCTCTAAATGCTCACAAACACCTGTTATTTTCTGTCTTTTCAAGGAGAGCCATGCTAGTGGGTGTCAAGTTATAACTCATTGACTAATGATGTTGAGTACCAGTTTGCATCTCACCGCTTATTTATGTAACTTCTTTGGTGAAAAAGTTCTTTGGCCATTCTGAAATGTCTTGTCTTTTTATTATTGAGATGAAACAATTCTTTATATATTCTGGATACTAGACCTTTATCAGATGTGTGATTTACCAATATTTTCTTCCATTCTGTGTATTGTCTTTCACTTTCTTGATGGTGTCTGAATTTCATTTTGATGAATTTAGCCATTATCTCTCATGCTTTTGGTGCCACATCTAACTCCTGTTTCAGATTTTAGTCACTCCACTTATGGTAGATGGTTTGCATCTTTTAGCCCAATTCTGTTATTCTGCAATGGAAGGAAGTTGAAGGTGGGAGGAGTCACAGTATAGGGAAGTGGAAAGAGGATCAGATGTAGAGTCTTAATATTGCATCTAACTCTTTTATTATGGGAATTGGGTACTTAATCTTTCCAAACCTCAGTTTTCTGTGTAGAAAATGGGTAATAATTGTTCCTATTCCACACGTTTCTTGTGAAATTTGGGTTAACTATTTGTTAGTAGAGCTTAGGAGGACATAACTAATACATTTAAGGTTGTTATCATGTTTATGGAGAGATTTTAGAACTGAGGCAGGATCTGGTCAGAATTGCCTCACAGAATCAAAGTTATCACTCTGAGTCTAACTATGAATTTCTGTAATAAAAGGCCGCTGAAATTACTTTGTTTATGGTTATATAGCCTTCTGGCACCATCAAAATAACCGACAGGCCCATGGAAGAATGATTTTTTTCTTTTGATTTCAGAAATAAACAATGGCGTTGCTCTTTGGGATCTAAAGAAGACCTCCCCAAACTGTGGGGTCAGCATCACCGAACATTTCATTATGAGGTGCGCTTATTATTATCATAACCAATTAATGGCTGTTTATATAACTACATGGAAAATAGCAAACACCACTCCTCCTCTGCCTATTAGATTTAAAACTTTAAGGAAGGTCACTTGATATTTAGTTAAATATTTACCATGCTTTATAGTACCTCAGAGCTTTTCATGTACACATCCTGATCATTTGCTGTTTATAGGTACAGACCAGCTTAGGGCCATAATAAAATACACTCTGATCTATTATTATAAGCCCAGGTGCTGATGAAAGGTCAGAGTCACATCATCGCAGTTCAGCCTGCAGCCTCCTTCTACATGGCAGATAGACTTAAAAATTCAGAGGCATACACCTTCCAAGAGAGATAAGCTTAAGAACACATAATGGAATCAGACCTTCCACAACTTGTGTTTGAACAACTCAACCTGAGCAAGATTTTGCCACTTTATTCACCATGAAGAGTAAAACTCTTGGTCATTAATTGGTGTAATATATTTCCCAGTGTGGACAGTTTAGAAAATATTAAAACAACTTTTGAAAAAACACATAATCGGCTCCACGCCTGTGGCTCAAGTGGCTGAGGCGCCAGCCACATACACCTAAGGTGGCGGGTTCGAATCCAGCCCAGGCCGCCAAACAACAATGACGGCTGCAACCAAAAAAAAAAAAAAAATAGCCAGGCACTGTGGCAGGCGCCTGTGGTCCCAGCTACTTGGGAGGCTGAGGCAGGAGACTGGCTTGAGCCCAGGAGTTGGAGGTTGCTGTAAGCTGTGGTGCCACGGCACTCTGCCCAGGGGGATAGCTTGAGGCTCTGTCTCAAAATAAATAAATAAATAAATAAATAAATAAATAAAAGAAATACCATATTCTTTGGTAATCCCCGAAAAGAATTCACTTTTTCCCCTCAAAACAAACTTAGAAATTAAATGCACGCACACACACACACACACACACATACACAACATCATTTGATGTTTTTTGTTTTTTTTTTTTTTCTGTCCTTTTTCTTTCTCCATTGTCTGGAAAAATCCTGTTCACAATGGATCTCTTCATTGGCGAGATGAGGAAGAAGAGAGAGTTAGTGAAGCCTGCCAGAGCCAGGTCTGGGCTCTTTTCACTTATGTGCTTAGCATATGAATTTAGAGAAAAAAATATTTTGAGTATACAGATGAAGAACTCTCTTCTTCCAGTGTTTTTATTCTTATTTTTACCAGGGAAGAAACTAAGGTCAGAGTCAGTTAAAGTGACACCAAAACACAAACTCAAATTCCTGAACATAGAACACTGTAAATGTTTAAATCAGTAGCACAGTGGGAAAATGTTTCATTTTGACATGAGACAGAACTTGACCATTTGAACTTATCTTCTGATTTTTGTAAAGATAATCTATTGTTTTTTTTTGAAAAGTTATAATTTTGAGAAACTAATTTAAATCAGTGTCGGTGTTTTTTCTTCTCCTATCTTATTTCCATGTTTAAGTTCATCATCAGATGAACTTCAGTCTTATCCAAGAACTGAAATAGCATCACAGCTGTTTGACTCTCCAATTTTGGCTCTTAAAGTCCTTATGGTTTTCACATGTATTCAGATATATAAAAGTAAATATCATCCACCCTAATTGTTTTCCTTTCAGATCAGAAATATATATATATTAGTTTCATGTACCCTTTCTTCCCTCTGTGTTTGCCTCTTACTATAACAGAACGTGTGGTAATACTAAAACAAATAAGAAAAAGAAACCCTTAGAATTTGAACGTAGGGTTGTGTGGATAATGACTTCCAACTGTATTTCTACAGTAACGATTCAATTATGTTATAGCTATAACAGCAGTTCTTTAGCGCCTCCTACTTGGCAGCCACTAATTATCCACACTTAATGCCCAGAATAGCCCAACAAGGTAGATGTTATTAGCCCCATGTTACAAATGAGAAAACTGGAGCTTGGCAAGATTAGATATGTGGGCTGAGATGACAGAGTAAGTGGAAGAGTTGTGATTCAAATACAGATTTGAGTAACTCCAAGGTTAACGCCCTGTCACCAGATATACCTTTCCGATTAGAAATATTAAGTAGTTTTTGTGATGGCTGGCCTCCAAGATGGTCCCCAATTTTCCACCACCCGCCTGGGTATTCTCAGCCTTGAATTTTTCCTGTCCGCACTGAATACATGGCTGACTTGTGTACCCAAAAGATATTGCAGAAATGATGGTATATGACTTCTGAGACTGGGTCATAAAAGGCACTAGCTTTCACATTACTGTTTTGTGAGTTGCTTGCTCTGGGGAAGATAGCTACTGTGTTGTGAGGACATTCAAGCAGCCCTCTATCCAGATGGGAGGACCTGGGGCCTCCTGCAGACAACCAGCACTAACCCAGCAGGTGTGTGAGTGAGTCACCTTGGAAACACATCCTCCAGCCCCAGCCAAATCTGTGCAGGACTGCAGCCTTAGCTGGTGTCTGACTGCAGCCTTAGCTGGTGTCTGACTGCAGCTTTAACTGGTGTCTGACTGCAACCTTAGCTGGTGTCTGACTGTAGCCTTAGCTGGTGTCTGACTGCAACCTCACGAGGGTCTCTAAGCCAGAACTATCTAGCTGATTCACTCCCAGGTTCAGAATCTACACACAACATGTGAAATAATAAATACTTAATGGTCAAGAGGCTAAGATTTGGCCTAATGTGCTGTGAAGTAATTGACAACTCAGACAGCTTTTTGCCAGCCATTCCTACTCAGTCTGGAACGTGCTTCCTTGGTGATTTCAGGCCCATGTCAATGACTGAGTTGGAATTTGGATTTGCCTGTGGATGTCGGGTGGCATGGAGTCATGTGTGGGTCAGTGGTCAGAGCTTGGGCTACCCAAGGGAAATGAATGTTTTGTTCTCAAAAGACAGCATGTTAGGAGTCACTGCTAATTTGGCTTCTACATCAACTGGATATAATCCCTGAAAGGAAAATAGATAGGATGGGTGGTATTATTTCTTTTTTCTTTTTTTTTTTTAGATGGAGCCTCAAGCTATCCCCCTGGGTAGAGTGCTATGGCATCACAGCTCACAGCAACCTCTAACTCCTGGACTCAAGCGAGTCTCCTGCCTCCGCCTCCCAAGTAGCTGGGACTACAGGCGCCTGCCACAACGCCCGGCCTTTATTTGATTGCAGCCATCATTGTTGTTTTGGCGGGCCCGGGCTAGGGATTCGAACCCGCCACCTTAGGTGTATGTGGCTGGCGCCTTAGCTGCTTGAGCCACAGGTGCCAAGCAGGGTGGTATTATTTCTGGAGGGGATTCTCCTTTTTTTTTTTTTTTTTTGGCCAGGGCTGGGTTTGAACCCACCACCTCTGGCATATGGGGCCAGCGCCCTACTCCTTTAAGCCATAGGTGCTGTCCCAGGATTCTCTTTTAACTTGGAACACAATTAAGCTTTCGAGTTGCTTGTTTCCTCTTTGAGGAAGGATGTCTGGTCTACTTTAGTTTCTCCGAGCCCCCCTCCCTTTATCTGCACCAGAGGCTCAGTGTTCCTCCAGCATCTAGAAATGCTTTTTTCTCCTCCACAGGGAGTAGCAAGTGCTATTTTTTCCAATGAGGGATTCTTCCTTTCCCTCTTGTTTTCTTCCAGATCTCATCTCCTGCTCCATTTCCTCCAAGACTGGGCCGGCCTCACTGGCTCCCTCTGCTTTCTGCTCTGTACTTCCAAACGCAAGACTCTTCAACCCCCCTGTAATGACTGTCTTCCTCTGCAAGCAACGTAAGACCTCGGACCACACTTGTATTCACCACTGGATCTCTAGTGCCTTGCTGCACAGTAAACACTTGGTGATTAAGTATTGTTTGAGGGAACTGTTATTCCAGGTAGAGGGAAGACAAGAGCAGAGCCAGGATGATACGGAAGTGTCTGGCATGTGTGATGGATTATTTATTAAATTAAAAATCGATGTTTTCTCAAAGTAAATGCTTATCTCTTTCATATGTAGTTTAATTCAATTTTCCAGCAATTACATTCGTTTAAATCTTAATTCAATGTGACATTAAGCTAAAATTAAATTTACATTTAAATTTATGGAGCTAGAAATTTCAACCTATATTGCTCTGGGTGGCCTTTTTGTCGTGTAACTTTTCCCCAAAATATTTGGGGCCACAGAGAGTCAAACGCCAAGTCAGATCTCATAGTAAAATCCCTGTGGAGCAGTGGAAAGGTCCTGGATTTTGAGTCAAAGGTCTGAGGAGTCATTTGACTGGGCCACTAGCTCTAATTCCTGCATCGTACACATTCTAGGGTAGCAATGAAGGCATAAGACTTCTGAGACTGGTCAGTTGATATATGACCTTCTGATCCTTCCTACAGTGTCCCCTGAAGGTTTTGCTGAGCTTTAGCCTCCTGGGGGTGAAGTCAGCAGCACCCCAGCAAGGCTCAGCAGCCTTTCTTTAGGAACTCTTTTTCCATCCATCATCCACCTGACGCTTGTTCACCCACCTAATATTTAGCATTGTCTACTTTGGGCCAAAAACTATGCTGAGCGAGTGTTTAGAAGCAAAAGGCAGCACAGCAAGGAAGAAAGGCAAATACACATGTAACAACAAGTAGAATTTAGTGCATGCTGAATGCTGCACTGGAAGTAACCAAAAGATGTAATGTGGGCACAGAGAAAGGGAGGTTGGCACAAGGGTGGGCTTTCTGAAGGTGGTCGTACCTGGTCCAGTTTTCCAGGACAGCTCAGAATTGACTACGCCAGAGTGTTGGAAGCAAAGAAGTTGCAAAGGCCCAGAGTTAGTGCCCATGTGTGAAGCGTGGGCCTCCGAGGGCACAGGGAAAACTGAGATGAGACTGGGGGAGCTGAGCAGGATCCAGAGTGTTCTCCTTAGAGGCCAACTAACTCTGTGAGATCAATGAGCACAGTTCCGCTCTACACCTTTTCTGCTTCCAGGTTTATTTCCTGTCTGCAGAGGAGCATGTTTGGAGTGAGGGCTGTTCCTGGCTTGTTATTTTGCCCTTACGGGGCTATCAGAAGGAATAAAATAGAAACTTTGGCAGCCGTTGAGTTTTTTATATTAGGCAGTGTTTATTTTGTTGCTCTGAGCATTTGCAAAGTGTAGTTTATTTCTAGACCTAAGTATTATGTTGTGGGAAATTGTAGTTTGGAGAGTTAGGCTAATAATTTAATTTTCAAAGTGCATGTGCACCGTTTTGCCTTCTGTGGTAGCCTGGGCCCATGTCAGTCACCAGCAGAGACTTTAGCCCCTGGAAGTAGGGACTGAAGCGTGTTTCTGTAGGCTTTAGCAGCTCTAGGTGATAAGTAGATATGCCATTTCCCCCTGTGGATCTCCCACATTGTCCTATAACAACCGCAGCCAGCATTACATTTGCTCTGTGCCAAGCACTTTCTACATCACCTTGTTTAATATAATCTTGTGATTATCCCCATTTTACAGTTGAAGAAAGTCAGGGACAGAGAGAATGCACAGTTGGTAAAGGACAAAACTGGCTGTCCATCAGACAGTCCTCCCTGTACAAAGCATCCTCAGACAGAGGTTTAAAATCATCCTGTAATTGTTCGATAAAATTATCCATTATCCTGGTTCTTCTACTACTCCTCAAAGGCACATAGAGCAGAGAACTGTCATCTTCTTATGGGCAAGTTTAACTGAAACCCCTGGAATCACGTAATGAGTCAGTATAGAATTGGGAATTCCAGCTAAGTCTCCTTAACCTTCTCTGTCAGGGAGCACCAAGTTCCCTTCTGAAACCACTGTCCCCTCCAGGACTCTAAAAATCACTTGGGGTGAGATGAAGAAACTGAATTAAATGGCCCTTGAAAATGAATTTGATTTTTGGAAATAGCCCAGATAATTTGAAGCCAAGCCAGGTGAAAGAATTGGTCCATGAAGTAGGGTAATGATATTTTGGTCATGCATCTGGCTGTGCATTTACTACCTGAATTAATTTTGTTGGCTTAATTTTGTCATACACCAACAATAGGAAACTTCTTTTTCTGTTACTTACTTTCTTTCAGTCAAGGTAAAGAACAACTTTAATCCTTGTACCATAATGAAAGGTCACTAAGGTTTATAAGGTCATGCCTGTAAAAAATTCCCATGAGTAAGCCATTGTGCAAATAGAAAAGACGATTATTATTACTGCTGGGCTATATATAAACACTCATTCATCACTGATGCGATTCTTGGCAGGGCTTCCCAATCGGCCCTCATGTAGCTCCATGCTTAATCTTCTACACAGTTTCCCAGGGAGGCAACTCTTAGAACCTTTAATTCTCTTACACTTGCCTGGGTTTGTTTTTGGTAAAGCCAAAGGCTAAATAATCAACAAATAAAGATGAAGGCATATAAATAAACCCGATTGATATTTTTATCTGTCAGAAAATAAAAAGCTTTTAATAAAAGCGGAGACTTTAGGTCAAATTCATTCAAAATAGATTTCCACGAGGTCTTAAAATTTCATAAGTGAGTCAATGCTTGAGCTCAGGAGTTCAAGACCAACTTGAGCAAGAGTGAGACCTTTGTTCTATAAATATTTTCAAAATTGCCAAAATGAGGGAGTGATAACAGGGAATTACAAGCCAACATGCACCCCACTTGGGTGTTCAGCCCCCCACCTGGCAGGACCTCATCTGTGCTTCAGTCTGTGCTGCAGAGTCTGGGGTCTGCCTCAAGCTCTACAGACACGAAAATCTCCGACCTGTTAGAGAACACACAGAAACAGAATTGGGGCAGGCAAATCCAGGTTTTGTGGCGCTAACGCTTAGACAATTTTAGGGTCTTCTTGAAGAAAAAATATGGATAAAAATCAGCTATGAAAGTGAATATTTATTTTGAATGAGAAAAGAAATCAAATTATTAATTTGAAAAAGCTAACAAATTCTGTAAACATCTCCGAATCCAGGAAAGTAATGTAATGCTCTTGTGAGTTAATTACCTGACATATTCCACAATACTTTCTTAGAATTTTTAGCTGATACCATTGATGTCTTCATATGGCAACAATATTTTTAATAAAGAGAATATAAAGTAATTTAATTTTTCTCTACAGAATAACTCAGTTTTTAATTGATAGGTTAGATATTTCTTTCAAACTCAAATCCTTTTTTTTTTTTTTTTTTGAGACAGAGTCTTGCTCTGTTGCCCAGGCTAGAGTGCCAGGGCCTGGGTCTAGCTTATAGCAACCTCAAACTCCTACGCTCAAGCAATCCTCTTGTTTCAGCCTTCTGAGTAGCAGGAACTACAGGTACTTTCCACAATGTCTGGCTAATTTTTCTATTTTTAGTAGGGACAAGATCTGGCTCTTGTTCAGGCTGCTCTCAAACTCCTGAGCTCAAGTGATCCTCAGCCTTCCAGAGTGCTGGGATTACTGGCCTAAATCACCAGGTCAGCCTCAAATCCACTCCTGATGATGTCATGCTGAATCTCCTGTATGATACACACACAGATGCAGTGGCTGTTTTTAGTATTACTTTGGGTTTGTGCCCCATAATTGCAGGAATTCTGATAAATTCTAGTACGTGCAGTTACCATCACAAAAGACAGAAGTATAAGGTTGGAGTACTTATGTCAGCTGCGTTATCAAGTATAATTACCAGCTGCACTATTGAGTATAGTGCTAACAGGAGAGAACTGCCTTGACTAGGTAATAAAGCAAATGGAAACCACCACTTACCATGTACGAATCTGATGACTGGAAGAATTCGCCAGAGACCAGCTTCTGGCTCCATACATTTCAAACCCTTTTTCTCTTCCACCACCCACACATGTGCAATGCACGGCACCTGTAGTACATGTTCAGGTAATAATACCATCTCTGGCCCTGCTCGTGCCACGAAGCAGGCTATATTGTCTTAGTGGGTGATGGGTGTATTCCTGGAAGCCATTTCTACAACAGATGGATAGAGTTAACCAGTGTGCACACAGAAATGAAGACAAGTCATGTTTGTATATCCACTGATCCCAGTTTTGAACAATTTCCCCTTAGTTCAGAATGCCAGAAATGCTCTTGGCTACTTATCTGCCTGGAGGAAAAGTGTGACAGAGGGAAAATTGGAGTGGAAAGAGATAGCAATCATAATTGTAGGGAAAATAATATCTGCAAAATTTTCAAAAATATATGACTACTAGCTGGGCGTTGTGGTGGGCGCCTGTAGTCCCAGCTACTTGGGAGGCCGAGGCAAGAGAATTGCCTAAGCCCAGGAGTTGGAGGTTGCTGTGAGCTATGATGCCACAGCACTCTTTCAAGGGCGATAAAGTGAGACTGTGTCTCTTTTTTTTTTTTTGTTTGAGACAGAGCCTCAAGCTATCCCCCCGGGTAGAGTACCTTGGCATCACAGCTCACAGCAACCTCCAACTCCTGGGCTCAAGCGAGTCTCCTGCCTCAGTCTCCCAAGTAGCTGGGAACACAGGCGCCCACCACGACGCCCGGCTATTTTTCTTGGTTGCAGCCGTCATTGTTGATTTGACTGGCCCAGGCTGGATTCGAACCCGCCACCTTAGGTGCATGTGGCTGGCGCCTTAGCCACTTGAGCCACAGGCGCCGAGCCGAGACTGTGTCTCTTAAAAAAAAAAAAAGTATGACTACCTGGGCACCTTGCTAGGGACCCTTCCAGGGCCTTGGCGGGGCCCATGTAAGTCAGGGTAAAGCTTGAGCTGCATTAGCTTTGCAATAAAGACACCCTAATGGTTTTGCATTCTGATAGATGACTAATATGGGATGTGGTGTTAACAAATGAAAAATGGCTGCTAGTCCTGAGGGTGGGAGTTGGGGGCCACAGGGAAGTCCCCCAGAGGTTACACTAGACCTTGCAGTAAGGTACATCGTGGAAGATGAATAGGAATGCATAAAGAGCCAGCTTCCAGCATGGTCAACAGCCTGGCAACAGGATAAGCATGTGTACTGAAAAAACATTGAGTGGTGACATTTGAGAAGGAGATGGTACATCCTTTCTCTCCTGGCAATGATAGCTGCTGAGGAGTTCTATCCTTTCCTGCTTGCAAAATTCTAACTCTCCTGAGAAAGATACCTCATCTCTGCACTTACCCTCCTCATTCTACCTTCCACAGCTACACTTTGCTACAACCTGGCACACTTTGTTCTCTCTCTGCCCTCCACTGTCTGAGGCTCTACAGAGTTCACAGATCCTGCCACCCCAACCTTGCCCAGTCACTGAAATACCCACTGCACACTGAGGAAACTAAAGCCTTTCTATGTCCCCTTAACACAGCCCTGCTTTCTTTGAATACTTCCTTCCACCTCATCCCCGCTCCTGGAGAAGCAACCTCACTTCCCAGGACTCAGCCCCTCTCAGCCTCTGAATACCATTCTTGTGAACAGGAGCTGAGCCCATGGGCTACTTAATTAGCAGATATAGGTCATGATATGACCTCTGCTGTATTCCAGTTCTTCAGATGCCACCAAGCACTCAGGTCCTTTAGCTAACAGCAGGAGAAGTAGGTTTGGCTAAAGAGAAGTCAAGGCCCTTGAGAGGGGAGGGAAAAAGGGCAAACGTTTCCTCTCCCACCCACTGGTGGCAGCTGGAAGAGACAAGGAATAGACGGAGGAGCTGCTAAGCGGAGGCACGATGGGTGAGACTGCAGGGTTGCCTCGAGCAGGGTGCTGACTGAAGTCTGGAGTAGTCTCCAACCCAAGGCACAGAAGGACTCTGAGCAGGCCTGGGCTGGCCCCATCCTCCCAAAGTCCAGCTTAGTTCTGCCCCATCTTTGCCCTCTTTGGTTGCCATCTTGCTCTTGTTTGTGTCCCCAAGGCCTGTGCTGCCCCGTTCTACATCCTAGCCCCATAGGGCAACTTTCACATTTGCATAATAAATATCCAAAAGCTATTTAATCTAATAGAAACTTCTGGTTTTAAAATTTTGCTGAATGACTAAAAACAGAACTAGTAATTCACCCAAAGTTTTCCAGTCAACTACCTCTACAGGTCACAGCTCATGTTTTCTGAGGCTGCCCAATGTTCTGTACATTTCGAGAAAGTATGATTTCTTGTGAATTTTGAGGTACTGTGCACATTAAGAATGTCAAAGACTTTCAAATGGATATTGTGTCAGTGGAGGCTGAGAAAACACTCAATAACTTCAACAAGCAGCTAGAAAACCTCACTTAGGAGAAACCTTTTTTATCCTGCAAAGGACTGATAAACCCTGAAATGTTAAAAATCTTTCCTTTAAAATCAGGAACAAAACAAGAATGTCTGCAATCACTGCTTACACTCAACATTATGCTGGAGTTCCTTTTTTGTGTAATAAGCAAAAAATACTTAAAAAGAGTGAATGAACATCAGAAAGGTAAAATAATTTTTTTTTAATTTCAAATATTATTGTCTACAAAGAAAACATCCCAAAGTCAACAAATTGATTACTAAAATTGATAAGAATATTTAGCAAAAATATTGGAAGATCACACTTCAGAAATCCTTCCCTACAATTTAGAAATCTATTTTTGTATATCAATGAAAGAACAATTATTAAAATATATTTATAACAAGAGAAGTATAAAGTACCTAGAAATAAATCCAAAACACAGTGTGTAGACTTTTTGTGTAGGAGATTCTAAAACTTTATCAAAGGATATTAAAGATGACCTAGGTAGACAGAGACATGCCCTGTTTACGGATGGGTATATTTAACACCTGCAAAGATGTCAAACTTCTTCCAATCAAGCAATAGATTCAATGCAATTTCAGTTAAAAAAATTTTTACTTAACAAACAGGTTCTAAAATTTAAGGGGAAGGGAATAAGTCAAGAATAGCCAACCAGCTCTATTTATGTGAGGAGTCTTGTTATACCAGATTTTTTATCATAAAGCAGTAGTATTGAATGCAGTGACACATGACAATGCTGGCATTTCAGTTTATTAGGACAATTCAATCAATAATTTAGGACAATTTATTATTGGCATAAAAAATTAGAATGATGCCCTGATTAGCACCAGGCAAAGAAATAAATTCCAAACACCTAAA
>NW_003852555.1:3919791-3926527 GCF_000181295.1 Otolemur garnettii | reverse complement strand
TAGCACCAGGCAAAGAAATAAATTCCAAACACCTAAAGATCCCTAGTTTGAAAGGAAAACATATTTGTAGGTAAGAACATTCTTATGACCTAAGGGTAGAAAAGGATTTCAAGTCCCAGAAAGTACAAGTCATTAAGAAACTAATTAATCAATTGATAATTTAAAAGAAGAGCTTAAATATAATAGAGAGAGTAAACAGATGTGTCCTATGCTAGAATAAAATATTTGCAACACATGTAACTAACAAAAGAGCAGTGTCTGGAGTATTCTATAAAAACGATCTCAAAAGAAGAAAAAGATAGCTATATCTCTTCTCTCAAAGGGTTATAAATTCCATAAGCAGGCATTTTACCGGAGGAGAAACAAAAATGACCAATAAACATGTTGAAAGATGCTATTTCTGTTTGTTTGATACATATAAAAACCACATTGTGATACCGTTTCACACCATTCAGATTGGAAGAATTTAAAGTCAGACAATCCAAATGTTGTTGAGGCAGCAGCATAATTGCTACTGGTAGCACAAACGACCCAGAATTTTGGAACGCAACTTGACATTAGCAAGGCAGTTAATCAAGTCGTAATCTATTATGAACCATTCCTGTCTTACGCAGGTGCCTTAAAAACTCTCTTGCCAAGTGCATCAGGGACACAGGCAAGATGTAGCATTGCTTGAATGAGCAGAACATTGGGAATAACCCACAGCTTATTCTAAACCCTGAGTGGCTTCCTGTCCTAGTTGGAATAGGATTCTAAACCCCGTCTTCATCTGCTTGTTTGTCTGATTTCATGGGCACCACTCTGCCCAGGTTCCTCAAGACTCAAGCTCTCTCCCACGCCAGCTCACCGTGCTCCTTCCCCATCTTTTCATGGTTTCCTTTTCATCCTCTAGGTCAGCCTAAAATATCACCTCTTTGGAGGGTCCTTTACTTGCCACCCCATCTAAGGTAGTTTCCCCTATCTCAGCTTTAATTTGTTTCCTCTAACATATATTAATTTTTGAATTATGTATTTACATATATATGTATGCATTCATTCATTTTTTGGGCCTATCTTTGACATTAGACTAACAACCTCTGTGAAGGCAGGGACTAAGTCTATCTTGCTCGTGATCGTATATATCTCCTGTGTCTTCCCTATAGCCCCGCGTATAATAGTTACTCAACAAACCACTGTCAAATTGAGTGATTGAATAAAAACAGGGCATAAATTATATCATAGGCATTGGCCCCATATACCAAGGGCGGTGCGTTCAAACCCAGCCCCAGCCAAACTGCAACAAAAAATAGCTGGGCATTATGGTGGGTACCTATAGTCCCAGCTACTCGGGAAGCTGAGGAAAGAGAATTGCCTAAGCTCAGGAGATGGAGGTTGCTGTGAGCTGTGACTCCATGGCACTCTACCGAGGGCAATAAAGTGAGACTCTGTCTTAAAAAAAAAATAAGGTTGGGCGGCACCTGTGGCTCAAAGGAGTAGGGCACCAGCCCCATATGCTGGAGGTGGCGGGTTCAAACCCAGCCCTGGCCAAAAACTACAAAAAAAAAGAAGAAGGTAAAGGGAAGTATTTACTTGGTCTTACTTTTAACCACAAAAAATTTAACCAATATGTGCCTCAATGTTTCTACAAATTATTTTTAATGATTTTATATATAATACGTTAAATAAATCTTTCAACTAGACTAAAAGTCCTTCAATGCTTAAACTATTTGGAGATATGCTAAGTGTTTTTAGGTTGGTTCCAGTATGCTTTTTAAAAAATTACTTATAAAAAAATTATAAATAAACTTATAGATGTTAATACAGAGATTCGATGTTGAATATTCAAATATGCAGGATATATAGGTCTGGGCTCTTTTTGAGAGAGACTTCAGTGTAGGTTGATGCAGGTTTTTGTTTTATTTTCATTTGATTTATTTATCCATAATTATAAACTTAATTATATTTATTTATGTTATACTTTATGTATTGTATTTGTTTTAAGATTTGTTTGTTTGCTGATGCATTTCAATTTAATTTTACTTTTTCTGGTTAGAGCTTGAGCTTCAAAGAAGAGTTTGCATGACAGTCTACTTCAGAGATGAATTAAGCAGACAAAGAAATTCAAGAGACACTTGAAGTTGAGCAAAATGATGCAAGAAGTTGTGCATTTTCAATCATGGAATTAATTATACTCTTGCTTAAATAAACACTGATGCAAGTAAGATAGATCCATTTTTAATGATGAATAGAAAAAGTTAGCTAACTTGAAAATAGATGTATTAAGCAATAATTTCCATAAATTCAGTCTCTTGGTCTTTAACGTTTCTTTTAAAATTATTTAATTTGTTTTCATAACCCCACATTCTAATATGTGAATGCTATTAAATGAAACAGAATTTCTTTGTTTTCTATGTAATTTTTAAACCTGCAGTTTAAAGCACTTTTGTGTGTAAATGATTTAAAATGATTTTAAAAAGAAAGGATCATGTTTAACCCTTGATTTTGGAATATGGTGCTATCAAAAAGCGAAGTTTGCCTTCACCTGAAAAGTTTACATGACAGTTCTATTAACACTTACATGAGAGTTGAATGAAAAGTTTTTTCTTGTTTTGATTTCTACTTATCCTTACTGTCTGTATTTTATAAGTTGCTAGAGAATTGGTATGAAACCAAATGGATAAAGACTGGATAAATACATTTTAATTAAAAATATAGAATTATCAGGGTAATGTTGATGTGGACCTTAATGTTTACAGCTAAAAACACGTATGTTCTGAATCTGGCCAAAGCAGCTGTCAATTACTATACAGTAAATACCTGAACCACAGCACAGCTAGCAGTATTTTAATATAATTTAGAAAGGCAAAAGGAAAGCAAATATCTTAATATTTTAATAATTACCATTTTGATAAAAACTCCAGTAATTTTGATATCAGAGTAAATTTTTGGTTCAACTATTGGGATTCACTTGCTATGAACCTGAGACTAAGTCACAAAGCACCGTGGCCAGTCACCCAGTACTACAAAGTACTAAGAAAGGCCCTGAAACCGTTTCCCCTTAAGAGTGGTTAATAGTTCTATTTGCTGAGACGATTGTATTTCCTGTTATGGCTCCACTTCCAATCCTCTGGCCAGGATGCTTCTCCCTTGGCAGAGTACTGCTGTACCTCAGGAAGTGACTAAGGAGCAATCTAAGGGGCAGCGGTGGGGTGGCCAAGGTGGCCAGGGCATAGCCGGATGGGCGGGCTGTACCCACCTGAGCACCCAGCCGGGGCTGTCCGGGGAGCTGGGCGGGTTCTCCGCGCTGGCTTTCCTCGGGCCGCCCGGAGTCTCCAAGGGGAACAGGGAGTCGCTGGAAGACAGCCTCTTCTTCACCATCGCGCCCTGTCCCTTGCCAAGTCCCAGAGCAAGCTCAAAGGCTCATCGCCGAATCTCCCAGTCATAGGGAAATCTCCGCAGTTCCGCTCTGCACAGTTCTCACAGGGCAGGAAACCCTTTCTTCACTTGACTCCTAATCTCGCTGAGGCTTTTTTTTTTTTTTTACAGTCAGTTAATGAGTAACGTATCAGTATGACACAGGGTGGTTTCATCCTACCCATATTTGCTCTAAAGGAGAAATAAACGTGTTTGGGAAATTAACCTTTCAGTTTATAAATATCAGATATGAACGGCGGTAAATGGGGGCATTCATGCAGGCGAGTCTATGGAAAAGTAGACACCTAAACAAAGCAAGGAGGGGCAGAGACCGGCAGCGTCTAGACCTGAGAAGCAGGAGGCTTTCCCCAGCCCCAGGGCCTGACCAGCAGGCTGAGGAATGTGGATTCGTGCCTTTGTGCAGACAGCCGGCTTGGTGGGTCCAGCCCATGTTTGGCAGGATGTATAGACCTTGGGACCTGCAGAGTCCTGGAGTTTTTATGAAAGTGATATTGCAAAAACTCCAGTGGGCAGGGTTTTTTTTGTTTTTTTTTTTGATGAGTTTCACAAATCCGATGATGCCAGGTGGCATATTCATTTGAGAAGACGCCCTGAACCGGGTCCTGAAGTCTCCCGGGAGAGGCCAGCTTTCAGCTCCCTGCTCCTTCTGGGGTTCAAACCCCAGGCCAGAGAGGTCCTGGCTGCCCAGCCCTGGGCTGCGCAGTCCTCACTTCAGGACAGGCTGATTACAGGGACAGCCACGCTGAGACAGGACAAGGCCCCACAACCTAGACTGGGGTGCCCCCTCGTCCTCAGTCTCACTCCTGTCAGTCGGCGGGCTGGGTCTTGCTGGTCCGAGTGGCACTCGGAGGCTTGTTGGTGGAGTCCTGGGCCCGCGGGGGATGCTTCCTCTTGAGCTTGTTGGGGCTGTGTGTGTGCAGGGACGCCGTGAGGTAGGGAGTCGCTGAGAGAGCAGGGGTCTCTGGACTTCCTGGGTGAGGCTTTGGTTGGCTTCTCCACGGATGACACTTCCTCCTCGGACCTGTCCTCTGGATGACACTTCCTCCTCGGATCTGTCCTCTGCTCAGGCGGGGGCAGTGCCAGCAGCCAGCCCCTGAGAGGTCAAGGTCACTGATGGTAGTCACAGTCACTGTGTGGTTGGGGTGGTCATATTGGACCGACTCTGTTTTGGCCATCATCAGTTGGTCCAGCTCAGCTGCCTCCTCTGGCGCCTCTTCTCTCTGCCAGCATTTTCGGGTATTCTGGCCCAAGCTCCTCTTGGAGCTGCTGCTGCTGGGCTTTCAGCTGCTGTTTAATCTCTTTTCAGTGGCTGCCTTCTTCCTTTTGTGGAAGCCTGTCAGACACTCCGCTTCTCTTCGTGGAAGCTGAGAACTAGCTGGGACCCCCGGTTGTCGCTAACTTGCTCCTTCTTGTTGTGGCCGTAGTAGCGAATCCTCTGGCTTTATGCATGTGTTTTGCTGGGTGACAGAAGGCTGAGACCTCATTCCAGACGCCGGGAATCTGAGTGAGGAGAGAGATTTGAATAAATGACACGTACTGTGACATCACTAAAAAGGCTTGGTCAGCGTGTCAGGTGAGACAGCACAGAGAAGAAGACACAATTTTATTTTTTCTCTCTCAACTTTCAAATCACCTGGACAAGTCACGATTTTCAAATCATGTGGAAAATAAATCATTATTCATTTAAAAATTCTATGGAATAGCAAATTATACAATGTTTGTGAAATAAATGGTAAGAATTGTAAAATAAATATGTTGACACTTTGAAAAAAAAAAAAAAGAAGGCTGTGACCTGTATCAAAACAACAATGACAAATACAAACATTGGAGGGTGAGAGTTCAGGCTCCATCTCGGCTGCTTGCTGGTTGCAGGAGACCCTGGCCAGGCTGGGCTGGAGAGCGCCCATGCCTGTCTCCTGGGATTAGAGTGAAATCAGGAGAGTGTGCTGGGGAGATCTGCAGCTATGCTATGTATTACCATCATCTAGACACGCATTTTACTAAGACCGAGAAGGACGGAAAATGAGTTTCTTTATGTGACACATATTCCTGCACAAGGAAAACATCGGCGTCCCTCCACCCATGTCGGAGCAGGAGGGAAGGATTTGTTTGTTCCCCGGGAACTATGCTCTCTCTTTTTATTCCTCTTGTGATTAGTCAAGGGACCCTGGAGCATGGCTGGCTTAAGAGAAGTCCACCAATTCTGATTGTGAAAGAGAGCGAAGTTCCCTGGGAAATCAAACCGAACCTTTAGCCTCGGCCTTGGTAGCATTTTACTCTCCTCAGCTGATGCCCAGGCAGGGACAGGTCTCTACCACTGCATGGGCGGTACTGACCCTAAGCACAATTTTTAAATTAGAAAAGTAGGTTTTTCAGTGGGACTTTTCTGGAGCGTAATAGGGTGACCAACTTATCCTGTTTGCCTGGAATTTTCCTGATTTTAGCACTGAATACCCTGAACCCCAAGGAAGCCCTTAGTGCTGGACAAATGGTATTGGGGGGTTGTCACCCTAATGTTGATTGCCTCAAGCTACAATTGTGATGATGCACCACCCCCAGCTTTCCCCCTCATCCTTCCTTGACAGAGCGTGATCTGTATTTCTCTCTCCCCCTACTTCTAGGTTGCAGTTGTGCTGGAAAGCTTGTTAAAAGACATTAAATAAGCTACGTTATGCTAATGTATTAAACTGACCCCATCATCACACTCCCATAGAATAGCATAACCTGCATGGTAACTCTGTTCCTTGTAAGCAAACAACAGATCTAATGAGCACAGATGTCAATGACCAGCGAGATATAGTATGCTTCTCTCATGCAGGTTTGGGTTTTGACGGGGGCAATGGTTACCCAAGAACAAAATGTCTCTGAAGGAGGGAATTCCAGTGTTAGTGGCCAATCTTTAGGTGTATTTTTCAATAGGTAAGATTTTCTCGTACTCAATCAACAAATATGTAGCAAAGTTCTACGCTAGCTGCAGTGAGTGATATAAAAATCTTTAAGAAATGGGTCCTTGTTCCAGTGATGTAGCTGGGAAAAAACAATGTGCATGACTGAAAAGTTAACTAAAATATGTTAATAAGAGGTAGAGGTAGAAAGGCAGTAGATCAGCCTCATATTTCTTCAGCCTCTGTACTAGCTAATATCTTTTGAATCTACTTATCATCTCAACTATATAATTTCTTTTTTTTCTTTTCTTTTTGAGACAGAGCCTCAAGCTATCACCCTGGGTAGAGTGCTGTGGCATCACAGCTCACAGCAACCTCCAACTCCTGGGCTTAAGTGATTGTCTTGCCTCAGCCTCCCAAGTAGCTGGGATTACAGG
>NW_003852555.1:3914353-3917391 GCF_000181295.1 Otolemur garnettii | reverse complement strand
CACTTTGCTTGGCTTGTTTTCATAACCTGCACTGGGGGTTCAAAATCCCTGGTGGAGGTGATGTTGAAAGTCTTCTCAAACTCTAGTTTTCTTTGCTTAACCCCTACAAATCAAAGTGTGACCACAATATTTTTTTCTTTTATCAATGAAATAAGGTCAATGGTTCAAAGAATTTAGTTTTGTGTAATGATGATACTCTTTGGTTATCATATTCAAGCATGCTGACGTCCACAAATAAGAAACTATTTGTGCTAAATGAGAGAGGATATGGAGAATTCATGTCTGTATATTCTTCCACTTTTTTTCTGGAAAGGTGGGATTTAGACATTAAGGCCCAAGACCAAACCAAAACCTCCAGATAAACAGAGCATCAAAGCTGAGCTTTCCAGAGGCATGGGATATATATTTCCATTTGTAAAGAAACTAGATTTCCTTTACAAATAAGCAGAGTCAGGAATATTTGTGCCTTAAGATTTATTTGGTGTATTACGCTGTGTTCAGGCTAGCATTAATAAAGTTAGCTTGCGTAAGCCCATACTGCTGTCATTTGGGTAAATAAGACTTGGTCTCATAAAGTCTCCTGGAGTTTTAGACTTCATCATGGAATCACCACATAAGGAAAACTGGTGTGTAAGTATAAAGTGAATATATACACTCCACTGGGGTGAGCTGTATGATCTTCTGGGCTTAGAATTAGGTTACCTTAGTCTGCCCTGTTGAAAGGGAGACTATTATTTCCTTACTGTTACTTTAGAAAGGTACTTAACCTGTCCAAACCTTTGTGAAAATGGGACTAACAACAGTATCTACCTTAAAAGGCTGTTGTAAGACTTCATGATGGAGTACATGTAAAAGCTTGCATGCACTTAGAAAATGTTGTTGATGATATGAAGATTAGGATTTTGCAGCTGGCCATATTTTCACTAATGTTGAGTGGAGTCCCGTATAGTATAACCCAAAGGTGTGATTTGCTTTTCTCAACATTATCAGCTATTGTGGTTTGTAGTCTTAATCCCAGAGGGAGCATGAGTGTTAATAATCTGGGCCCATAGGATGTCGACATTGGCGATTATGGTCCAGCCAAGCAGCCTGGAATATTATACTCTCATTGGGGACTATCTAGTCCATATCGAAAGTCCCTCACTCTCCTTAAAGTCCTTGATTCTGTTGTTTCTAAGACAAGGAGGAGAGGAGGCTAATTCCTTCCCCTAAGTCATGAACCCTTTTCTGAAAGGATTCAGAGAGAAGATATATGTTACTCTTGACAGAAAACTATTGCAATCTGCAGCCAAGTCATGACCTTAAGGGGAGTTTTGCCCCTAGAAAGATTAGAAAATTGATCTTGTGGGTCCAGTGAACATGCCGACTTCAAACAAGGCAACCTTCCTTTCTGTGTACTTGTTCTTTGTGATATAAGGGTAAGAAATTTGAAAACCCACGTTCCTATTCTAGTCCTGGCTCTAACTTGGGCAAGTCTTTAGATTGCTTTTAATTATATTTGCTTAAATTTATAGAATGAGTTGGGATAATTGATTTTAAACATCCTATTTGTCAAAATTTCTGTTGATTGATTGATATGTCCTCAGCTGCCAGAGGAAATTACAATTAACATTTTATCCTCATCAAAATTATAATTTGCACAGGATCGTTAAAATCATTTGGTATTTCTGAAAATATACCCAATATTTACTAATATAATCTTGTTGTTTAGATAAGGCCTCACCATTCACAGTGGAGCATAAACAGATACATATTCTCTGTTCCCTCCCCACAGCCAGAACACCAGAGGTCAAAGTTAAAATACAATCAGAGCTATGTTTGGAGAATTCCAGGAAACAGATTTGAGGAAGATTTCTTTGGGAGTAAACATACCACTGGCCAAGATGTTTCTAGAAATGAGATGGTAAGTGAAACAATTTTAGAGCTGATAGAGACCTTAGAATTCATCTACTTAAGATACTTCATGCTATAGGTTTATCATTTATGTTGAGAAGGGACAGATGACCTACCCAAGGTCATGTGAATAAATAGTGGCAAAGCTAGGGCTGCCTCCTGACCTGGTGACCTGGATCCTTACTCCTTTGCGCTTCTATGCAAAATTCCTCCTCATCTCAACTCATGAGAGAATGGAAACATACCAGGGACTTTCCCCAGCAACAGCCCATCTGTGGTTTAATATTGTCTTTATATGAGACAGAGGAAAATGATCACATAAGCTACAGTTTTTCATTTTCCACTGCTATCATGTGAAGTGACACACACATACACATATATAATATATATAATTGTATATACACACACATATATGCACATACATACATATTATTTTACACTCAGGCATTAGTTTTTCTTTGGCTTTGCCATTAATTATAATATGTTAATATTTTCACAATTCTCTGAATTTCAGGGATTTCCTCTTCACATTTTGGAATTAGATTCTAGGCCCCATACATATTTTGTTTAAAAATGCAGACTCTTTTTGTTTGAATCCTTACTGTGCCACTTAACAGCTGGGGGACCCGACGATCTCTAGGCTAGTGGGCTTCATTTTATTAATCTGTAAAATAGGAATAATAGAACCTATTAATATTAAATAGGTTCACTAACAAAGTAAATTAGCTAATGTTTATAAAGACACTGAATATTGAATTTGTGAATGTTTATAAAGACTTTGAATATTACCTGGAACATAATAAATAACCAACAAACTTTTATATTTATTTTGATCAATATTTATGGTTGTTTTTACCAACATGTATAATAAGAGCATAGTATCTTATTTAAAGTAACCAGTTATCTTTTTTTTTTTTTTAAATTTCAGGTTAATGTGAGGGTTCAAACAACTAGATTAGAACGTTTCCATTTGTTAGGTAGAGTCCCTCTTGTAGTTGTGTCCCGCACCCAAGAGGTGTGCCATATACCCTAACACTGTGCCCATTAAGTGGGGGCACACTAATCCCCCTCCCTCCTACCCTCTCCCTCCTCCTTTGTTCCTCCTCCTCCCAACTTGAATTGACTTGAGTTTTTTTTTTTTTTTT
>NW_003852555.1:3912118-3913349 GCF_000181295.1 Otolemur garnettii | reverse complement strand
CACCACCTTAGGTGTATGTGGCTGGCGCCTTAGCCACTTGAGCCACAAGTGCCGAGCCGTCAGGGTGGTTTTGATTTGCATTTCTCTGATGATTAGGGACTTGAGCATTTTTTCATATGTTTATTAGTTTTTTATCTGTCTTCATCAGAGAAAGTTTTGTTCACGTCTCTTGCCTAGTGACAGGTGGGATTGCTCTTTTTTTGTTGATTAATTTGAATTCTCTATAGATTTTAGTTATCAACCCTTTGTCAGATTCATAACATTCAAATATATTTTCCCATTCTGAAGGTTGTCTATTAGCTTTAATTGTGTCCTTAGCTGTGTAAAATCTTTTCAGTTTCACTAAGTCCCATTTGTTTATTATTGTTGTGATTGCCACCGAAGTCTTCTTCATAAAATCTCTCCCCAGTCTAACTTCATCAAGAGTTTTTCTCACACTTTCTTTTAGGATTTTTATTGTTTTGTGTCTTAGATTGAAATCTTTTATACATCTTGAGTCAATTTTTGTAAATGGTGAAAGATGCAGGTCCAGTTTCGGTCTTTTCTAGTCTCCTAGCATCATTTCTTCAATAGGGATTCTTTCCCCCAGTGTATGCTTTTGTTTGGTTTATTAAATAGCAATAAGAGACTGGTTTCCTCTCTTGGTTTTCTGTTTGGTTTCAAATGTCTATGTCTCTATTTTTGTGACAATACTATGTCTGTTTTGATCACCGTGGACTTGTAATACAGCCTAAAATCCGGTAGAGTGATGCCTTTGGCTTTGCTTTGCCTGGGCTATACAGGGTTTTTTCTGGTTCCATACAAGACGAAGAACTATTTTTTCCAGTTCTTCAAAGTATGATGTTGATGTTTTAATGGGGATTGCATTGAATCTGTAGATTGCTTTGGGAAGTATAGACATTTTAACGATGTTGATTCTTCCCAGCTAATAGCATGGTATGTTCTTCCATTTGTTAATGTCTTTGCTATTTATTTTCTTAGGGTTTCATAATTATTTGTAGAGACCCTTCACCTCTTTTGGTAGGTATATTCTTAGGTATTTCATTTTCTTTGAAGCTACTGTGAAGGGAACTGTGTCACTGATTTATTGCTTAACTTGGCTATTATTGGCATATACAAAGGGTACTGATTTGTGGACATTGTTTTTATACCCTGAGGTGTTACTGTTTTTCTCAATCACTTCCAGGGGTCTTGTAGTTGAGTTTCTGGGGTTTTCTTTTTTTTTTTTTTT
>NW_003852555.1:3895844-3911556 GCF_000181295.1 Otolemur garnettii | reverse complement strand
TTTTTAGTTCTCTAAGTGTTCTCCAGATGTCTTTCCAAAAGGAACATATTAGTTTACATTCCCACCAGCAGTGTAGGAGTGTTCCCTTTTCTCCACGTTTCTGGGGTTTTCTAAGTATAGGATCATATCATCAGCAAAGAGTGAGAGTTTGACCTCCTCTGCTCCCATTTGGTTACCCTTTATCTCCTTCTCTTGCCTGATTTCATTTGTTAGAACTTACAGAACTATGTTGAATAGTAGTGGTGATAGAGGACATCCTTGCCTAGTTCCAAAACTAACTGGAAAAGCTTTAATTTTACTCTATTTAGTATGATTTTAGCTGTGGGTTTGTTTTAGACGG
Organism: Otolemur garnettii; assembly: GCF_000181295.1. Lineage (NCBI taxonomy): Eukaryota > Metazoa > Chordata > Mammalia > Primates > Galagidae > Otolemur > Otolemur garnettii. The sequence continues at coordinate 3,911,216 of NW_003852555.1, read as the reverse complement.
CTTCAACCAGGTTAAGAATGTGCCACCTATGCCCATTTTCTTAAGTGTTCTTATTAGAAAAGGATGCTGAATTTTATCAAATGCTTTTTCTGCATCTTTTGAGAAGATGGTTTTTATTTTTGCTTCTATTGATATGGTGAATTACACGTATGGATTTGCAAATGTTAAACAAGCCTTGCATCCCTGGGATGAAGCCTATTTGATGTATAATTTTTTTAAATGTGTAGCTGTAATCTATTAGCTAAGACTTTATTGAGTATTTTTGCATTGATATTTGCTAGTAAAGTTGGTCTGTAGTTCTCCTTGTTGAGTCCTTTCCTGGTTTTAATATCAAGGTCATGTTTGCTTCATAGAATGTGTTGGGGAAGGTTCCTTCCTTCTCAATGTTTTGCAATAGGTTCTTCAGTATAGGTACAATTTCTTCTTTGAAGTTTTGGTAAAATTCTGGTGTGAAGAAGACATCTGGTCCAGGGATTTTTTTTGTTGTTGTTGGAAGCTTTTTTATTGTTTCTTCCATCTCAGTGCTTTATGTTGGTCTGTTTAAGAGATCTATTTCTTGTTGGTTAAGTCTAGGGAGATGGTGTGGTTCCAGGTATTGGTCCATTTCCTCCCATTGTCAAATTGTTGGGCATAGAATGTCTTGTAGTCAGAGATAATCTCTTAAATCTCTGTGGTATCTGTGGTTATTTCCCCTTCTTTGTTCCTGATTGGAGATTTTACTTTTTTGTTTCTAGTTCATCTGACCAAAGCTATACCAATTTTTTTTTTTTTTTTTGAGACAGAGTCTCACTTTTTCACCCTTGGTGGAATGCTGTGGCGTCACAGCTCACAGCAACTTCCAACTCCTGGGCTTAGGGGATTCTCTTGCCTCAGCCTCTTGAGCAGCTGGGACCATAGGCGCCCGCCACAACACCAGGTTATTTTTTCTTGCAGTTTGGCTGGGGCCAGGTTTGAACCTATCACTCTCAGTATATGGGGCTGGTGCCCTACTCACTGAGCCACAGGTGCTGCCCAGCTTTATCAATTTTGTTTATCTTTTTGAAGGACCAACTTTTTGTTTCATTAATCTTCTAATGATTCTTTTGTTTTCAATTTCATTAACTTCTGATTTAATTTTGATTATTTCTTTTCTTCTGCTAGGTTTGGTATTGGATTGCTCTTCCTTTTCCATTTCCTTAAGCTGATTCATTAGGTTGTTAATGTACTCTCTCTCCGTTTTTCAGATGTAGGCATCTACTGTGATAAATTTCCTTCTTTGGACCGTTTTTATAGATTCTCACAGGTTTTGGTATCTTGTAGCTTCATTGTTGTTATGTTCAAAGAATTTCATAATTTCCTCCTTTATCTCTTCCTTGACCCAACTGTCATTCACCATAAGGTTGTTTAATTTCCATCCCTTTTTGTGGGGATGAAAATTTGTGTTGGAGTTGAGTTCCACCTTTATTACCTTGTGATCTGAAAAGATACAAGGTATAATTTCAATTCTTTTAATTATGTTGAAGTTTAATTTGTGTTCTAGAATATAATTTATTTTGGAGTATGTTCCATGGGCTGATGAGAAGAATGTATAATTTCTTAGCTTTGGGATGGTGTATTCTGTATATGTCTATTAAGCCCAATTGTTCTAAGGTTGACTTTAAGGCCCTTGTATCATTGTTTAGTTTCTGTTTAGAGGATCTGGCCAGTTCTGTCAGAGGGGTATTAAAGTCCTCATGTATTATGGTATTAGAGAATAGCAAATTGTTCAGACCAATTAAGATATGTTTCACAAACCTGGGAGCATTTTAGTTGAGTGCATAAATATTCAGAATTAAAATGTCTTCTTATTGTGTTGTTTCCTTGATCAATATGAAGTAACTGTCTTTGTCTTTCTTAATTTTAGTTGTTTAAATCCACTTGTATCTGAAAATAAGATTGCAACCCCTCTTTTCTTCTGATTTCAATTTTCCTGAGATAATTGTTTTCCAACTCTTCACCCTAAGTCTTGTTTTGTTCTTTGAGATTAGTTGTGTTTCCCGGAGACAGCAAATAGATGGCTGGGGCTTTTTTGTCCAATTGGCTAGCCTGTGCCTCTTTAGTGGGGAATTCAAGCTATTTTCATTTATTGAGAGAATTTATAAGTGTGGCATTCTATTCATCTCATTTTGTGAAGGTCCATGGCTTAGTTTTATCCTTTGTGCCATAGTGGACACTAGGTTTTGTCCTTTAGTTTCTAGGTGTTTAATTTGCTGGTGGTCTATTGTGATGGTCAGTGTGGAGAATAGTTCTAAGTATTTCCTATAGGACTGGTCTTGTTGTGATAAATTTCCTCAAGGTTTGCATATTCGTAAAAGATTTGACTTCTCCATTGATTTTGAAGCTTGGTTTAGCAGGATACAAAATTCTGGGCTGAAAATTCTTTTGTTTAAGAAGGTTAAAGGTAGATAACCATTGTTTTCTGGTTTGGAAAGTTTCAGCTGAAAAGTCTACAGTCACCCTGATGGATCTTCCTCTATAGGTCAATTGCTGTTTACTCTTAGCTGCTTGCGGAATTTTCTTTTGTCTTGACTTTGGACAGGTTCATTACAATGTGTCTTGGAGATGCTATGTTTGTGCTGAGGTGATCCGGGATTTGATATCTCTCTAAAAGGAGGGTTTTGGAATATTTGATGATATTTGCAAAATTGTCATTTATATCCTCCAGTAGGGCTTTCCTACCTTTGGGACATTCTTCTTTCCCTTCAGGGAAATCTATAACTTGTATGTTTGAATACTTCGTGAAGTCCTATAATTCTCAGAGAGAGTGCTCTGCTTTCTCTCTGTTCTCTTTCTTTTTATTTTTCTTTTGAGACAGAGTCTCACTATGTTGCCCTCAGTAGACTGCTGTGGCATCACAGCTCACAGCAACCTTAAACTTTTAGGCTTAAACAATTTTCTTGAAAATTGTTTCAGAAGGCCCTGAGGCCTTTCTACTCAGCCTCCCAAGTAGCTAGGACTACAGGTGTCTGCCACAACGCTCAGCTTTTTTTTTTTTTTTTTTTTGTAGTTGTCATTGTTGTTTGGCAGGCCTGGGCTGGGTTTGAACCCTCTGGGCCTGGTGTATGTGGCCAGCACCCTAGCCACTGAGCTACAGGTGCTGAGCCTCTCTCTCTTCTTTTCTGCCTCTTTAATTGCCTGTGTTGTCTCAAGAGCTTTATCCTTTAGCTCTGAGATTCTTTCTTCTCTATGGTCCAATCTGTTATTGATACTTTGTACTGCATTTTTAAATTCTCTGATGCCTTCAATTCCTTAAGCTCTGCTATATCTTTTCTATATTCTTCATATCTTACATCCTTATTTTGTTTGTTTGATTTTCTTTTGATCATTTTCCACTTTCTTGTCAATTCTCTTTATTGTTTTTGCCATCCATATTTTAAATCCCCCTTCTGTCATTTCCATTATTTCTTTATGGGTAGAATCCTCTGTGGTAGCTACCTCATGATTCCTCGGTGTGTATGTGTGTGTGTGTGGGGGTTGCTCTGTTCTGGTTTTTCATGTTGCCGGAATTTTTCTGTTGGTTCCTCTTCATGTATCTTTTCTTTTCTTTCTTTCTTCTTCTTCTTTTTTTTTTTTTTGAGACAGTCTCACCATGTCACCCTAGGTAGAGTGCCATGGCATCTCAGCTCACAGCAACCTCAAATTCTTGAGCGCAAGTGATTCTCTTGCCTCAGCCTCCCTAGTAGCAGGGACTACAGGTGCCCACCACAACATCGGGCTATTTTGTTTGTTTGTTTGTTTGTTTGTTTAGCAGGCTTGGGTTGGCTTTGAACACACCAGCCCCTGCACATGTGGCCGGCACCCTAACCACTGAACTACAGGTGCCGAGCCTCATGTGTGTTTTCTTCTTATTCACTTCCTTCTGCTACTTTTTCCTTTTCACTACCTCATTCACTTTAAATTCCCTTGTGTCCATGGTTATGTGGAGCAGTGGCCTTTTGGTGTAAGGCCAGAAAGAAGAGAAGGGTAAAGAATGAGAAGGAAGAAATGAAAGAAAAAAAAGGGGGTGAAAGGAAAAAATTCAAAAAAAGGAGAGAAGGACAGAAAGAAAAAGAGAGAGACAAGAGAAATGGTGGTGTTCAGCAGAGTGCTTTGACCTAAACCTGTAATTCCAGGACTCTAGGGGGCTGGCCTGGGTGGGTCCCTTGAAAAGCCAGACCCTACCACTGCCAAATATAGAAAAAAATCGTCAGTACATTGCGGTGAGGAGCTACCAATACCATCTTTCCAAAGGCCAAAGCTAGAAGGACATCCTAGACCATGAGCTCAAGGCCTCCTTGAGCCAGATCAATGCTGTGACTTCCTGGTCTGGGCCTGAGAGTGAGGATCTGTCCCATCAATGAAATACGAAATGAAATAGAATAAAGCAGGCCCAAGAAAAGAAAAAATAATACAAATAGGTAAAGAAAATTAAACATAAAATTATAGAAGATAAAAACAAAAGGATATCATACTTGTAATTTTATGTGTGAAAGATGAGAAAAGTAGAAAAATCTCTGCCAAAAAAGAAGAAAAAAAAGGAGAGAAATTAAAAAAAGAAAGAATGAGTGAAAGGGGCTGAAAGACCATAGCAGAAATTGAGGAGCCCTTGCTATTGAAGAAAGTAAAAATGAAAAAATAAGAATACAAACAAACTAAACACAACAGAATAACAACAACTACAAACTAAGGGGGAAAAAATGAGAAAAGAAGATAAAAAAAGAGTTATATATATATTATATATAATTAGATGTGTATTGTAATATATTGCCTGGACAACAGGTAGCACTGTGGTGAAAGGAGATGGAGAACACACATGCTGTGTTGCTGTGTAAGATGGGGGCTGGAGGCCACTATCTAAATTGCTAAGGAGATTTGGTCTTGTCTTCCTGATTTACTTGCCTTCGATCAGGACTTGGCCATTAGCCAGCATTTAGTCCCCACAGGATTGGAATGCTGTAGCTCTTGCCAGATTTCTTAAGAAGCATGCCTTGACCTCCAAACAGTGCCCCCTGATCCCACTATGGCTTTTCTCAGGGTGTGGGAGCTGTTCAACTCACCCCAAGGATGGCTGCCTGAGCTCAGGAGGTATGCCAGAGCTGTGTGCACTAGGATCCTGTGGTCTGTTCCTCTCGTGTAGCTGTCCCACAATGGTAGCACCCTGGTAGTAGCCAAGCCACCCAGTGATTCAATCCCAGCCACTGGATGCTGATTGAGTTTACTTGCTCATTTAAACCCTTCCAAAGCAGCTCCAATAAACAGGCCAGCCCAAGAATAAAACACTGCAGGACAGCTCTTTCTTGTCTTCAGTCCTCTGCTGGAGGGCATGTGCCCATATGCAGGCATTTGCCTTCTGTGTCTTCCTCAGCTCCTGACCTCCTTGTTGGCTCCTTGAGTCCCCTACTGCTTCACTGTTCCCCTAGAGTGTCACTTCTGGGCAGGATTCCCCAACCAGAGGTGGCTGGAGTCCTCTCTCCCCTGTCTCACTGCCAGTGGCTGGTAAGGAGATGTCTCTAGTCTGAAACCTTGCTCTCTCCATAGAGCTTTTTAAAAAACAGATTTACTAAAATATAATTCACATAACATGAAGTTTATCTATTTCAAGTATGTAATTCAGTGGCTTTTGGTACTGATAATGATACTGTAATGGTGCTGTACTGATAATTACAAATATTGTTTACAAAATTGTACAATCATCATCATCTAATTTTAGAACATTTTCAATACTCTACAAAGAAACCTTGTACTCAAGAGAAGTCATTCCTCATCCCTCTGTTTCCCTCTTCCACTTGGTCCTAGGCAATCCCACATCTATTCATTTACTTTCTCTGAGACAACTCATATTTCATGCATATGTATAGAGACAGTATCTCTTCTGGACACTTCATATATAAATGGGATCATACTACATGTGATCTTTTGTGATTAGCTTCTCTTAGCACCATGTGTCAAAGTTCATCTATTTAGCATATATCAGTACTTTATTCCATTTTATGACTAAATACAATTTCATTGTATGAATGTATCATGTTTTATTTGTCCATTATTCAGTTGAGGGATATTTGGATTGTTTCTGCTTTTTGGCTATTATCAATAATGCTGCTATGGACATTTGTGTGCACGTTTTTGTGTGGGCATGTGTTTCCAATTCTCTTGATTACACACCATCGGGTGAAATCCCTGTGGGTAACATTTTGAGGAACTGTCCAACTGTTTTCCAAGATGGTTGTAACACTTCATATCCTGACCAGCAAGAAATGAGGGTTCCAATTTCTCTTGCCAACAATTTTTGTTTTCTTTTTGATTATAGCCATTCCAGTGGGTGTCAAGTGGTGTGTAATTGTGGTTCTCATTCATATTTTCTTAATGACTAATGATATTGAGCGTCTTTTCTTGTTCTTACTGGCCATTTCTATATCCTCTTTGGAGAAAAAATATATTCAAATCCTTTGCTAATTTTAAAATTAGGTTGTCTTTTTATTACTGAAATGGGTTCCTTATATATTTTGGACATGAGCTCCTTAAGATACATGATTTATAAATATCATCTATCATTTTATAGTTGTCTCTTCACTTTCTTTTTTTTACTTTTGGAGACAGAGCCTCAAGCTGTCTCACAGCTCACAGCAACCTCCAACTCCTGGGCTTAAGCGATTCTCTTGCCTCAGCCTCCCAAGTAGCTGGGACTACAGGCACCCACCACAATGCCCGGCTATTTTTTGGTTGTAGTTGTCATTGTTGTTTGGCAGGCCCAAGCTGGATTTGAACCTGACAGCTCTGGTGTATGTGGCTGGCGCTTTAGCCACTTGAGCTACAGGAGCCCAGTCTCTCTTCACTTTCTTAATGGTGTCCTTTGAAACACCAAAGCTTTTCATTTTGATAAAATTCAACTTACCAATCATCTCTTATCACTTGTGATTTTGGCGTTCTACCTAAGAAATCATTGCCTAGCCCAATGTTAGACAAACTTTACTTGCATAGTTTCTTCTAAGAATTTTACAGTTCTAGCTCTAGGTAAGTATAATATCTATGATCTACTGTGAGTTAATTTTTGTGCATTTTGTGAGGTTAGAATCTAACTTCATATTTTTGCACGTCACCGAGCACTATTGTGGAAAAGATTACTCTCTTCCCATTGGATTGTATTGGCTCTTTTGTTAAAAATTAATTAACCAGAAATGTTAAGGTTAATTTCTGGATAATTATTTTTTAACAATATATAAGTAGAAACTTATTCAACATTGGTGGATTTGATAATCTCTGTTCCTTCTGAAGACATTATGTTTTTATTCTTTGTTATGTATGGCTACATAAGTTCAAGAATAGTTCTTTTGTTATTTTCCTTTAATCCTTCTTGCTAATCATGAATTTATATATATATATTTCTCTCACGCTATCGTTGGTAGAGTGCAGTGGCATCACAGCTCGCAGTAACCTCCAACTCCTGGGCTTAGGCGATTCTTTTGCCTCAGTCTCCTGAGTAGCTGGGAGTACAGGCACCTGCCACAAAGCCTGGCTATTTTTTTTGTTGTTGCAGTTTGGCCAGGGCCAGGTTTGAAGCTGCCACCCTCAGTATAGGGGGCTGGCACCCTACCCACTGAGCCACAGGTGCCGCCTGAAATCCTATTTTTCTAGGTAGTTGTTTGTCTCACCTGTTCATAACAATGGTGATAACAAGGAAAACTGATAGTGACGACACTCTACAAAATCTTCAGGCGTTAAGAAAGCATGAACTTAGTTGCCGAGAGATAAGTAGAAAGGCATACGTATTAATGTGTATCTGCAGTACTGTTGATCATATACATTTCTTCAATTTAGCAATCATCGTGCAATATTTTAAAATCGTGAAATGAAGTAAGGCCAAATCAAATTCAGAACAGGTAACTGAGATGGTGCTTCCTGTGGCAGTTTGATCTTGAGAACTGAGCTCATAAGATCTTTTAAAATGTGAGTCACGTCACAAGCATGCAATTTATAGCAGAAAAAGTGCATGTGGGTAATCAATGAAAAACTTTTCTCTACTAGCAATAACAAATGAAGAAGACTCTGTGGGGTAACAAATTGGTAAAGAATTTTTTTTTTGAGACAGAGTTTCACTATGTTGCCCTTGGTAGAGTGATATGGTATCACAGCTCACAGCAACTTCCAACTCTTGGAGTTAAGTGGTTCTCTTCTCTCAGCTTCCCTAGTAGCTGGGATTATAGGCACCCACCACAATGCCTGACTTTTTTTTTTTTTTAAATATGGAACGCTTCATGAATTTGCATGTCATCCTTGCACAGAGGCCATGCTAATCTTCTCTGTATCGTTCCAATTTTAGTATACGTGCTGCTGAAGTGAGCACAACTTTTTTTTTTTTTTTTGTAGTTTTTGGCCAGGGCTGGGCTTGAATCTGCCACCCCTGGTATAGGGGGCCAGCACTCTACTCCTTTGAGCCATAGGCACTGCCCCAATGCCTGGCTTTTTGTTGTTGTTGTTGTAATTGTCATTGTTGTTTGGCAGGCTCGGGCTGGGTTTGAACCTGCCAGCTCCAGTGTATGTGGCTGGTGCCCCAGCTGCTGAGCTACAGGCACTGAGCCTGGCAAAGAACTTTCTAAGGTCTCCATATTTGTGGTGATGCTGGTAGGCTTCTTAACATGTTCATGGGCCATGCTGGGAATGAGTTTGTAAGGAAGGTTTCATACTCATTTTGCAGAGGATGAAGTTGAAGCTCAGAGTGTCTAACGGACCCAATCTCTTGCCTTGTAGCTTGTGAATAACAATGCTGAGATTCACAGCCTCCACATGGATGTGTGTGCTTACCAACTCCTTGATCCCCATGGTCAGCATTAACCCACACAGGGAAGATGTTGTTTGGAGATTCTAGTAAACTGGAGTTTGAATTTGACATCTTCCTTATGCACCTGTGAAAACTCTATAGTGTGAGGTCGAGTTCGAAGATTGGGCTGGGCTGTCATGGTTGCTGCAGAACCATGAGGAGTTTCTCTGAGTTACCGTGTTTCAGTGTTTTCTGCTAGGTTTTCAGGGAGGGAAAGTGAGGAGCAGAGGAATTGATTTATTGCTAATTTCCATATGCCTGGCACGTCACCTATAGATGCTTACTGAATCCTCCTAAGAATGTTAGGAAATAGGTACGTTAGTCACCATTTGGAGATAACAAAACTGAAACTCAGGAGAAATTATTTCTTTTCCTAGTTCCTACATTCAATTAAGTGGCAGCACAGCTGAGATTAAAATGCAGGTCTGTAAAATCCAAAGCCCTGTCTCTTTCTACTGTTCTACACAGTCTTCCCAAAAGGAAAATAAAGTTCCTAATATTCTCACCCATTTACATTTTATGTTATGTTTTCTGACCCCTTTATGCCCCACAGACAGTGTCTGTCTTCACATGCACCTATGGTGATGCCTTTGGATATTGTTTCTTGAGATGCTCTTTATTGCTTTAAGTCTAGGCAATAACCTAGTCTGAGCCCAGTAACCCTCCACTAGAATGCCTTCTTTTTTTTTTTTTGAGACAGAATCTCAGTTTGTTGCCCTCAGTAGAGTGCCATAGAATCGCAGCTCACAGCAATCTCAAACTCTTGGGCTTAAATGATTCTCTTGCCTCAGCCTCCAAAGGTTACTGAGACTACAGGTGCCTGCCATAATGCCCAGTTATTTTTAGAGACGAGGTCTTGCTCTGGCTCAGGCTGGTCTCAAACTCTTAAGCTCAGGCAATCCACCTGCCTCAGCCTCCCTGAGGGCTATGATTACAGGTGTGAGCCACATCACCTGACCCTATTCAACTTCATTAACTCAGGCTTATCAAAATAGTGATCATAGGAAATTGTGAAAACCCTATAGGAATCTCATTTTGGAAATGCGGAAAGAGAGATGATCTTGAGACTTATCCTGGCTGCAAAAACATCTGAGCCAATAGAGAGATTTTAGTTCTATTGCAACTTACTGCCCAGTCCACTTTTACCAAGAAAGGAAATAGGGAGAAAAAGCATATTATATTGATTGCCTACTCTGTCAGGCAGATATTCTATGTATTCTCCATTTACTTCTTGCAATAACCATGCAGAATATTATTATTCTCACCTTACCAATATTGATTTTAACCACATTCACTTTTTTTGATAGCCACATAGAGCATTGATGTAGGGTCAGTGGCATGACCTGGATAGTCTCTCTACTATACACAGTCAATAAGTGATTTAAATGTTATTTATGTGCTGATAACACTCAAATCTTATACTTCCCTTCTGACTTTTCCCTATTAAATAAACATCTCAACCTTAGTGTGACCGAACCAGTTTTATTCACAGCTCCCCTCCAAAACTTTTCTTGTCCCATTTTGCCCTTCTCAGGGCTTCTCTGGCGATCTGATTGATCACGTGGCATTCGGCTGTGGTTAATTTCTCCCATGCCCTCATTCCCAGCTTGAAGCCCATCAGCAGATCTCCTCTCTTGTGCCTTCAGGACACATCCAGATCTGGCCACTTCTCTCCACGGCCTTGCTGTCACTCACCTCTCCTCGGGACTGCGCAGCAGTATTTCCACTGTTCTTGTTCCTTCCATCATGTTCCCTTTAGAATCAGGAGCCAGGATGATATTAAAAAAAATAGATCATGTTATGTTTTCCTTAAAAACTTCTGATGATTTCTCCTTTTGCTAAAAGTAAAATCTCAGTTGCAACCTATTGCCCTGGTCAGGGCTTTGCCCACATCTCTAAACTCATTTGGCTCCTGCATCCTTACACGGGCTTTCTTCCCAATCTGCAGGATGCCAGCCTTGTTCCTACCCCTGGGTCTTTGCACCTGCCCTCTGCCGAGATGGCTTGGCCTCTGGCTCTTCATGTCATCACTTAATCTCAGCTTGGATGTCACCTCCTCAAGGGATGTCTTCTCTGACCAAAATATCAGAAATAATCTCATCTTATACAGAAGGTATTACATCTTTTTGCTTTTTTATTTAAGAGGATTGCCACTCTCTATCAGTATCCTTTTTTCTCTATATCAGCAGTTCTCAACCTGTAGGTTGTAGCCCCTTTTTAACAATGAAAATACATGCCACACTGGGAAGGTTGAGAACCACTGCTCTATACGCTTCTCTCAACTAGAACACAAATCTACGAGAGCTTCTATTTGTTTACTCAACCCTGTATCCCTACACCAGCCTGTATCACAAGCCCTTTTTCCAGAATGAGTTTGCAACCCTAATTGTCAGAGTTTGTATGACAACAGCTCTGATGGCCATTCCAGAAAAAAGAGCTCAAAAATTGCTTTGAAGGGTGGACTAGGCACTGGCATCAGTGCATAGCTTCCTGAGGGGAGTGCTTCAAAGGGGACCATAGTGATATTCAGCAATGAGGGATGTAGCACTTTCCCTAGGAGGAGCTCGCAAACTTAATTGTCAGGCCTCGTACAGTTACTCAGTAGATATTTATAAGATTGCTGTGGTTTGAATGTGTCCTCTCCAAAATTCAGGTGTTTCTAATGTGATCATATTAACAGGTGGGGCCTTTAAGAGGTGATTAGGGCACGAGAGCATCGCCCTTGTCTGTATAATTAAGGTACTTTTATAAAAGAGGCTTCCTGGATGGTTCAGTGAGTTTGCCCTTCTTTCTTCCTCCGCCTGAGGTTGCAGCGAGGATACTCTCAACAGATGTTGGTCACTTGATCTTGGGCTTTCTGGCCATCAGAAGGGTGAGAAAATAAGTTTCTATTCTTTCTAAATTACCCTGTCTTGGGTATTTTGTAATAGATGCACGATTAGACTAAGGCAACGGTTAACAAAAGACATGTCATTTGTCTTACTTAGCTTTCTGTTCAATGCATATTTAAAAATGAATGTGTATATAAATAAACACACTGTCTTTGACCAGATTTCAAACAGGTGGACTTTCCAGAAAAATTTTGGAAGATTATCCGTTTATAGCCATAAAATCCCCATGCACAGGGTTTTTTAATGTGCAAAATGCTGGGGGCAGAAAAAGAACAGAACAGTTAAAGAAGTTGTCAAATACTTTTGCACCGAAGCAGGGGGGAGTTAGAAAAACATAAATGGATGGTTCTGGTACATTTAAGTCATGACTTTGGGGAAAGGATGGGTCAAAATTACAAATAGTTAAATGTGGCTCTTTAGGAGCTGGTCTTGTGATTCTCACATGACTCACTTATTGCGGAGGAGGCCACTCTCAGGGGGTTCGTCTCTTATGGACATTTGCACTCAAAGCAAGACGCTAAGGTAAAAGGGGAGTCCGAAAAAAGCCTCCCCAAGACTCTTCCAGGACAGGCCTTTCCCTTATAACCAAAACAAATCCAAGACAAAGCCACTAAACTGATACTGCTCCAAGTATTTATTTTGGTGTGACCGAACTCTTTTAAAAGTTGCAGAGATGGAAAGGAGTTGGGGACGGAAAATGTGTACGCTGCACACTCTATGGGGAATTGTTACTGTACTGGAAACTTCCATGTTTGAATTCCTGGCACCATCTAGTGGCTGACAAATCCTGATTTAGAGACCAGTCATCTTACACAGGGGTTCTCAAACTTTCTTAGAATGTTCTAGAATTACAGTGAGCTTGGACAAATACCTCCTATAGATTCTGATTCTAAAGGTTTGGTGGGAGACTTGGGCATCAGAATCTAAGAAACTCCTTGGGCGATTCAGCTGCAACTGATCTTTAAAACCCCAAACGACTGGAAGTTAGCTGCTTGTTTGTGTGATGTTGCCTCTCTCCCTGGTGAAAAGTATTTATACGGACTATTTTACATTGTAAAATCAACGTGAATCATGAGAAATACTGTTCTGAAAATTTCGAAGAATTTTTTGACATAAATAAAAATCAGCATGTGTGTGAGAATTGGGTGAAGGGGCACAGTCTCACACCAGTGTGGCGAATCGCTGCTCTAATCAGCCAATGTCCAACTAAATACGACCAGTGTTATTTGTAATGTCTAATTTCAAGCATCCTTTTATTTAGCACAGGCACAATGACAGAATCAAGCATGCCCTTCCAATTGTTCATCTTCTAGCTCATTTGCTTTAACAGTTCAAAGAAGACACGTAAACTTTTCATTTGTAGACAAAAGCTATTTGCCTTATACAAGTTGCTAACTTTCAAAGAATTTTCATTGATCTTTCATCCAGCCTCCCCAAATGAAAATATCTTACATAACTATGGTGCAATTATCAAAATCAGAAATATAACATTGACAAAATCTATGTTATTTAAATATAAATATATATGTTATTATAATAATTTTTTTAACTCTTCCACGACGGCTTTTTCCCTGATTTGCGGTCTAATCCGGGGTCTGGGCTGTATTTTATAGATACATCTCTTTAGTCCCTAATCTGTCACAGTTCCTCAGACTTTTTAATTTTCGTCAATAAATTCGGCTCTCTTGAAGAGTATGAGAGTTATTTTGCAGGCCGTCCTTCAGCTGGGGTTTTCTGATTTGTCTTGATTAAATCCAGGTTCTGTTTCTGGTCCAAATGCTGTAGAAGGAAGAAGGTTTCTCAGCACATCAGATCACGAGGCGCTAGATGCCAATTTGCCTTGTTGATTTTAATTTTGATCACTTGGGGTAATGAAGATTCCTGTGGTTCTTTTACAGAATGATGTCAGGTGGTTCTAGAGATGTTTCTGGTGGTTTTGTGGTAAGTTTGTCCTGGAAAGAATACCTTGGCAACAGATAAATTTAACTCAGATACCACTGTCTGGAAAAGTGTGCAGTGATTCACAGAAACGGAGGGCTTGCATAACTACCTCGAAAGCTTAGACCAGGGGTCCTCAAACTTTTTAAACAGGGGGCCAGTTCACTGTCCCTAAGACCATTGGGGGGGGGGCAGACTGTGGGCCCTGGGACTAGTCGGCTACTAAGCAGGACAGGCAGAGGTGGCAAAAACACCCGGTGGGCCGGATAAATGTCCTAGGCAGGCTGCAGTTTGAGGACGCCTGGCTTAGACGATGTGGGTACTTCCAGGACCACTTTACCTAAGACTACTTTATGCTTCCTAAGGAAATGGATCTTCAGGTGTGGCCTCAGACATGGAGCAGCAGGTATAGCTGGTTTATCTAGTCACAAACACCAGCCCAGCACTCTGATCTCAGCTGTGGCTGTGCTGCTTAATTTTCTGCAGTCTTCACTTGTTCCCGTTGATGGCGTCTCCTTTCACGTGCTTTTCCTAATGCCTCAGAAATTCCTTTGGTGCTATAGGGGCTGTAAGGAACTTTCTAGGCCATGGCATACACCCACTTGGAAGGGCAGGGGAGGTTTACAGTTCGTAGCTGAGGGCCAGTAGGCAAGTACCCCCATGCCTTCCCTAAGTCAGGTGAAACCTCATGATCAAGGGCTATGTACACAGGGCTCAGATTTTATCCCACAGGTGCAAGTGTTTGAGAGGAAGAGTGGTGGTGGGCGGAATTTTAACTGGGATCCTCCACTTTGCGTAAGGTGGAGATTGGATTGGTATAGGAAGCAAATAAGTCAACGACAGTTGTCCTGATTGGCAGTAAACTGAGCTTAAACTAGGCAGAACAGTGCTGCAGAAATCTAAAGATGGAGACTTGTTAGTAATCCCTCCACTGGAGCAGCTCACTTCCCTTATTGAGTATTTGCTAGCTGATAAAATGGGCTTTGTGTGCCTCAGTTATTTCTTGCTGTATAACAAAACTACCCCTCACCCCCATCCCCAATTTTGTGGCTTAAATCAACAAGTTGTTTGTTCATAAAATTGGGCAGGGCATTAGTTCGGCAATTCCGCTATTCTCTTCTAGGGTATATCAGTTATCAGGGGCTTGTGCTATGGTCTTGGTGTCCCCAGACACCATGTGTTAGAAACTTAATCTCTACTGGGACAGTACTGGGGGCCTGTGGGAGGTGTCAAATTGACTAGGGCTCTATCCTTGGGAATGGATTCCTGCCCTTATAAAGGAACTGTGAGAGGGTTTTCTCCTCCTCTGCTGTGTGAGGACACAGTGTTCCTCTCCTCCAGATGCACCATTCAGGGCTCCATCTTGGAAGCAGAGGGCAGGGTTCATTAGCTGCCAGCACCTTGATCTTGGACTTCTTAGTCTCCAACTGTGAGAAATAAACTTCTTTATAAATCACCTCGTCTGTGGTATTCAGTTACAGCAGCACAAATGGACTGAGACAGGCTGGTTGGTCAGGGCCTTTAGCAGTGTGTGCCCCCCGGGGTCTGGTAGGGCCTTCAGCAGTGTGTAACCCCCCCCCCCCCGGGGTCTGGTAGGACCTTCAGCAGAGTGTGCCCCTTTGGGTCTGGTAGGACCTTCAGTGAGTGTGCCCCTTGGGGTCTGGTAGGGCCTCCAGCAGAGTGTGTCCCCCCCTGGGGTCTGGTAGGGCCTCCAGCAGAGTGTGTCCCCCC
>NW_003852555.1:3891167-3895280 GCF_000181295.1 Otolemur garnettii | reverse complement strand
CCTGGCTTTTGATTTCTCATGTGGAGGCCACAGGTCCAGGAGAGAGAAAACAAAGTTGCAAGGCCTCTTGAAGCCCAAGCTCAGAAGTCACACACTGTCCTTTCCACCTTATTCTATTGGTTAAAGCAGTCATGAGGCGAAACCGATTCACATGGTGGGGAAACAGATTTCACGCCTTGATGGGAGGGGCTGATACAACCAAGACCGTGTTGAATTTACTAGAGCATATATTGGTAGCAGATGAGATGTACTTTAGGTATCCTCTCATACCTAGGTTTGGTTTTATAACTAGAATTTAAACTATCAGTACTTAATGTGTAGACAAACCATTCCTTCCTGTTACTAATACCTTGGTAAATATTCCAAAACATCTATTCTTATTCCTGCTAAATATTTTTAGCTAAGACACTTGAAATTCATCATAGGTTTCTTGAATCTTCCATAAGAAGAAAATACAGAGAAAAGCTTAGATTCTTGAGACATTTTCCAGAACCACTGAAATGAATACCTGTTTATAAAGAGTCTTGTTCTGCTGCCAAGGCTGGAGAGCAGTGACTTGATCAGAGCTCACTGTAACCTTGAACACCTGGGCTCAAGTGAGCCTCCCACCTCAGCCTCTCCAGTAGTCAAGACTACTGGCATGTACCACTATACCCTGCTAACTTTTAAATTTTTTTGTAGAGATGGAGTCTCACTATGTTGTCCAGACTGGTTTCAAACTCCTGGCCTCCAGTGATTCTCCCACTTTGATGTCCCCAAGTGGTGGGATTATAGGCATGAGCCACTGAAACTTGTCTTGAAATTAACATCTATAAAAACTAGAGTATACTTCAAATGAGTATACTAGATAGCTTTAAAATTTTATTTTTTTGAGGAAGAAGATAACTATGCTTATATTCCCAGAAAATAGCATCAATATTTATGGAACCATTTTGACAATTGCTCTAATAAACTTGCATATAACAGAATACAATTTTGTTTTAAATGCTGGTAGTTTTATGGAGCACTAAACTAAAAAAATGTTAGTACCTTAAATATTTGGCTGCTCCTTAAATAGTAGTCTAATGTACAGTGGTGTTTAGACTACTAACTATCACAACCAGTTATAGGTTCCTTTGTTCTCCACTCCCACTGCTTCACCTGATTAGCCTTTAAAAAAAATTACAAAACTTAGCTGGTAACAATAGAAAGTTTCAAATGGTATATAAGACCAGCACATTGTACCCCATAATTGCATTAATGTATACAGCTATGATTGAATAAAAAGAAAAACAATAGAAAGTTTTTCTGACAGTGACTGACAGCTCACTGTAATGAAACAAAAACTTAAGGCTTTTGATAATAGAAGGAGTGTTTAAAAGAAACAGACTGCGAATGCCTTTCCTCGTGAGGAATTGTTTGGTCACGTGTCCTACCATACACATGTGGGAAGCTGTGTAGAGGCTGATCTTTAATGGGGCACTGCCCTCAGAACAACTGGAGACCCAAAGGCAGAACTAGAGAAGTGGAGAAAGGTTTTTCCAAAGAGATGAGAGCAAAGCCTAAATCAATTCAGAAGGCTACACTTTATTTTATTCTGTGCCAAGAATCTTGACTCAGTTCTGGGCATTTTTCTAAATTAGGTTTACTGGTTTATCTCACAGAAATCTCAACACCTTGACTATCACACTAGAAAAATTTCTCTTGGGCCACGGTGTTTTATTAGGTCAAACACACTAACTGCCATGTGAGTTGTATTTAACTCATGCTAGTTTTGATCTCTGGCTTCATAAAGCATATATAACTCATGGCTCCTGAGCTAATAAAACACTGTTGTCCCAAGGAAAAAATTTTTCAAGTGTGGCAGTTAATGTGCAAGAGATGTGAGTTATATATGCTTCACAAGGCTCCAAGCTTGAAACTAGTCTAAGTTAAACACAACCCACATGGCAGTTAATGTGTTAATTTTTATTTTTGATTGAAAATTATACCTATTCATGAGGCTCACCAATGTGGTTTTTTTTTTTTTTTTTTGGCCCAGGCTGGGTTTGAACCTGCCACCTCTGGCACATGGGGCCTGCGCCCTACTCCTTTGAGCCCCAAGTGCTGCCCCCTCTACAATGTGTTTTCCTGATACTTGGGCACACTGCAGAACAATCCAGTGAGGTGAATTAACATATCCACAGAGCTTTCTTACCATCTAATTCCTCTTTTGAAACAGCTGCTGCTTAACAACTGACTTCAGGCTATTTTGAGAGATAATCTTATTTACTCTTTGCTCTGCTGAGTAAAGCTTTTCTATTTTAACACTGAAATCCATGTATGTCAAAGTAATTTCCTTAGAACACTTGTTTGTTTAGATGTTCCTGAAACGATAAAAGGAACGCTATATAGCCATGATAATGAACAAATTGTTGTCACATGCAAAAGCTCAGACCAGTGCTTCTCAACCTTCCTAATGCTGCAACCCTTTAACACAGTTCCTGTGGGTCGTGACCCACAGGTTGAGAACTGCCGGCTTAGATGGATCTCACAAATACAATGTGGAACAAAAGAAACCAGAGTATGCATTGAATGAGTCTACATAAAGTTTGAAAATGAGCAAACTTAATCTACAGCTAAAGCAGTGGCTCCTTGGAGGGTGAGCTGGGGAGTGAGCACAGGGGGTTTCAGAGTGCTAGTTATGATCTACTTGGTGTTTACTGGCTACTTTGGTAGGCTTGCCTTATGGAAATTTATTGAACTGTACACTTATGATTTGTGTACAAAATTTTACCTGTCTTTGTTACAACTCATTAAAGAGTAAGATGAAAAAGGATAAATGGTTCTTATTGACTCTCATGGGAAAGCTGAGATTGGGTATCGTTAGTGGATAAGAGAAAGAATGGTTAGGTTAGCAACATTTATTTTTTCACACCTACTTTATTGCAATGTTGATTATCTGTATGTTTTGTAAATTGGGTTTCCATGTAAACCACACTTAAGGAGATAAATATCCAACACATCACAGGCAACCAACTCAATGAAAACAACACAAAGCAAAACAAATCACTCTTAGAATTGCACTGCTATCGGGCTGTATTTTTAAAGAATTGACATGCCCCACTAAGCCAGAAAGAGTGCCATTTTCAGTAAGGCACGAGTGCCAAGAAAACTAAGAGGAAACTGAATATTGATATTGCTGAAACCAATGTTATATAGAAAACTTTTTTTTTCTTTCCCTGGAAATACCATCTAGGACTATATCACTTGGTATTTCTTAGGGAAGTTTTCGAGGAAAAGTTGTTTATTTCTTGGGAGGGGAGGGAAAATGCAAGTCATAGACTGCTAAATTAGCAAAATGTTTCAAATATGCCAAAATTCACATGTAAGAGTTACATGTTGGTGGCTTTGAACTAGTCAATGTATTTCTTTGCTCAGTAGGCTCAATTGGGGGACTTTTACTACTTTCCATAACAGGACTGACTGCTCTCACAGCTGGTGTCTCTGTTAGGAAGCTGGTAGGTTGCAAAACAATGTTGGACACAATTCCTGGTACCATCATTCCCTTCTACCAGTAGAGAAGTTAGGAGAGCGTCAGTGTTGTGAAGTCTGGGAGGTTAATCTCAACCTGGAAATTAAAGGAGGAAAAATTAACATTTTCAATTTCTGCTGATTTATCAGACACAAATGTGATGGGTGGATGGGAGGTCATCCTTGGGATGCAGAGCTCAAGCTGACCTAAAAGCCTCAGCTTGTCTTGGGTGATCCTAGTCCCCAGGTCAAGGAGTTGTAGACCAGGATTCACCTCAACATTGACTTTTGCTGTGCAAAAACAGTAAGGATGAAAAGACAATAAGGGGGGGGAGCTCTCCAGAATTGAGGAAAATATGCAAATAAAAATTATACAATGTAAGTGTTCTCCATAGACATGGCTTTATGCACAGAGAAAGGGCAACGAACTCTAGTGGGGGCAGGGAGGTCTACAGAGAAGAGGAGCCTGAAAGCTGGGTGGGACTTTGCCAGGTAGATGAGGTGGGAAGATGGAAAGTGACATAAGCTTGGAGCTCCATGGGATGAGCAGAGTGGTGAGATGTCTGGGAGTTTAGGGGCTGAAATAATGAAGAGGCTGAGAAGACTAGGAAATCTAGGCTC
>NW_003852555.1:3877492-3890959 GCF_000181295.1 Otolemur garnettii | reverse complement strand
AAAAAAAAAAAGAGTAGGAAATCTAGGCTCAAGCCAGGTTTTGGAGGATATCAGATCCTCTGGGAAGGACTTTGAGGTTTAACTCAAAGAGCAGTCAAAGGATTTTAGAAGGGAGGAGCACGATTCTCCCTTTGTCTTAGGAAGGTAGGATTGGTGATGTGGAGAGTGGGTTACAGAGGGAGAAGCAGACAAGGAGGCCAGTTAGGGAATGATTAGAATAATCAACCCTCTGAACTAGGCTAAGGTTGAGCAACTTCTTGGAAGGCAACGTTCATCTTTAATTTAAATGCTATTATGCATATATAATGGAGTACTTACTATAAAAGTAATAAAAGTATAAACACAATGTTGATCTTGTAATGATGCAGAAGGATGTCAGATATTGTTAAGTTTGCAAGAACACAAGTGATATTTTAAATCTACATAGAAAAGGAATATAGTATACTACAATGCTGTCAGTATGCTAGTAGGCTTTTGGATAATCTGGGGGAAAAGCAAGTCAGATGCCCAATAAAGAATGTAATATGCAGGAGATTAGAAAGTTTTTTCATAGTTAGACCTTTATTGAAACTTAGTGAATAGTCTGGCAATTCAAGGTCAGGGAGATGTATGTAAAATGAGTGTAGAAAAGGGTCAAAAGACAGCAAATGGAAATAGAAAATATAAATATGAGAGTGAAAGGTAGAGATGAGATTGTTGAACTGAGAAGAGAAGGCAGCAAGGAATTTAATTTTAACTGTGTTAAAGCCGATCTCTGGATGCTTTTCAAATTGATCCCTATTGTCAGAGTCTAAGAATGTGGTTCTGTAAAGGTACCACATTCAAAGGTGGCAGTTTGAATGGTCTCTTAAGGACCCTTTCAGCTAAGATTTCTTGTGTTGCTAGTTTTATTGAACCAGTATATGAAGGAAATGAATTTTATATTATCATAGTATTTCAAGTATTTTTTCCTTAAATATATACTTAAGTATTTTGATTTTTATAAAACAAAATTGGTCATGGATGTAAGACTGAATGGATGCTCTTGGAATATAATTTATATGTGATTATGTGGGACCATATTGACAGTACTCAGACTACGACCCCATAGAAGGGTTGAGTTTGAGGAGATAGTCAAGGAAAGGAAGACAAGTTTAGAATTGAATGAAGAAAAGGAAAAGAATGACTCAGGTTAATCTGTGGGAGGATAAAAGTACTTATGATGATAAATCAATAGTCACATGCCAACTATTCAGGAAAATGAGGCTCAAGGAAGAGGGGACAATAGTAAGTCAACTGTCCATCTCGGGTATTAGGTTTGTGTGGAATCAGTTTTTGTAAGGGCCTACGTTCTGGGTCTTTGGGTAATCCAAGTTCACCTCCATTTTCTGGTTAGACCCTTGGCATTGCCTGCTTTATATCTTGATTTCCACCACTCATTCTTCTATTCATGGTTATTTTACTTTTTCAGTTTCTTCATTTTTAAAGGGATAGGGGTAGCCTAGATTGCTTAACTGTATGTATTAAAACCATGTGACCCTCTCAGCGGATATGTTTGAGCATCCCTGGGTAGAGCTGGGGGTGGGAAGGCATGGCTCCCCGGGCTTCTGTGCTTCCTCAGTGCTCCCTGAAGGAGTTCTGCAGAGCCAGGTGTGAAAAGCAACCTGGATCTGAGCTTCCCAAAGTCAAGAGAGGTTAGTGTAACCTGGGGTATTCTGAGGACAATAAAGACCTTTAGGAAGACATTTTGCTTTTTCACACTATATTTTTAGTTAGTTTTCTTAATAAAAATATGCAGACATTATGACTGTCTTCATCTAGTCATTGGATCCCCAGGATCAGTTCTGGTATTGGAGAAAATGGAAGGAAGCTGTCAGAGTCAGGAAAGCTTTTTTCTTACCTGCCACTGTCTTGCTGAGTGATTGTTTGAAAACCTTTCAGGAACTTCATACCTCACTTCCCCCTCACTTTTTCAGCAAGATGCTGTGAAGACCTCTGACCAAGCTGTTCACCACTTTGAGATTCTTGGAGAAGTGAAGGAGCTGGAGTCTGACCTTCAAAGTGGCGTCTTTGCTTGTACCCCACTGAATGGAGGTTCAAACTCTTCTGGACCTTGATGTCTTTCTGAGTATCTCCTTGTCTTGAAGAATCCTCTTAGCCACTTGCCTTCTAAAGGCTGGAGTGAAGGGAATTTGTTATAACAACTTCTGTTGAAAGCATTTTCTGCTGCCATTTTGGTCTTTCTATCTAAACACATTGTGTTGAAGTATAGAATTTCTTTGAAGGAAAAAACCATCCTCTGTTGCTATATCAGAGATGCAAGTCATTTCCAATGGATGACCCCTCCTTGGCCCGGGGAGGCTGCTGGTTAGCACACACTGCAGAGAGCTTGGAGGGACACTTTACGAGATTGATTCAGGCAGCAGAAACCTCTTACGCTACAACCTTACTGACCTTTCTCGGGATTCACTCTAAAAAGCTATATCTGGGACCTCTATTCTGTGACTTTCAAAGTAATATATCTTCATTAGGACTTAGAAGTAAACAATTTTTTTCAAAGCTCTAAGAAGGAAGTAGTTTGTTTTGAACACAGTGGATTTGATCTTTAGAAAGGTGAACGAACAGCTAACTTTTTTGCAGCAAAAGCTAGAGATGAATGAAATGCCTTAGGGCTAAGAAGGCCTCTTCCCGGCAGGAAGAGGAAGGATTTTAAATCAACTCTCCAAGTTTCCTGGCTAGGAGCACTTGCTTAAATCTGGGTGACTTTTTTCCTAGGTAGTTTTTCTCTTTCACATAGAAACCTAACAACAGAAAACCCCCAACACTGTTGTTTTGCAAACCTGAAAGACTCAGTCTCCAGAATACCAAAGGAATCTATCTTACAAATTATAATGGCTTGGAACATCTTTACCAATCTGGGTGTAACCTTTGGGATGACATGCACAGATGGTGACCCAGGATTCATGGGGCCCAACTCTCAAGGCCTTGGCTCCCCCAAACTTAATTACATCCAATGAAAAGGAAAATCCTATAAAAACTGAGTATTTACCACCTTACCAAAGTAGGAGCTCAAAATAACAGTCAAATTACCTGTATCTCTGACGCTGAGTTTTTGGTCACAGCAGCTATTGTCACAACAGACTTCATGTCATGTAAATGAGGAATTCTTGAATTTTTAGTTTTGTTGATGGGGTTTGCGGATCATCCCCGGAGAGTTTTGCTGGAAGAACGGAGTCTTGGATCCGTCTTGGATCCCTTTTGTTTATTGCAGAAAGGCAGACAAGCCTGGGAACAGATTATAGAAGAAAAATCAATTGAAGTCTGCAAATCTAAGAAACCTATTTGAATCTTTAACAGGTGTGTGAGTTAAATGTGCCCAGACTTACAAAGGAACAAGTTCAAATATTGAAACACAATCCCTTTGTGAAAAGCACAATGACAGAAAAGCTGAAGCCTGCTGCTAATCTTATCTAGAGATGGCCGGGCTTCCCACACATGTGGCAGTGTTTCCTGGACTAGGGCCGGGATGTGCAGTTGAAATCAAATCTTCTTTCCCCCAGGGTGTAGATATTTAGAGCCACTGTTCATAAAGCTACAGACTTGGATCTGTGTGTATTTCATCATCAGCTTTCTATAAGAGTTTTATATATCAAAAATTTATCTCTGCAAGAAGGCTGTCCAGTTTAAAAAAAAAAAAAACACTTTAGAAGGAGAAAATGGAATTGTCAATCCCAGGCTTGCTTTTCCTGTCTACTGTAGCCTTTCTGGTCCTCGACGTGGCTTAGTCACCCCTCTGAGGGCTCTGTGACTTTTCCTTTCTGGAATCTGTCTCTACCTTGAACCTCCCTCCTGTGACAGGTGTTGCTTTGGGTTCATTTTCATTGTTGATGCTGATTTTGGCCTCTCTGGCTTTCCAAATTTTCTGCCTCTTCTGGCCACTGACCTTACGGAATGGAAGATCTTAAAATGCACCTGTGTCTAAAACAGGCTTTAATTTTTCTTTATTACACAAAAATATATATTGTAGAAAAATATACATGAGAAAATGCGTGGAAGAACATACAAAACCAACTATAATTCTCCGGAGGCATCACTCTGAGCCACTTGTTATGTATCAGTGTAGGATATATTATCAAAACAGAATATAAAAATGGAGGTTATTAGAACTGCTTTTCCACTTAGTGAAAATATATTGAACATATTTCAATATTAACTTTCACCAAGCCAACACACAAGCCTGCATATGCTGTTTAATGGATATACCGTAGTTGATGTAACATTGCCAACGTTGTTAGCTTATTTTTAACTTTAATGCTTTTAAACACCAATGAATATCCTTTTGGCTACACCTCTGGCAAAGTCATGATTATATTTTTCTTAGGAAAAATTTCTAGAAGGGAATACTACCAGATAAAGGCACATATAGCATTTTAAGCTTCTAGGTAGATCATAAAACTTCCCTGCAGAATGTTTGCTCTGGTTTACTCACCCACCCAAATCCACAAGCCTGGTGCCTTGCCTTGTCTTATCTGGACATGGCTTTTGGGGGCTCACATGTTCTTGTCTGGAGAAAGCAAAACAATGTGGAGAATTGAACCAAAAACCCTGCTAGGAAGTAGGTATTTGGGTTGAAGAGAGATTGTAGGTGACATTCTGTTTGACCTAATGTGTCGTCATACTGTCTTGTATGTACAGCCTCTCAGGGAGGGAAGGTTGAAGTGCTAAAGGTTCTCCACCTTGGGGGCCAAATGTAGGTGCCTGATTCCTGAGTTCTTTGAAAATGTCTACTCTTTGTTGCGTTGCAGATTATATATATATATATAAAGACGAATCTGGAGTGTGTCTGTGACTACTTTTGGGTTTTCTAGGGGTATTGCAGGGCAGGCAGGTATCCCCCAGGAACTGAATGACCCAATATATTACCACCTTATCTCATTAAATGAAGAGAGTAAAACAAGAAAGATGATTTCCCTTTACAATTAAAATATAACTAAGCTTGTATTAGGTGCTTTGAGAATTGGCTTTATTTCTCAACTCACTGCTGGAATCAGGGATTAAAAATGGCTATTTAAAAATTGTCGGGAATTTGCTTCTGTGCTGCCTGTAGAATGGAGATGGGGCAGTTCTGCCTTCATGTTGGGAAGGGATTCAGGGTCACGACAGGGGTGGCCCATCAGGGTCAAACAGCCAAAGTCAAAGGCCCCAGCTTATGAGTGTTAGCACTATTCTTCCCAACCACCATTCTCATGTTCAGATGCAAAGACTCCAGCCAAATGTAATGGGGGGTGGGGAAGGGCCAGCAAGGATAAAGTACATAGTTTACTTTTCCATAAATCGAGGCCATTTGATATCGCCTTCATGTGTTCTCTCAAAATTCTTGTTGAAACTTAACCACCCATGTAATGGTATTAAGAAGTGGGGCCCTCATCCTGAATAATGGAATCAGCACCCTTATAAATGAAGTGTAAGGGTGCTGTCTGCCCTTCCACCACGTGAGGACATAACAAGAGGTGCCATCTTAGAAGCCGAGAGAGGCCCTCACCAGACACCAAACTGCTGATGCTTTGATCTTGGACTTCCCAGACTCCAGAACTGTGAGAAAATTTCAATTCTTTATAAACTACCCAGTACAATATGTATTTAGTTATTGCAACAGGATTGGACTAACATTTGAGAAAACAGAAAATTATAAGTTTTTCTGAATATTGGGTGATATGAGGGAATTATTAGCCCTAGCTAATATTCAGTGGTAAAATTTTTGTTTAAAATTGTGAGATGGCCGTTTCCTGTAGCATCCTAAAGACCAGTGGATGTGTGAATGGGTGGGGAGGTGGTGGGAAAAGAGACTGATCTTGGTTGGGGACTGGTTTGTTAAGCATTATAGTTGAGATCTGAATTCAGGTTTTTCTTTGCAGAGTACACAGAGGAGCAATGCTTGTATTTTTGAAGAATCTCTGCTTATTACCTAGGTGTTCTACTGTGCTATGTATAGAACTTTTGGGATTCCAGAACACAAATGTTACTATTTAGGGTTTCTCTTAGAAAATGCAGCATTCTGGGCAGTGCCTGTGGCTCAAGGAGTAGGGCACCAGCCCCACATGCCAGAGGTGGCGGGTTCAAACCCAGCCCTGCTCAAAAACTGCAAAAAATAAAATAAAAAAGGTTATATTCAATAAAAATTTTTTAAAAAAAGAAAATGCAGCATTCTTCATACCCAGGAGCCAGTAATACAAGACTAATAACAAAGGACACAACTTAAAAAAACTTACTAAAAATCGTGTAATTTTACATGATTTAACCCCAAAAGTATTTGTCACTCTAAACATTAAAAAAACATAAAGACTCTTTTGGAGTGAATGGCGTAAATCACATTAATAAATTTCAAATAATTTATTGAATGGTAAATCAATCAGCTAAGAAGAAATCCAGAAGTCATGTAGTAGACTGATTTGATATAGAACCAACACAATATGTTATAAACGATTTCCAGTTAAAGATCTGAGCCTCTTTAATGATATGATGCTGCCACCTGGTGTCGATTTTGTTTTACTGCAGTAAGATTTGTGGAATTTCGAGTTGGGATGCTTCTGTGAAAGGTTAGTTTCCTAGGCAGTATTTATTTGCAGTTTTATTTGAGACTAAGTTGAACAGTATTTCTCATAAAGCAGAAGCTTGAATTCCTTTTATGCTTGAATTTTGCTCATAGCATTACTAATGATAAATGGCAGATGGGGCATCTGTCAATTACTTTGGTACATTATGATAACTTCTTCTCTATTCTAGTTATTAGAAACAAAGTCACCTTCACAATCACGGTGGTGTCATGGCTTGCCCTCGCAATTGGTGTTTTAAATTGTAAATCTTGTTGGAGCCCTGAAAATTAACTTAGAAATATAAAGTTGAGAGCAATGTGGAAATGTGGAAGAGGTTGGAAAATTCTGAATGTGGTTGGCGGGAAGGTCACTTGAAGGATGGAGTTTGAATGCCCCAGATTTTTAACTACAATCAGAAGCAATCTGTCACATCTTGCCCAAGGGTGGGTTTTGTTTAGCTCAGAGATTTTCTTACAAATTGCTCCAGATGCCAACCATAAGAATTTGAGGTCTGTTTGAGAATCCGAGTATCTGGATGAGGTATGCTTGCCCAGGGCCTGTGTTTACCAATTTGGTCCGGGTTCCACCTGATAACGTTCAATTACCACCCTTGACTCTGCAGCTATTTGCTTGTAGACCCTATCTTACAACTTCTAGATGTTAAGGGAAGGTTAAAATTGTGGCTTTCAGAGCTAGAAGAGCGACCCCAAAGCATGTTGTTTAGCCCCTTGAATGAAAGAAAACTGAGCTTGCCCAAGGTCACATACCTGTGGAGAGCCAGGGCTAAAGCTCAGGCCTTTTGGAGCTTTGTGTAGTGGCTTGGGCATGGTTTAGATTTTGGCATGTCATTTAGCTGTAAGGTGCCTTATTAGCCCCAGGGTGCTACTGTAGTTGGGTTCTGGGCAGGGTCTTCTGAGTTGTGGACTGCTGACTTCTCACTGTGTCTGCCCATGGCAGGGTGGGCAAACGAACTCCCTCAAGCTCTAGTGCAGCGGTTCTCAACCTGTGGGTTGTGACCCGCAGAAACTGTCTTAAAGTGTGGGGGCATTAGGAAGGTTGAGAACCACTGCTCTAGTGTAAGGCCACTAATCTGTTTACCCTTGTGTTCTAATCATTTCCCCAAAGCCCTACCTCTTAATACCACTGCACTGGGGTTTCGATTCCAACTTATGAATTTTGGAGGGACAGAAATGATCATACCATAGCAAGGATTAAAGTCCAGTGAATGTTCAGTGTGAAAGTTAGATACTGAAAGGAGAAATCTCTATGTTAAGGGAAAGAGTAAAATGCACCAAATTCATGTGGAGGAAGAGCACGTGTTCAGTAAAGAACAGTTGAAGAGCTGGGCCTCACGGGCAGTTTCTGAGCTCGCGCCATTGCCTCATGCACACAGCATGTACTTTGGTGGTGGATGGTCACTGTGGGGTATGCCCAGCATCCAGCCCACCAGGACTGGGGACCTTCTCCTTCCCCTCCACACAGCCTCATGAGAATGTGGGGCCCTACCCTGCCCTGCCCAGGGGGAGGCATATGACCCCATCTAGGGTTTGAGTCCTGAGCAGAGTGATGTCAGACCAAAAGTGACTGGATTTGACCCATCCTTTCAGTGATTCTGATGAAACTGTCCATTATTTCTCCAGTGCTACACGGGTTTTCCTTTCTATCTGGCTACTCATCTTGCCCTTCCATTGATGTATTATCCCACTTCTTTCCAAAATTCTTTTTTCCCTGCTATAAAAGTGGCCAGAACTCTTCTATGTTGCATTCAACCAAAGCCAATATGACATTAGTTGGATGTTATGAGGGGTGGGGATGAGGTCACAAGGTAGGGGAGAAAGAAGAGATTTTCCTAGAATAAACAAAAGGAATGAAAGAGACTATAACACAGTGACTGAGTACTTGATGAGCCCTTGTGAGAGGAAAAGGCTTCATCTCAATTTGCAATGTTTCTGTTTGGTCCCAGGAACTAGGACTTGCCCTACACTCTGTTTCCTGTATGGTCTCACCACTACTGGGACCACACTTCCAAATTTTTTTTTTGAGACAGAGTTTCACTTTGTCACCCTCGGTAGAGTGCTGTGGTGTCACACCTCACAGCAACCTCAAACTCTTGGGCTTAAGCAGTTCTCTTGCCTCAGCCTCCCAAGTAGCTGGGGCTGCAGGTGCCCACCACAATGCCTGGCTATTTTGTTGTCATTGTTGTTTGGCAGGCCCAGCCTGGATTTGAACCTACCAGCTCTGGTGTATGTGACTGGTGTCCTAGCCACTGAGCTACAGGTGCCAAGCCCACACTTTCAATTTTTATGGGCCTCATGGTAGTCTGAGACCTTATCCCCTCATGCCTGGACAGGTCCTGCAAAGATCTGATGGTCTTGCCTTCATGCTCCCCCTTCTCTAATCTTCCCTATCTATCTATATCACTAAATTAACTATCACCCAAGCATTTGCTTATAGTTTTAAACCATGACCTCTCCCGTACACTCAGTATTTATGAGGCTCTTTTGGATTGTTAGATGAAGCAGCTGGTATAAAAGTAGATCTCTCTCCTTAGGGCTGGGGTGGTTAGGTGAAAGGGTGGAATTTGGGCCTTTGTGTGAACAAAACCTGGATCTAGACAATAGAACACTCTTAATGAAGACTCTGGAACTATTAATGGGCAGTCCCACTCCTTGGCTGAGTTTCAGTTATTCCCCCCAAATCCCTTCACTGTCTCTCTGCTTCCCAGGCTCTCCAAGTTTATCGCGTTCCCGTTGAGGCTAGCATACTTTCTAATGAGGGCAGAGGGAGTCTGTAGCAGGTGTGGCTAGATGTTTCCAGTAAGCTGTTAGTGGCTGCAGCAGATGTTTCTGGAGCCAGCACCCAGGGAGACTTTCAAATTCATAACCATACCAGGGCCAGAGAAGGACCTTTCTAGGGTGTCCTTGAAATGCTGCTCAAACTGCAGGGAGTTCTTGATGGCCCTGACAGGCATCAGTGCATTCACAAGGATTTTTGTGTGTTCAAAGTGTTAGGTTGCATACTGGACTCTGAGATTCGTGACCCTCTGACTTTGTAATCAGTAACCCTTCCCTCTGCATCATGACACCCATCGATCACGACCAAAAAAACAGAACAAAAACCACATAGAAATCTTACAGGGCCTCACCCATGTGAGTACTAGTTTCTGAGCTAGTTAGTCCTCTGCTGGTGTGTTCCTACTAAATTATCAACGTAGGCAAATGTTTTAACTTGTGCTATGTGAATTAATAGTTAAATCAATGTTACAAACATCAGTAAATAATACAGAATATTTCCTCAGTTGTGTTTTAGAGGCTGGAGTGGAGGGTTTATGTATAAAGGACCACTTTGAGGAAGAGTTAATCATTATTTGATATTTCTAACGTGAGAGCTGCCTCCCAAATACATATACAAATGACCCCAAGAACTGTATATAGTCTATTTTTATTTTGAAGTCCCGATATCAATGTATATGATTCAGCTAATAACTGGATTTAATAACTAATAATTACTTTAATTCACTGCTTGAATAACAGAAAAATAAAATTGAGCAACAGGGTTGGGTAGAGGCCCTGATTCTGTTAGAGAGCCAGCCCTTCACGTGTGTCCTTGGATGAAGGCTGTGGGATTCTAAAGCTCAAATCTCTTCCTCTAGTGGGTTGTATTTCTTAGATGCCACATCTGCGATTGGAGGATAGCTGATCATGGGCTGCAGCGACATTAATTCTCAGTGCTGAGAACGTTTAATGGCACCGGGCAAGGACAACTGCAATACCATGTAAAGTCCCTGTCCTCTGTTTCATGCTGTACCTGCCTTTTTTTCTTCTCTCTCCGAAACATTGATTGATTCGGTAACATAGAATGTTTGCTTTCCAGCTGGCAGATCTAATTGTAAATAAACAGCTGCTAGGTGTGTTTAGACAGTGGACGGTGTTGGCAGGTACAAGCGCGGGGCGTGGGGGATGATTTAAGGCCTGTGCGGTGAAGTGTGTGGGTGGCTGGGGAGACGCAGGTGGGAGGATTTCAGGTACAGAGTCTTCTAGGGCTCAGTGTAATCTCAAGGCTAAGGTCTCCAATTTGAATGTAAAATGAAGACTGGTGTGTGGATTGTAAGGGTCTGTGATGCGAATGGCCATGGGCTAAATGAGAAAAAGATAAGTTTCCTTTTATCCTCGAGTTGTTTTTGTTCTTGAAAAATGGCATCTGGCATTGGGCTAATTCTTGAGTGTTTCCCTGAACAATGTAGATTTGAGAATTCTGAAGATGGATGTGCAGAGGAGAGGCGCTCTTGGTCTAGGAAATGATGTGAAGACAGTAACAGTAGTTTAAAAAAAAAAAAAGCTGGCTCTGCGCCTGTGGCACAGTAGTTATGGTGCTGACCACATACACCTAGGCTGGTGGGTTGGAGCCTGGCCTGGGCCAGCTAAACAACAATGACAACTGCACCAAAAAATAGCCAGGCATAGTGGCTGGCACCCGTGGTCCCAGCTACTTGGGAGGCTGAGGCAAGAGAATCACTTAAGCCCAAGAATTTGAGGTTGCTGTGAGCTGTGATGCCATAGCACTCTACCAAGGGTGACATAGTGAGACTCTGTCTAAAAAAAAAAAAAAAGCTGTGACCCTGGTACACATCACTGCCCTAGTCATATAAGGATCTGACATCCTCAAACACAGGATAGCATAAGGGAACAGAATATTTCCTAAGTCACTTGCGTTTGAGTCTCGACAAACAACCCTGTAACCTAGGGAGGAGCCCTGCAAGTGTCAGCTGCTATCATTGGTATCAACCAAAGTTGTGACCTTGCACACATCACCTGAGCCAAAGCTCTCCAGCAATTGTCCTTGCTCTTCGGAGAGAAAATCCCGTGAACAGCACTCTGCCTGCCATTTCTGATATCTGTGCCTTTCACATTGATCTTTGATCTTTTTGGAGTAGAGATGTCCTTTTTCATGGCTCAGAGCAATTTGAGAGAGTCTTGCTTTGTCACCCTCGGTAGAGTGCTGTGGCATCACAGCTCACAGCAAGCTCTTGGGCTTAGGTGATTCTCTTGCCTCAGCCTCCCGAGTAGCTTGGGACTACATGCACCTGCCACAACACTGGGCTATTTTGTTGCAGTTTGGCTGGGGCTGGGTTTAAACCCGCCACCCTTGGTATATGGGGCTGGTGCCCTACTCCCTGAGCCACAGGTGCCGCCCAGCTCAGAGCAATCTTAACCACCCCTCATCTTATCTCCCTTCATACCTAGGGGGGGAATAGGTTCTTGGATAGCTAAAAGATGGATGTTAGTGTGGCAGAGAGAATTACCATGGCTGGCTGAAGTGGGACCAGGGAGTGACTGGGTGGAGCAAGGTCAGAGTTGTCTCTGACCAAGGATAGTGGTGAGATAACCCCGCAGCCCCCAGCCTTGCCCATTACAGAACGAAGGCTGAGAATCCGTGCTTTAAAACTACAGTCCTCAACCTCTGGGCTGAGGGCCAGTATTGCTCCATCTGTGACCTGTTAGGAACCAGGCTGCACAGCAGGGGGTGAGCACTAGACAATCAGAACCTCATTTGTAATTACAGCTGCACCCCATCGCTGGCGTCACTGCCTAAGCTGCCTCCTGTCAGAGCCCCTGCACCCCATCCATGGAAAAACTGTCTTCCATGTAATTGATCCTCGGTGCCCAAAAGATCGGGGACCACTGCTTTAAAACAAGCAAAATCTCAGCTATGTGACTGGACCAGCCCAAGAATGAGTGAATAAGGAGAGAAACAGCCACCAAGTGCCTGTGACATCAGATGGAAATCAAATCTGGGCTCCAAAGCCCATATTCTCTGGTTTAGACACTTTCTAGAAGCGGAATCTTTTCTCAGCCAGACTTGTCAGAGTCGCTGTGTGTGCAAGTATGGAGAAGGAAGACATCTTCTACGGTAAACT
This sequence comes from Otolemur garnettii, assembly GCF_000181295.1. Lineage (NCBI taxonomy): Eukaryota > Metazoa > Chordata > Mammalia > Primates > Galagidae > Otolemur > Otolemur garnettii. Next base: position 3,878,470 of record NW_003852555.1, on the reverse strand, counting down.
GTCACATTCTAGCTTATAAAAAGTGGTTGGCCTGGGCTTAATTTATACTCCAGAAACAGCCCGATGATCTGCAATGATGAGAATTTGACTCTATAATCTGAATTTACTTAACAAGATAATGAAATATTTAAAGTCAGTTCATTTAGAGGCTAGTGGGGATTATAGATAGCACACTCAGAGATCTCCGTCCCTGTACTATGTATTAGTATGCACGGCAGTGCAGTCTTAATTTTGGTTATAGCTGTTTGTTCAGTTCTCATATCTCTGCATTTGCCATGGCAATTAGGCCTGGAAGGAGCTTGTGGTGTCCTTGGAGCTGAGAGAGAAGAGAAATTATGGCACTAAATAATACAAAATGGGACTAGTCCTCATTGCAGTACAAGCCACTCGGAAAAGTTAATTAAACTCAGGAAATAGGCTGCGAGATAATTAACTTTAGGCCTAATTTTACACTGCAGGCATTCTATGTTGTTTTTGCAAGGTCCAAAGGAATGTGAGATAGAAAATCTCAGGTTGTGGGCTTGACTCATAGAGGATCATTACCTGCAGTTAAATGGCCAGATGAAATAGTAATGTGTGGGTGGCAAGTGGTATTTTGAAAAGCGAAAGTGATAATTATACTATTCATATAAGGCATCTATAATTTCTTTTAATCATCAGTAGAACTGAGAGTTGCCAGTATATTTGATGCAGGAAATACAAATGTATAAACCCTAAATCCGACACATAAGACATTGTTCTCTAAAAAGTGATAATTTTTTATTGCTGGAGCTTAGGTATGTATTTTTTATTAATCTTTTAAAAAAATTTTAATTGAAAAGTCATAATATACACTTAAATGGTACAATGTGATTTCATATAGGTATACAGTATAGAGTGATTAAATCAAGCTAACATATCTATTATGTTTATGGTGAGACATTTGGAATATATTCTCAGTAACTTTTGAAATATTAAAAAATGCTTTTCAAGCCACAA
>NW_003852555.1:3875554-3877305 GCF_000181295.1 Otolemur garnettii | reverse complement strand
CTTCTTCCCTCCCAGACTGGGGTATAGTTTAAATCTTTAGGCCATAGGCAGCCTTGATCACTGTGTTACTACCTCAAGTGGAGCAGAATAAAAACCTGTCCCAAGAGTAAATCCACCTTTTCCTAGGCCTGCCTCCATCAGAGGAGGGGGTGTTTGCATTCTGATAGGACTTGCTTTTCACAAAGTCCTTATGTTAGTCAGTATTCTGTGACCTTCAAAAGCATTGATAATTATGTTTTCAGTTGTCTAGTGTTTTCTTATATATCTCTTGTGAACTTGGCGTGGTTTTTGGAAAGAGAATTTATTTAATTTGACCTAGAATTAGCCCTATTCCTCTTGCCTATTTCTTCTTTGCTTCTTAAAAAAATTCTGCAAGGCAGGCTTTGGTTTATTTTCTTCCTATCCATTTACTGCCAAAATCAAGTCAATTTTCTTATGTACTCTTTCTGGAAAGTTCTGAGTCACACTTTGCCTTTGGTTAAATTTGTTCAGTGACTGTTCTTAATACTCAGTGCTAGAATATTTCCCCTGAAATTTGGTGCTGACGCCAAAATGGACTCTTGGGGTCTTCTATTGTATGCAGCTTCACTTGACGTTTTAGGGGGTTTGATGTTCCCAGGTGCATTCTGAGGTAAGATGTCAGGGTGGAACTAACATAAATCATGGGGATGTTAAATGGGGGTCCTATTGTCTCATAATTTTGGTCTGAAAACCCAAAGCTGAGGGCAGTTGGCACTGAGGGCCCGCATGTTCTGCAGACTGACAGGGAACAGCCAGACCCTAGCTGCCCGAATACCTGTTAATAAGGGTCTTGACTCTGCTGCCCAGCCAGGCTTTGGAAGTAAAGATCAAAGTTTACCTGAAGGAGAGGGAATCTGTTTGCATCACGAGCTTACTTGATGAATGTGTGGTTTTTCTCTTATCCCTCTGTTCAAATTGTTTATTTGGATAATGGGAACAAAGAGAATGGGAGCCACAGTTAGAGAATTCTTAGGAAACCATCTAGGGTGGAGTTAGAGAAGCTACCAAGGAGGAGCTCTATGGCTGTTCTGTCTTACGTGGCCTGTTGGGTTGGACACTGCACCCCCAATGCCATACATCTGCTACCGCTTTCCCATGTGCTCCCCAAGCTGGCAGACCAACCATCCAATACGGGAGGCCTCACAGCATTAGTCCCCTAGACTGTCAATGGGAGTCACAAAGCTTATCTCACGTTGCTGCCCCCAGACTTCTAAAGAACCACAAATAACATAATGGTAGCTAGTTATACTCTGAAGTAGCTACTTGTCTCTTAACTTTCTGATTGATTCATTAGTGTTCTTTGTACGGTCTGAAAACTGGTTTTTCTGGTGCTGCAGATATTCTTTTGTGAAATCTGTTCTGACTTTAAACCAAGTGTTTAAAACCCTTTCCTCTACATTTATTTTGCCAAATAGGTGACTAAATATATTTTTTACTCATCGCTTCTGATATTATATCTTGTTTGGAAAGACAGTCTCCATCTCAAGATTGTGTTAAATTTTGTTCATGGATTTGTCCAGTACTTTTTTTTTTTTTTTTTTTAAAGCATTTCAAATGTATGATCCATTTGGAACTATCTTGGAATAAATATGGAGATAGGTGTCTAGCTTATAATTTCTTATTCAAATCACTAAGTTGTTCCAATACTGTCTGGTTTAGCATTTGCTGAAGGAAATATATTTTTAGGTAAATGAACAAATGAATAAATGATAAATAATACTGGAGGCTTT
>NW_003852555.1:3874286-3875531 GCF_000181295.1 Otolemur garnettii | reverse complement strand
TCTCTTAACTTTCTGATTGATTCATTAGTGTTCTTTGTACGGTCTGAAAACTGGTTTTTCTGGTGCTGCAGATATTCTTTTGTGAAATCTGTTCTTGGGCTTAGGCAATTTTCTTGCCTCAGCCTCCTGAGTAGCTGGGACTACAGGCACCTGTCACAATGCCTGGCTTTTTTTTGTTGTTGTTGCAGTTTGGCTGGGGCTGGGTTTGAACCTGCCACCCTCAGTCTATGGGGCTGGCGCCCTACCCACTGAGCACAGGCACCACCCTGTGCAATTGTTTTTGTCATCAGTGTAGGTACTATCACATTATTTTAATAAGTAGCTTTTTTTCAAGAGGATATCTGCATTTTTAGATGGACAATCATCTGTGAACAATCATATATTGCCTCTGATAGTTTCTTAACATTAAACCATCCTTTTATTCTTGAAGAAACATATTTGGGCATGGCATAATATTTTGTTAATAAAACTTGAGTCTATATGCTAATATTTTAGCCCCTTATGCTTATAAAATCATAAAAACATTTGTAGTTTACTTCTATGCTGTATTTTATATTATAATTCCAGAAAAATTTTCTTCATGGCTTAGAGTATAAATAGGATCCAAATATCCACCTATTAAAGGCCTAAAAAAATTTAACATGAAACCAACCGTTGCTATCTCCTTAATCACTTTTCCCAGTTTTCCAATGTTTATCTCTATTTGTATAATAAAATATATGCATAATCGTCTGTCCTGTGATGATGTAGCTTCTGTCATGAAACCAGACATTTTTAATATTATCTCAGAACTGAATTGTTAGTAACTGATGTTTGTAAAATCTTGTAGTTCATCAAGAGCACCGGATAAAATAAGAAATTTGAGGATAGTGGTAGTGGGAGAGCTCTGACAGGTGCTCTTTTGAGAATTAGAAACCATTAATGTTTGCTGGTTTCCTGAAAATATAGGATGTTCATAATGAATGAAAAACAGCTAGTCGTTGTCTGTTGATTTGTAACGCGTGTGAAATAGAATTTGGAATCAGATCATGGAGAAATCACACCATTTTAAAAATAATTGTAAAAATTTTATTATATAAATGGAATTATTTCCCTCTTAATGTGTTATTAAAGTGTGTTCTTATAGGTGTTCTATTTTATTTTATTTTATTTTTTGAGACAGAGCCTCAAGCTGTCCCCCTGGGTAGAGTGCCATGGCATCATGCTCACAGCAACCTCCAACTCCTGGGCTCAAGCGAGTCTCCT
>NW_003852555.1:3872965-3874021 GCF_000181295.1 Otolemur garnettii | reverse complement strand
TTTTTATACTCAATGAGCATAAAAGTCTCAAATGGCTCACTGGTCTGACACACAACCAAGATACCAATGAGAAATGTGCCTTGACCTTTGTAAGTGGTTTCTATGGTACTGCTGTGCTCCCCAAATCACATGTGTGCTTATACTCACTTACCAAGACTTTTTTCCCTTTTATTTTCTTAAATACTTCACTTGAAGAAAAACATCATTTCTGTGGAAAACAGGCTTGTTTCTAAGTTTTCATGAATCTCATATCGCTACAGACAAGTAGAAAAAGCTCGACTCTTCACTTATGAAATATGAGAAGAAACAAAACTGGAAAACACCTTTGTATTTTGTTCCATTATTTGGTTCTTCATCTGGGGGCAGCTATGAACCTTAGAAAATAGTTTTGATATTTCTGTAATCTGTTATATAATAATCCATTTGCATCTTCCTCCGTTTCAGAAACCTTAAAGCCTATACTTTGAAATTTTGAGTAGACCATTTCTGTGACACAAATGTATTTTTTTCTGCACTAGTTATATTGAAAACTGACTTTTCTGTCCTCAGAAGTATTGCTACTAAAGTTTATGAATTAAATTTAATACTACAAGCCAAATATGCTTTTCCACTTCCTGCAACCATAAAAATATTACTAGTAGAATTGCTTTGTGAGTCAAGCCTTAGGCTCTGAATGTCACTGTGTTTCTCCAAGTTGGAGAATTTTTTCATTTTCAATTAGACTGAAGCACAGGCACAATACAGGTAAGAAAGCTTATTCAAAAGTAAAAATATAACTACAACTTTTTTATGGTGTGGAAACATTTTTCCTGAGTTCCTGCACTGATATTGATTTACCCAAGAAATTGGAAAGCTGCTTTTTTCTGACATTTTTTTTAACTTACAGTATGTCCTATGAATTCTGTAGGATCCTGAAATTTCTGTACTGTTTCGGGGCCCAACATATCAAGACAGTTACTGTGCAAATACCTTGAGCTTTTATGTTTTGCTGCTACCACACTGTGCAATCATTAGAAATTCATTTTATTCTCACATTCAATTATCTGTTTGATAAAG
>NW_003852555.1:3868732-3870002 GCF_000181295.1 Otolemur garnettii | reverse complement strand
TTTTTTTTTTTTTGCCTCAAATCTTGCTCATTTGCTGAACAAAATAACACCAAAAAGTGGATTATCTCATTTCTTTGGTCAAGTTTGTGTGTGTGTGTTTAAAGCATTGAAACTGGCTAGTTCTTTCCATTTTTCTTGTGCGAGGCAATAACAGTAATAATTTGTTACAATTGTTTTGCTGATGTTAGCCTACTTAAAATTTACCAGAAATAAAAAATTTAAATATCCCAACAAAAAAATGTAATGAGCTAAGAATTTCTGTAAGAAATCTCTCTCCCCAAATGACTGGACCTTGCTACTTAATTTTGATACCATATGATAGAGCCAGGCTCTCATTTGCACCAGGTGAAGGTCATCCTGAATTGTCATTATCGGTTATCTGTGCCCTGGAATAGATTGCAGAACAAATGAGAACACTGCTCCATTCTGAAGTCCTCTCTTGAATGTGGGCCAGGATTTTTTCCTCACTCTCTGTAAATGTAGGATGGATAAGTGGATAAGATTTTCATCTTAGCTGAGGCAAAATACATGTCACCAGTAGGGGGTTATATCTGAATATTCAAATTTTGCTCGATTATAGAGAATAAAAGACAGCTAAATTTTGTGTTAATCATGTGGTTTTCTCATGTTCTGAACCTTTTGCCTCATGCTTTTAGAAGAATCAAAATTAGTTCAAGCTCAGTGAGCAGAACCGCCTTGGATACTAGCAAGTGTCTAAGCCCTTCTATCCCAGCCAGTGGGTTGGATCTGCTGTTGGTTGCAGGGTCTTGTTTTGTGTAGTTGAGAATGCACATTGGCTCTACACTCCACGGGGGATAGGTCTGGGGTTCTGTGTCCTATAGAAGGTTCTGCTTCCTTGGCCACAACTGTGCACAGAGGTATTTTTGGACAACATAGTTGATATCTGGCTCCTCGATTTAATTGCAGAGCCTAGTTTTGAACCCTTTGCCTTGTGCTGGGCAGATTTGATGGCAATCCTACCAGAACATTGAGTGCCCTAGTTTCTGTGTCCCATCCCCAGACCCAAATTTCTTTGAGCTATGAAATGTGAATATTCACACATGACTGAGTTCCTCTCTATTTACAATCAGTGGAGATTTTTTCTTCAACTGAGATACTTGTGTACGTTTACACATCTATACCTCTGTATTACACTTAACCTATAACCTTAAGTTCTTGCTGCCGGAAGGGAGAGATTTTCACATGCTCTGAATTTGCCATCTTGATTTAGATATTCTTCTAGGGTTGGCAAAATGTGTTCCACTTTCCT
>NW_003852555.1:3749534-3868484 GCF_000181295.1 Otolemur garnettii | reverse complement strand
TTTGGTGCAAGGAACAGCAGTGGCTCCCATGCCTCCTGACTGCCTGTGTACACTGCTAAGTACTATTTTTCATTAGAACTAATTCACTGGGAGTGGGGCCTATTTACATTTTACCCATTATGTAAAGAGTTTATGTGAAAACATGAGTTAATTGGCATCATATTTCTGATGTCTTCCAGCCGGGCTTACGGGCCATTTATAGATTGGGTCCCTAGCGGCTGCCCTGTGACCCATCTTTTAAATCTGGCTCCACTTTCTTCTTGTGGTTTTAAGTCATTTTGCTGTGAAGTCTACAGTTTAATGAAAGGAAAATATCAGTAACTTTTGCCTAAATGGATGTGAAGAATCTTTGAACTGCTGGACTGTCCTTGTAGATTTTTTTTTTTCTGGGTAGCAGTCGGTGTAATGCAATCTTTTCATTCTATTAATAATATGTTATGCATGGTCACATCCCTGCTTAATTAGACTTACAGTTTTCAATTAGCAGCATTTTTGATGATACATTATTATCCTTATTAGTGAGGTCATAGACTATATTATAACAAAGACTGAAGAATCTATTGTCAGCATAATCTTGAAAGACCCATTTAACTTTATGAAATGTATCTAGTGCAGGAACTGCATACTTCCTTTGATGTATAATTTGACCCCCATAAAGAATCAAAATGATTCTCATCTCCCTCCCCTTTTTAGAATAAATCCAGCACTTCAGGTAGTGAGAATGTCTTTCAGTAAAAATGAGTAACATTGTCAGAAAATCTGAATTTTAAAAAATTGAGATGAGCCGTCAGATATTTTTATTCAACAATTTATCATGTCTTTGAATGAAATTTATAGCTTTATGTGAAACTGATTAACTCCATGAGGTTTTAATATTCTAAAATCAATACTCTTCCGTGCTTTAGGCAATTTCATTCACTCTTCTGAATAAGAAGATAGATTTGGGGTGGACATATTCTCTTAGTTGATATTAAAAATACTCTTTTTGTTAGTGTTGTAGTTCATTTTTTCCCCCAACTGTTTAAATGCAAGAATAACTATGGGAATCAGAAGATTGATTTTTGTGTAAACTGTTTTTACTTCCTTTTGTCTTACCAACTTTTAGAGGTTGTAGAGTGATCTAGTGCTGGAAATTTTTCCAGTGGCCTTCATGGAGTGGTGGGGAGGTGGAGCTGGGGCTGGGTACTTACCTACAAGTCTGCTTCATCTGGATTTAACTGCCATGATTCACTTTATGATGAGTGAGCATAGTTATGCTCCCCCAAATATAACCACCATTCTGACACAAGTCAGACTGAATTAATCTTGCTTGTTTAAACTTCAGGTAAATTGCAATGTGCATTCTTTTGTGTCTGGCTGCCTTTGGCTTCTTTTCACTCGTCTTACGTCTGCAGGGCGTATCTTACTGTGTGGACTAGCATTGGAATATTAAGAGTACAGCGCATTCTTTTTCACTGTTGTACAGCAGAGCTTCCAAACCTTTTCTTTAAAGGTCTAGATAGTAACTATTTTCAGCTATGAGGATTGTATAGTTTTTTTGCAACTACTGACATCTACTATCGCAGCAGCAGGGCGGCCACAGACAGTGCTATAAATGGGCACTTGTGGATTTGATCCACGGGCTGTAGCTTGCTGACCCTTGAATTGTATTCTAATGAAAGCCCACACCAGTTTACTTATCAGCTTTACTGTTGATGAATATTTGGGTGCTTTTTGTGTTTGGGAAATCACTCATAAGGCTGCTGTGCATGTTATACATGCTTTTTGCTCACCTTTGTATGCTTTTGTTATGTTTATACCTGAGTATAGACTTGCTGGATTATAGAGATGCATATGGTGAGCTGTGGCAGATCCTGACACAGGGTTTTCTGAAGTGGTTGTCCTAGCTCACACTTCTGCCAATGGCATTCCATCTGACTCACATTTTTACTAACAGTTGGTATTGCCATGAAGAACACCAATCCCCCCCCAAACTTTGGCCGTTAGTGGTATCTAATTTTCCTTACGATTGATGAATACCTTTCTCAGATGCTTATTAGGAAATTTGGAACTCCTTTTTTCCTTGGCAAAATACTTGTTAAGGACTTTTGGTCTAATTAAAAAAATTAGGTTGTCTCTTTTTTAATTTGTAAGATTTCTTTATCCTGGAAATGAACTCTTTGTTGGAAATACATTGCGTGTGTATCCTCCACTATGTGGTTTGCCTTTTTCACTCCCATAATGGTATCTTTTGATGTATAGACTTTCCCAATTGTAACAGACAAGTATGTCAATTTTTTTTTTTTATGGTTAGCTTTTTGTGTCTTATATAAAAAGTTTTTCCTTAGCCTAACAGGAAGATACTTATATTCTCCTATGTTAACTTATAAAGCTGTGTATCTTTTTAGATTTATGATCTAGCTGGAAATTTCTCTTTGTGTATGGTACAAGGGATGGGTAATTTTTTGGCATACAGATATCTAATGATCCAACATCATTTATTCCAAAGACCATTCCAATTGCAATGCAACGATATCTTTTTGACCACATACAAGGGCAACTGTTCCTAAGCAGTTCCATAAATCTGTTTATCCTTGTGCCAGTAATGTATTATTTTATTGAAATTTTATAGTTCTCTAACATTGTTCTTCTCTAAAATTGTCTTTGCTATTCTTGGCCTTTCCCTTTTCTGTATACATGGATGCATGCCTTAATGAATTTCCACAAACTATCTTTCAGAAAATTTGATTGCATTGAATCTTTAGGTCAATTTGGAGACAGGTGATATCTTTACAATGTTGAGTCTTTAATCTTTGACCATTCTTCATTTATAACATCCTCTTTTACAGTCCTCGTGACAGTATCCTGTGAAGTAGGTGGTATCATGGGCCTCTCCTCAGCAGCTGAGAAAACTCAGATAGGTTATGAGTTTTGCTCCAAATCATACTGTCTGTTGGCAACAGATGAAAGGGTAAAAATCCCTGCCTTTTATAGCATGTTTGCTCCATCCTGTTCTTACCCTAATGATTATAAGGCAATAAGCTAGAAAACAAGGCTACCACTACATGTATAATCGAAGCGGTTCTTACCATCAAGGAGTTCCAAGTTCAGTGTATTTTACCACGTTGCTTACCACAGGAAATAATGTTACTTTGAAAAATACCAAATCAAAAACAACCTCAAGCTTTAGCAATGTCTAGACAATAAGGATAAATAAGATGACGGTAAGAACGGAATAAACAAGAATACTAATCTGAAAAGTGTGGGGAAGGCCGAGCCAGGGTTTGCTCTACTTAACATTTTTATAGAATGGCGATCCCCAGGTTTTCGGGGCAAATGAGATGAGTAATGCACTTTTTACCTACGACTCCTCTTCTGTACAACTTTTAGAAATGTAGAAGAAACCATGTAGTCCTGATTTTTCAGAGTCTTTAAGGATTATGTGTCTCTTTCTGTTAGCTTGTGTGAGTTAGGAGAACTTGTATTTAACTGAGAATCAGTCTTACTGATCTCATTAGGTGAGGTACATCTCAGACAAGTGACAAGGTTAGAAACACAGCCTTTAACACAACAGTCTTGCTTGTTGGGGCTCTTCTGTGTCTCTCTGAGGAGATTCTGTCCCTCTAGGTGTGTTTGGAATTATGGGGCATGCTTTCAGTTGTCACAATAACCCGAGTGGGGGTTCCTGACATTTAGTTCCCCGGGGGCCTTGAATTACAGTGCTTTGGTGCCATATTAAAGAATTTTATATTTTCCTCTGCCAGCAATGGTGAGTCATTGGAGGCTGAAATTACACTGGGGAATATTAATCTGGTGGTGATACAGGATGATTTTTGAGAGGCAAAAACCAGAGGCCAGGCAGCAGGTAAAAGATATTTACAGTAGCAAATACATGCAGAAATGAGGAGTTGTTTAAACTTGGGTAGTGAAGAATGGTTGGCTATGTTTTCTTTAAACCGACCTCCTAGTATTTGTGAGGAGGAAGAAAAGATGTGTTCTGTATTTTGGGGGCACACATAGGTGCGGGGTGGGGGATGAGGCACTGAGACAAAGGAGAAAGGGAGAACCCTAGCTGACGCCAGGTGTAGTACAGGTGAGGAGTCTTCCTCCATCCCTACCTGGCCTAGGTCAGTAGGCTCTTGTTTTGACTGTATGTGAAACTTTCTGTTCTTTAATCCGTGCTTAAAACTGATCCTAATAGTATTCAAATGTGTCCTTTCCCCAGGCCAAAGTAGATCAAAGGTTGGTCCCCAGTGAAAAAGTGAATGTATTAACGACTTCTCTGTAGGCAGAAGAGTTACAGCTCTACAGAGAAGACAAAAGGATAACAAAATATCTTGGGAACTAATTTGGCATTCAGAGATTTCAGGGCAAACTATAAAAAGATTACTTTTTAAAAACACAACTTCTAGAAATTTTGGCAATTAAGTGAGCAGCATATGAGATGGAATGACTTGGAAATATTTCTTTCGGGGATTTAGGTAGATTACTGAATAATTCAGCTCAGTTTTAGGAGAAAGTCTAGTAATATTTTCTTGGGGTAATTTCCTTTGGAATAGGAGACATGTCTTAATCACCTTGTTTTCCCTCGCGTCTATCCTTGTCCCTTGCTCATAGTAGGTGCTCAAAATTGATTAATTGACGAGGGTTGGCAAATGTAACCAGAAGCGATAGTCTTCACGATGGAACACATCATGTTATTTATGAACTGATGTTTCTAATTCAGCCACACAAATATCTCTTCATTACATGAGATGATCTTATCTTAATCGGGATTTTTTGTTTTAACAGGTGTGTTTCAGTAGGGCATAGCTTTTAGCAATTTCAATTACCATAGTCAGTATCTGTGGCAAAGGAAGCCTAATTCTGACAAAGGCTACAGCTGACAGTATTTTTAAAAAAATACTTCTTAGAGAAGAATCATGTACATGAATGTCCTGCTCATTTCTCAGCAGACTGTGGGTGGAACTGGGACCATAGCCAAATGGAACTGGGGACCTCCTTATGCTTATCTGTTGATTTCTAATGGTGAAGTTCTCCATTAGCTTAGCTTAATGTATATAGGTGTATCTGTGTACGTGTGAGACATGGGTGTTTACCGCCTGTACAATTGCATAGGTCATCAACATGGCTTAATAATTTTGGGACTTCTTTAATTCTATCGTTGTTACTGGCTTATAATATCGTCATTAATTCTTAACCATGTTTTCAGTGTCCACAGTAGAAATTCTAAAAGAATTGAGCTTTGAGGTATACCCAGAAGCATGACTTAGACTTTGTATCAGTTTCCCTTCCTTGTGGTTAGAGGTTAAATAACTAACTTGAGCAGGTGGTGCCTGGGAGGTAAATAATCAGGCAGTGGTTACTGGGGAGAGGCCATTCAGGTCCTGTTCTGAGATTAATGTCATGAGAGGTTGATGCATTGTGCTGACACCTCTGAATAATTTGTCCCAGTGAGGTGGACTTGCTTCTGAAGTTTCTATTTCAATGATGTGTCACTAAGGTCAGAGTTCTTATTGGACTTGGGTTGGGCCTGCATAATTTTAGAACATTGATTATTCAGATGCTGGGAAGTGTATGTTTAAGAGCCTGGACTTGGAATTTGTCTTGACTCTACCAATGAAAAGCCTGTGCTATTGTCAATTGAAATAACCTCATTATACCTTGGTATCCTCACTTGTAAATGTTGGGTTAATGAAGGTGGCTGCCTGAAGGTTAGAGGATAGATTAAAATACTTGGGCGGTACTTTGTTTAGGATCTGGCAGTTCACTAAATGCTAGCTATTATTTTTTAGGTCTAGTAAGCCTACTGGCTCTTATGTCATTTGTCTCCGATGGCTGAGATGTCAGATATGTCCATAGATAATATTTTCAAGAAAGAAGTTACATAGATTGGCTCAACCTTGGAAATACCTCATAAGACTTGACTGACCACACTTTTCAGGTGAGAACTGGAGGAAACAGCATGTAGCGGGGGGCGTGTTGGGTGTGCAATAACCTATTTCTCAATTAGAAGTTGAGCCCATTCTAACGTGAGCAGGAAAGATAACCTGTGTGTTGATGAAGTGACATTGATTCAGCACAGACACATGAACGGCTATTAAACATAATCAGATCTCATCCAAATCAAATCTCTAGAGCAGCATTTTCATGACAGCTCTCCCGAAAGTAAAACTTCTTCAGGATCCAACTCGCCATCACTGAGAGTCTGAGGTTTCTTTAAATCACATCTCTATACCTGTTTCTATGATGTGAATATCAAGTGTATAAATCCGTAAACACATAAAAACTTGAGTGCTCCTTAATGAGTGCTTCTTAAAGATGGCATTGGAAACATAGTTTAAACTCATTTGTGTAGAGAAGTTTAGGTGGGGTCAAGATGTTAGTGCTCCCCATAAATGCCGTAATGTACAGTTATGGGCTAATGAAAAGAAAATGTTAGTGCTAATTTCTAAGCAGAATCCAGATTTTCATTAGGTGAAATTTCTTATCTAGATTAAAAATATCATGGAGTTGAAATAAAGAATATTTTTATTTTGCTTTAGACATGTGGTAATATTTTTAAAGTTCTTTGGAAACTTCAAAATGTTAAGTTCTGAATTTCTAGTTTTAATTACCAGAAATTAGAGTATGCACAAGTATGCTTGAATTTGAAGCAGGAAGTTTAAACAGTTATTTATACCATGTCTCTTTCATTTTTCAACTTAAGAAAATTACTGAAAAAGGAAGTTTGGGTTAAACTTTATATCAGGAGACACCATTACTGGCTGCCCAGAAAGCCTCCTTATGCAAACACATTGTTCTCCAGTTTGGAAAATCATCTTTGGCCACTTGAAATAAAACTAGTTATTTAGATCCAGAATTATTAAATCTTAAAGGCTGACTTCAGTACCTTTTTTGATAACCTCTTTATAAAGCTTGCAAACTGCCTTAAAATGTGAACTTTTTAATGGGAATAGGTGAGTAGTGATTGAGAAGTCATTATTCCCACTGCAGAAACGAAGCATTTGGGTACGAGGAGAATGAGTGACACTTTCCATTTCCTGTGTGATATTAACCAAGAGTGAGTGTGAAAAATTGTTAATGAGGGGGAGTTTCACGGGAAACAGAACAACTCTTTTTCTAAATATTCAAGGTGATACACTGCAAACGATATAAAATTCTACCCTTTCAGAAAATGTGTATAAGGTCACTCTGTTAACCTTGGTGAACTCCAGCATATCAGGGGCAATGTAATAATTAAAAACTCATTTCACAGCAGCTGATTAAGCTTTGATTCATAATTATACTGTCTTTCAAAAGTCTCCTCTATCTGAGCATTCTGAAAATGTGATGGCTTCATTATTATATTTCCAAAGTTAGAGCTTCAAAGACGCCGCAGAAACTTTCTCCATCATGTAGCAAGTCATGAATAAAAGATGCAGCTCCAGAATTTGAGTGATTAGATCATGTAAGAATATTCAAAAAAAAATTTAACATTCACGTGACTATGGAGAAAGATAGCTTTCATTTAATTACAGCTTCCTGTCCAACATTTCAAATGGTCACTTCTAATGTAACATTAGAAAAATAATTATCATGATCAAGATAATTTTAAAAAGAAAATGTTAGAAAATTTAGACAATATTTGCTGAGTGTCTCATTCCAATAATTTCCTATAAATGTTCCTATAAATTATGTGAAATTAGCTAAGCAATAAGGTTCTGGGTCCGAGTTACTTAACAGAAGGCTGATACTTAACCGCAGACCCAGTGGGCTGCAGATACGTACCATCTGCAGATTACCTTTTTGGGGGATGAAAGTGTCTAAGGATAGGATGTCGAACACAGTACATCTCCGAAAGGCAGCTCTCAAGGTAAAAGTGGAGACCTGATATCGCTCATTCAGGAGACCTCCAAATTTAGGGAAAATGCTAGCAAAGCAAGAAAGACCTCAGTATGTATGATGAAGGAACATGGACTCAGGTAAACAGAGGGTGGCTTAAGTGTCACAAAGTCATTTCTATTTTAACTAAGCATGTTCTAGATACACAGTCACCATGTTAAATTTTTCCTTCCAGAATCCCAACTCTTGGGTCACTTTTCTATGGATAGATCTATTTATTTTAGTGGAAGTCAAGGGAGACACAGAATTTTATCTACTAGCATAATTTTTATCTGGAGAGCTGCCTTCCAGAGCAGTACAGTTTCAACACACCATATCCTTAGACACTTTTATCCCACAAAGGGTAGTCAGTAAGCTGTCAGTGATGCTGTTCTATAAACTGTGTCTTGAGTCACTTGAGGGTTACAGGGATGGTTTCTAACACTGGTTGCACATGAGATTCAGCTGAACATTACTCTAGACATTCTGATTTCATTGGCCTGGGTTAGGGTTAGGTCATCAGGTTTAAAATCTCCACAGTGATTCTAATGGTCAGGCAGGGCTGAGAACCACTGAGCGCAAGTAATCCCATCATAATCCCACTCAGATGAAGCTGGGGGAGCAGACTCCCTAGACGAGAGGCTCTGGGTAAGCTTGCTTCTGCATGAGTTGGACATCTGGGATGCTTTTGGGGCTAGTCTGTTTCTCTGGAGTAGAAAGTCTTAGATGGCCAATTTATAGCAAATGGCTACTTTTGAACTTGTCTAAATACACAAAATTATCAGATGGAGTCTATCAGTGCATCTGGAGTAGCTAAATCTTCCAGAGGTCAGGCCTTCCCTTGATGAGCTTGAAGGGATTGGGTAAAATGTCATGTTTCTCCAGCAGCATTTTGCAATTCTGCAAAGACTTAATGTTCTGCTTCACCCATTGAGAATAAAGGTAGAAACATTTAGCTGGTAACAACTTTCCACCAGAGTTCTAAAACTTGACTGTTAGGTTGGCAGCTCTCAGAAGCCCAGGTTTCGGGTAGAATGCTTCCCGGTCAGGTTGGGAACAGGGCTAGATGCTGAGGAGACTTCTTCCAGCTCATCCCCCAGTCTGGGCTTCCTACCCTCCCCCTCTACAGCTCACTGACATGGCTCTGCCCAGAACTGGGGTGGGGTGTAGGGTGGGAAAACTGACTGTGGAACCACAGCTCCGGTCTCTGGGCCTTTGGCTGTGAGGAATGGACTGAGAAACTTCCTGCGGGAAGGATGTGTTCTATAGTGACCAAAAATCCTGGTTTGCTTGGGACTGTCCCCAGTTTAGCCCTGCATACAGAAAATCCCTCATCCCAGGCTCTGTTGGTCACCCCACATATTATTCCTAGTCCCCACCCTGCACTTCATGTCTTTATCTTTAAAATGGGGATAGTAATGACAACATGTAGAAAGCTAAGAGTATTGGACCCAGTCACCATTTAAGAAATGGTGTCTGTTTCCCATATAACAATAAGCTGAAACTATTTAAAGCATACCTCAATGTGTTACTTAGTAAAGTCAGAAGCCCTAGAAGACCTTGTAAAATATCAGAGGGGCTTAAGGTGGAAAAGCTCGTATCCCTTTGGGGATCAAAGATGATGGAACATTTGGGAGGTGTCCTCAAGATGTGAGAGGTGTCCTCAAGATGACAAGCAAAGTACGTAGGAAGGTGTTCCAGGTGTAAAGAACAGGACAAGACAGAGGCAGAGAAACATAGCGTCCAGGGACTGCAGAACTTGGGCAATTTGGCTGGATCAAGTAATTGTAACAGCAGCATAAATTAAGAAGGAGAAATGGAGAGGGTTGAGAATCTAGGCGAAAGGCTGGCTTATTTAGTACAGAGTTGAGAATTACTGAAGTACAGATTTTCTTAACATTTCTTTTAGTAGCAAGAGAATAATACAGTAAGTAAAAGAATGATTAAGTTTTGCAAGAAAATGCTTGCAAATTCTTTCAGTCAAATACTGATCCCAAGAACAGGTGCCACATATTTTCCAAGTGGAAAGTGAGGAAATGCCCTTGAGAGGCCATCTTATTACCTGTGTGCTTCCAGATACTGGAGTCAAGGGCAGGATACTATATCGTTCTCTTCAGTAATCACTGGAGGGCTTAGTCTCCTAATGTAGCTATCAGCTGTCAATCATTCAAATGGGACTCATTCCATCCAATGATGAGCCCAGGAGCATAGCATGCATTGGAGAGAGAAAACATTGCATGAAAGTCACATTTCCTGCCCTCAAGTAACCCAGTCTAATTGGGGAAGAAAGATTGAAGCTCACACTGCAATTATCAAGTGTATCCCCACGGAGCAGTGTGTGGCCAGCCACATGCTTCACTTTGTAGATGTTAAAAAACCAGGTAAGTGTGAGTCCTAAAACTCATTATTATTCCATTTTCTTTATTGTTCTACCTCAGTTGTACACCTAACATTTGACTAAGCACGTAAATTGCTCCCACAGCAAATACATCAGGCTGTCTTTATTTTGATCCTAAATAGATAAATCACAAGCTGCCTCTTAAAGTTCATCTTGGAAAACAGTATAACATAGTCTATGAGTGATTCAGAGGGATTTACAATCATATTCTCATTTAAAAGGAGCCCTACTCTAATGACAGTAATAGCTTTTTTGGGGGGATCAAAATGAGTGCTTACAACTAACTTAGATGGTTAATTGGCACCATTTTGAAAGATGGCTTCTTGCCAATCAACTGCTCAACTGAATTATCCTGTTTTAAAAAAAATTTATTTAAAAATACCTTAAGAGAAGAACATCTGCTTCTCAACCCAGTATTTAGAATAACTTAATCAGAAAGTTTTGGGAGCATTTATTAAAAATATATAGAAATGTTTTCCAAAAACGTTGTTTTAAAAGTTTCTGACACTGGGAAAGTAAAAGTGGTGCAAAATGTTTCCAGGGAATTATTGATACATTTCTTAAGGTCAGTCAGAATATATGATCCTGTCTCTGCCCTCCCGGGATTTACATGATGACTTATACGGAGAAAAATTAAACATCAGATATCCTGTAGAAAGTGCTCAATAAATGGAATAGAAAGTAAATGTATTAACGGTGGTCGTATGTTTCTAATTATTGAATTCAAATGACCATTTTAGATCTAACATATCCCAGGCACATGAGTTATCAAAGTTCCAAATGAGGTAAAATTAGTGGTAACTAGCTGAGACGTCTCTCTAGCAGTGATTTTTCAACCAGTGCGCTGTGAAAAATTTTAAAGTCCAGTCATTAAATTTTTGAAAGAAGTTCAAAGCACAGTAAGTATATTCTTCTTTTATTCCTTTTTTGATCAATGTAATTTAAGTGTGCCATGGAAGTTTAACTGTAGGTTTAAGGATGTCTTTCAGTTAGGAAAGTGCTTTATTGCAAACAGAAGTGAACTCTAGGACAGCCACGTGAAGGGCTTTGTTTTTATTTGCATTTGTATGTAATCAGAGGTCCCGAGGGAGCCAGGTCCCTGCAGCTTCTCCCTGTCATCTACTACACCATCAAGGACTTGGGCTCCAGTTATCAGCAGTTGCCTTATTTTTCAGTCTTACTAGTGGGAAGATGGCTGTTGTGCCTCCAGCCATCACATTTGAACAAAAGAATGGGGAAGGCTGAAGGGACCTGCCAGTCTGCCTCTTTAAAAAGCTTTTTCTGCAGGACATGTTGCTCCCATCTCAATCACAGCACTTTGAGAGGTTGAGGTGGGAGGGTTACTTGAGACCAGGAGTTAGAGACCAGCCTGGGCAACATACCAAGGCCCAGTTTCTATAAATAATAATAATAATAATAATAAAAAGCTTTCACTAAAGGTCCAGCCAGTAGCATCTGTTTACAGATCACTGACTAGAGCTAGGTGGCCACCTGTGGGTGAAGGGAGGGGAAGGTGGGTGTAACTTTCCAAATGGAAATGTGAGGAAGCAACGGGTGGCGCTGGGACTGGCTTCTGGGTCGTCAGCACTCAGCTTCAGCTCCAGTGGTTTTCTGGTCTCATTATACTTGGAAAAATACTCATTGGCCTGAGGAAGACCAGGTTTACTTAATATTTTGGTGTCCCACCTAATTTAAGATTTATGCTATTTTTTTTCCACTTTAATGTTTCAGTTGCCTTAAAATACGCCAGGAAGTGTTAAGTCAACTCCATCTTGTGCTTTCAGACTCTTCCTGGTCTCATCTAGGGTGTGAGGACCTGGCTGGGGACAGGGAGTTGGCCACATATCCAATCTCTCCCTTTCAAGGTCCTTAGTGATAAAAATGACGTGACTGCTAACTTTTTCCAGTTTGGGGCAGTGGTAAGAGAAGTATTTGATGCCATTTTCCCCTCAGACCACTTGGTGTACTGGCCAGCTGTGTGGTAGCTATTGACTCATCCTGAAACACGAGTCATTGTTCTGCCAATCAGTGGGAAATTGTGAGTTAGACGTACATGAAACAGGTGTTGGAAATAGAGGAAGTCATGTAGAGAATAGTCTGAACGGTCTTAAATTGGGATTTTCTTTCATGGTATAAATCTACAAATGTTAATAATGCTTTAAGAAATTCTTTAGCAAACCTTGTCAGCAGTGAGCTCAAAGGAATGGAAGTATAGGCATAATACAAATACTAAAGATTTTAAAAATTTAATGAATGGATAATAGTTACCATCCACTATGGGAATTACGGTGGCACGACTGACCCCATGAAAACCAGCAGACACTGATCATTGAAGGATCAACAGCAAGTACTTCAGAAGTTAGTAGGGATCACAACTGCCATTTTAGTTTAAATATTCTAGTTTGGATTAATAACTTAATTTCAATAATATACAAACTCTTTATAACTTGTTCTAGTTAAAGCTTAAAAGTGGTGTGTAGTTCAGAGATACTACACATGTGGTAAAGTATTTAAAAAATGTTCATTGTAAAGCTTAATAACTTCCATGGGTGACGGGGAGAAGGGTAAGAGCAATGATATTCTTAGTATTTTGTTAAATGTGATGATAAGCATATGGGTAGTTATATATTTTTAAAAATTAAAACATTAAAAATTTATAGGGTGGCACCTGTGGCTCAGTGGGTAGGGTCCTGGCCCCAGGTACCAAGGGTGGCGGGTTCAAACCCGGCCCTGGCTGAATTGCAACAAAAAAATAGCCAGGCATTGTGGGCACCTGTAGTCCCAGCTACTCGGGAGGCTGAGGCAAGAGAATCACCTAAGCCTAAGAGCTGGAGGTTGCTGTGAGCTATGATGCCATAGCTCTCTACTGAGGGAGATAAAGTGAGACTCTGTCTCTACCAAAAAAAAAACAAAAAAATAAAAATTTATAATACAACCAACTTTATTGGCATGCAGTTTGGACAAAGGCATAGTTATGTAATAAACCCTGCAGTCAGGACACACAAGTTCTGTCTTTCCCTTAAATTACTTTGTATGATCCCCTTTTACCTAAACCTTCACCCTGTTCCCGATTACTTCCAATAATTTTTGCCTTTTCTAGAGTGTACAAATAGAATAATATGCAGTCTTTTGAGCCAGGCTTTCCGTTACTTAGCACCATTGTTCCCAATCAGGGGTGACCGCCCCCCTTCCCGGCCCTGGACACTGATGAAATCTGGAGACATTCTTGGTTATCAAAACTGGAGTGGTGGGGGCGGTGCCTGTGGCTCAAAGGGGTAGGGCACTGGCCCCATATGCTGGAGGTGGCGGGTTTAAACCCAGCGCTGGCCAAAAACAAAACAAAAAAACTGGGGAGGTGGGAAAGGTACAGTTGGCATCCAGTGAGCAGAGGCCAGTGATGCCTGCAAAGCACTTTATAACATATAAGTCAGTCCCTAACAACCAAAACACATCTGGCCCAAAGTATAACAGGGCTAAAGTTGAGAAACTGTGCACAGGGTTCGGATTTGTCTCTGTTGTGGAATATGCCTTTGGATTGCCAAAGCTTTTCAGTGTAAGGATGTAGCACAGTTTAGCCATTCGTGTGTTGAAAAACAGCTGGATTTTCAGTTTTTCTATAAACAGTCACGTAACACAGGGTTTCATTTTTCAGGTACTTATTCTTGGAATGGGAACTCTGAGACATGTGGGTTAACTTTACAAAAACTGTCAAACTATTTCCCAATACTCTCAAATACCAGTTTGCACTCTCACTGGTAATGTAGGATTTTCTAGTTGTCCTGATGTTCTTGCCAACATTTGTATAATTTTTTTATTTTAGTCATTCTAATAGATGTGGAATGCTGTATCATCTTAAGTCACAAATCAGTGGGGGTGGGTCAGGACATGACCTCCCTCCCCCACTGGCATGTGATTATTTTAATATGCATTTCTCTAGTAACTAGGGCTGGTGAGTAAATTCTGTACTTATTTGCTATCCATACATTTTCTTTGATAAAATGCTCAGATCCTTAGACTATTTTTTTCTTTGCCCATTAAAAATTCATTTTTTTGTTTTCAGAGCTCTTTATGTACTCTACATTTGTTGAAAATATTCTCCCAGTTTCTAGTTTCATACTCTTAATAGTGGGGTTTTTTTTTTTTTTTTTTTTTTTGAGACAGAGACTCAAGCTGTCCCCTGGGTAGAGTGCTGTGGCATCTCAGCTCACAGCAACCTCCAACTCCTGGGCTCAAGCGAGTCTCCTGCCTCAGCCTCCCAAGTAGCTGGGACCACAGGCGCCTGCCACAATGCCCAGCTATTTTTTTTTTTTTTTTTTTTTTTGGTTGCAGCCGTCATTGTTGTTTGGCGGCCAGGGCTGGATTAGAACCCGCCACCTTGGGTGTACATGGATGGTGCCTTAGCCGCTTGAGCCACAGGCGCGGAGCCTCTTAATAGTGTTTTTCACAGTAGAAAACCCTTCAGTTTTGATGGAGTCTAATTTATCAATTTTAGAAATTATGCTTTTGGCAGCTACATACACCAGGGCTGGTGGTTCGAACCCCGCCCAGGCCTGCTAAACAACGATAACTATAACAAAAAAATAGCTGGGCATTGTGGGCACCCGTAGTCTCAGCTACCTGGGAGGCTGAGGCAAGAGAATCACTTAAACCTAAAAGTTGGAGGTTTCTGTGAGCTGTGACACCATGGCACTCTAATGAGGGTGACATATAGTGACTGTCTCAAAAAAAAATCATGCTTTTGGTGTCATGTCCAAGAATTTTTGTGTGATTCTAGGTTAGGGATGTTTTCCTTCTATTTCTAAAAGTTTTATATTTATGTTCACAATCAACTTTGTATTTATATATAAATTATGAAGTAAAGGTTGATGTTCACCTGTATTCAATATGGATATCTAATTATTAAGACTATTGTTTTTCAGACACTGGATTGACTTTGCACTTTTTTCATATATCAATTGACCGTATTTGTGAGTCTATTTCTGAATTCTATTTTGTTCCATTGACTTATCTGTTCTTTTGTCTGTATCCCACTGTCATGATGATAAATCTGAAAACCAGCTAGCATGAGTCCTGTTCTTTTAAAATTTGTCTATTTCAGTTCTGTCTTTACAAATTTTAGAATCAGCTTATCAATACATACAGTTCCTGTTGGGATTTTTATTGAGATGGTAGTAAATCTATACATTTGGAGAGAATTAAAATCTTAAGAATATCACCTCATGGGGAAGGAGTACTGAGGGAGGGAGCTGGGTGGGTGCTCCCACTGACTGGGTATGGTGTGGGGGTGTCTCGCATACCTTTTGAGTGTCAGATATAACCACAAGAGGGCACTCTACCTAACAATCAAATATTTTGACCTGGTTGGTTGTACTCTCACATTAATCTGAAATTAAAAAGAATCACCACATCCAGTACATAAATAGGGGATATTTTTCAATGTAGGTAGGTCATCCTTGATTTCTTTAATCAGTGTTTATAGTTTTCAGCGCATAGATCCTGTACATATTTAGATTTAAACCCAAGTAGTTAATATATTTTGTAGCTATTGTAATGAAAAAGTTGTTTTCATTTTATTGCTAGTATGTGGCAATAGAATGGATTTCTGTATATTGATTGTGTATCCTGTAGCCTTGTTAAATTCCTTATTACTAGAAACATTTTGGTAGATTCCTTTTGTAGATCCTGCTGAGACAATTATATCATCCAAATATAGTGGCAATTTTATTTTTTTCTTTCCAAGCTATATGGCTTTCATTTCTTTTTCTTCACAATTGCAACAATTAGGACTCCTCCTATACTATTAAATAGGAGTGGTGGGAGGGGCTGTCCTTACCCTGTTCTTGATCTTAGGAATAAAGCATTCAGCATTTCACCAGTAAGAATGATGTTGGGTTTTGTACATGACCTTCATCAAATTAAACAAGTTCTTTTCTATTCCCAGTTTGAGAGATTTTTATTAGGAATGAATGTTGAATTTGTCAAATGCTTTCCCCCAATCTATTGATATTGATCATTGTTTTTCTTCATATGGTAGATTATGCTGATTTTTAAAAACGTCAATTCAGTCTTGCACCCTAGAATAAACCTCAGTTGCTCATGATGTATTATCCCTTCTGCATATAGCTGGATTCAATGGACTAATTTTGTTAAGGGCTTTTCCACTGATATTCATGAGCTATGCACAACTATTCTTATACTGTCTTTGGGTTTGATATCAGGGTAATGCGGGCTCCAGGGAGTGAGTTGGCAAGTTGTCTCTTATTTTCTAGAAAGGGATTGTGTAGGATTATTATTTCTTCTTGACATGTGTGGTGGAATTTCCCAGTAACTGTCTAGATCTGAAATTTTCTTTATCTGAAGGTTTGAAATTAAGAATGAAATTTGATACAAGATAACTTAGATTATTTCTTTAATGAATTTTTATAATTTGTATCTTTCACAGAATTGGACCATGGCACCTAAGCTTCCAAGTTCATGGGTATAGATTTGTTTGTAGCATTCCCTTAATGTCCTTTCTATGCCTGTGGAGTCTACAGTAATCTGTGTTTTCTGTATTTTTTTTCCTTTCTTGGTCATTGTGGTTAAAGGATTGTTGAGACACACATCCTTTTAAGGATGTCTGGAAAGTATCCAGCCAGGTAATATGACAAAAAGAGACCAGCATGGCTGCTTTGTGGACAGCCTTCTCCTGTAGTATAACTTTGAAAATAAGCAAAATTCAAACATGAATTTTTAATGGGCAAAGAAAAAAATAGTCTAAGGATCTGAGCATTTTATCAAAGAAAATGTATGGATAGCAAATAAGTACAGAATTTACTCACCAGCCCTAGTTACTAGAGAAATGCATATTAAAATAATCACATGCCAGTGGGAGAGGGAGGTTATGTCCTGACCCACCCCCACTGATTTGTGACTTAAGATGATACAGCATTCCACATCTATTAGAATGACTAAAATAAAAATATTAAACATAAAAATCCAGTGTGACGTTCACCTCGCAGGTGGCAGGGAAGGGTAAGTGAGACCAAGAAAGTTTTTGGGATTTAAAGATGTTTAGTCACTAATCTTTAATCTTTGTATATACAGCATGTAATGTATTGTACAATTAAAATAATTTCTCAAGAGACACATAACCTGGACTCAATAGTTTTGTGGAGATGTTGGATGATGATGGTCCCGGAAGATGGATTAATCAGAACGAAGACCATTTCCCTTACCGATCTCTAGCATGACTAAAATAAGTACTGCTGTTTTTGCTTTCCTGGAATGTCATGCTAGAGGTGGGACTTCATTCTGCACTCTGGATGTGTGTCCTCTCTCGTGACCAGTCTATAATTATTAAATTTAGTGAGTGTTTTGGCACACTGGCTGTGTGAAAAAGAGGCTATGTCTAGTGATTTGCATGGGGGATGCAGGTAAGCAGAGGGAATATCCAGGAGCGAAGGGGTGGCTGGGTCCTCTCTGTATCATAAGCAACTTCTGTCCGTGCCTCAGCACTAGCTGGAGAGCCTAACACATCCTGCCAGCCCCCACCCCACCCAGAGCTCTTGTACCTGGCCTTATGGGAGATCAGATATTTGTGCCACATCCTTGATGACAAAGCAACTGATCTTGTCTCGTGGAATGTCCTTCTCCCCCCTTGAAATGTATGATCATATTTTATATTCAGCCCGGAAACTTGCCTAAATCTAAGACAAGTTCTGCTGCCGGCAGCTTGGACGTGGCAGAATGCTGATTTATCTCATAGGATGCGTTGAGCCACATCACCATGGTAACCAGCAGACAGACCTGAGAAGAGCAGAGCTGCTGAGGAAGTGTAGCTATCACCAAATAACAAATCAGACCGAGGTGTCTCCGGAGAGATTTCTAATTATCACGCATTTGTCCTTGTAGCCAAACCGGAGTGCAGGGGAAATGACACCACTGGCACTTGCATCTTTAGGTCACAGAATCAGGTAAACTGGCCTTGGGCTACTGTGGGAATTCCACAGAGCCTCCTGCTGTCTTAGGCTGTCCTGAAATAGATCCTTAGACTGACCTTTTCCTGAGCATTATCACCAAGTCCTTAGTTCTGATAACTAAAATTCTGTGTAGCTTAAGGTATTGTATGGGCAATGAGGCAATTTTAAAAAGCCTCACATCCATGAGCCTGATGGCTAATAGCATCTAAGACGGTTCTCTGACATCTTGAAGAGATTGCTTCTATTTATTCCTTTTTTTTTTTTTCGCTTTTTCTTAAGACATATTCCAGTAATACTTAACACAAGTGGAGCACAAATTGGTATGTTTATGTGCAAATACATGCAAATGACCTTCCAGTAAAACAGGGTTTCTAGAGCAACAACTGGTAACACCTATGCTGTGTTTACTCATGAAGAAAGCGCTCAAGGTTACAAACCGTTCCCTTTTTCAATCACAAAATATGAACTTGCTAGGGAAAGTTATAGAAATCTTTTTCTTACATGTGCTTGAGATCAAGGCTGTCCAATTCTTGAGACAGGTGATAAATGAAGACACAGTATCCCATGACTATAGTTCGCGTTGCTTGTGTTAAGAGGACGGCTTCCACCTTATCCTTCCAGTTGGATCAAGCTGCAAAGACATCTGCGTTAGTAGAGGTCTTTAACTAATGGTCTGTACATATTCCTATTTCTGAATGGCATATGCTAGAGGCTGGCTTCAATCACCTTTGTCTTATTAAAGGTGTTTGAGGTCAACTACCACTAACTCCATTGTTAAATATTGATCTAGTCATTTGCATTAATTTTCGATCCTTTCCCTCCTTAATGTACACTAGCACTCCCGTGACCCAGGCAGACAGAAGATCAATAGGTGGGCGCTCCGCTCATACGGACGCCGGGGCTGGCTTTCTCTGTGTTGCTTGTTTTCCTGTGAAAGCCGGTGCGTTCACGAGGATGGGCCCTTGGCCTAGCTGCTTCCCTTCTTCAGAACTTCTGGAGGCTTTCATCTCTTGCGGGATGTCTCTGCCTGCATGGTGGGCTGTGTTTCTCTGAATGCTCATTGATAGATTTCCCCTGGTGAGGATAAAAATGGTATCAAAACAGCCCAATGTGGATTTGTAACCTTCCAGAGCTTGAAACGAGATTTAGAATCCACTTACTACTCTCATTTTACTGGCAATAACGCTGAATTTAAAGGATTTTTCAAACTGCTAGGGTCAGAATTAGAATTCTCTTTTCATTATACTTCTTGACCTCTAGTACATATCATTTGTTCTGCAAACTTAGACAAAAACTTTTTTGGGCTATATTCATTAAAAATATTGTAGGACAAAGAGCTTGAAATTAAACTAGTTGAGTTTGATAGAGACCAAATGGAGACTATTCCCTGACACTCCTATTGGCTCCTTTGTAAATTTATAGCTTGGCCCACTAATCACTAAATGACATCATCTGGTTTCACTTACTCTTGTTAAAAATAAAGATGGAAGAATAAACTATGATACTGGAGTCGTAATGTAGAGTTGGTGCATGATCTTTCCGTGCCTCGCCTCTAGTTAAGCCTGGAGGTGCTAGGGGCCATCTTTGCTTGGCTGAGAAGAATGAGCCAGTATTGGAGGAAACAGAGTCTAGAGATGGACAGGGAGAAATCAAGCTCCAGCAACACGAAATGTCTGGTTCCAGCCTATGCCTAAAGCTAGTGATACCCTTGCAAATTCAGGTTAAATTGATATTTTTTGAAAACTACACTTCCTGGCTAATACATAAGTTGAGTTGGATAGTTGAGAAATATCTGGACTTTAATGGGTATGGTATAAAGTTTCAAAATCATTGAGTAGTTTCATAGAAATATTTCATAGCATTTCTAAATGGCAGGGCCAGGCGAGGGGTCTGTAGCAAACGTTTGCATCTTTTCAACGAAACGAAAGGCTCTTTTCAGTTTGCATCTATACAAACTTGGGTCTGCCATGACCACTGTCAATCGGCATTTTATGTACAGAGCCTTTACATGATGTCCATGCTTACGATGTTCAATAACATCTTAACGATAGGGTGTTTCCTTCATGTGAAAACAACAGTTAAATAATTTATGGGTTTTTTTTTTTGGTCAAAACTTTCACTTAGGAAAAGCTATCCTGTTCCAAAGCTGAAATCTATTTTTTTTTTTTTTTTTTGAGACAGACCCTCAAGTTATCCCCCTGGGTAGAGCACTGTGGCATCACAGCTCACAGCAACCTCTAACTCCTGGGCTCAAGTGAGTCTCCTGCCTCAGCATCCCAAGTAGCTGGGACCACAGGCGCCCGCCACAATGCCCGGCTATTTTTTGGTTGCAGCCATCATTGTTGTTTTGGCGGGCCCGGGCTGGATTCAAACCCGCCACCTTAGGTGTATGTGGCTGGCACCTTAGCCACAGGCACCAAGCCAGAAATTTATTCTTTATTAAGAAAGAAAAGCACAGAGATGGAATAATAGACTTTTAGCATAAAGGGAATAACATCAGAGATGGTCCAAGACTCAATTTATAGGTCATACTGAGACTGAGGGTTTGGGTGACTTGGCCACTGACTTGGCCTCAGCTGTATGTATAGCTCTTTTAGCCTCAGAGCTGACACTAATACCCATAGCTACAACCCAGGCATCCTGCTCTTCCTCAGCCCCATAGATGTCCCTGCACTCTAGCTGGGGGGACAGAGTGAGATCCCATCTCAAAAAGTGAATCTTTCCCCAGTGATAAGTGTCTAGCCCTACCTTTCTGGTATCCGCTCGCTCTGGTCTTTCATTGGGCGTATTTCTCTCAGTGGCTTCTTGGTGGTGGTGATGGCAGAAGAATGAGTAGAGGGTTGTCTCCCTTCTCTCGTTTGGCAACATGCAGGGAGATCTTTTATTCCTGGGCTGCCTGGGTCAGAACCTTCTAATGTGCTGTGTCCCCTGCCTGTGTCGTCTACATGATTATTGGCAGCCATAGAGGTAATTTGGTTTATGGCCACGTTTTCTAAGTGCAAGTGCCGGGGTATAGTAGCGGGGCTGTCTCAGTAGAGATTATGAGTGTAATTAGAAAATAGAAGTTTAAACCAGGCAAGAAGAATTAAATTAACTGGAACAAACACAATAAACAGAATCTAATCTTTTGACTCAGTACCTGGTTACACAATAGGCCCAGGGAATCAACGACAAAATCCTCACAGCCTTTTGGTAGCATCTCTACCTGTGAAATGTAGGATTGAGAGCAGATTTGATCCCCCCCCCATTTCTTTGGGTGGGTTTTCTTCACATCACACAGACCTCACAAACACCGCCGTTATGTGCAATTAAATGAACTCACTCGCTGACGTAAAGCAGATTTGATGTAAAAAGAAATTAAATATTGATGATTTTTGCTTCTTATGTATTGGATGTAGTGTGCAGAGAGCAAAATTCTCTAAGAAGCATAACATCAAAATTATGAAATGTCTGGATGTGAAGTTTGTAAAGCTAACACTACTTTTTTCTTAAACAAAGGCAGATGCTTTGTGTAGATGGATCTCTCTCTTCTGTGTGCTGGGCATTCACTTTCATTTTTGAAACCCTTTTATGTGCTACATAAGGCACCTGGCCCTGGAGTGAAAAGAGATTAAAAACACCTTGGGGAATCTTAATTCCCTCTAAATCACTTTTTTCACCCTTTAAAAAAGAAAAGAGTGAGTCTGGAATGAAATATGGAACCTTATCTACCTTACAAATCCTCTCTCCCCTCTCCTCCCGTGGCCCCAGAGTTCCAGGGCTTGCTGACAGATAGGTGGTGATTAAAGATTCCCGTCGTGCCCACGTGCCTCGTGCCCTCTCCTTTGTCATTCTGCAGTTGGGTATCAAAGCTGTAGCATCCATGTTCTTTGAAGACTAAGCAGGTTGGACATGCAATTTAGATGAAAAACAATTACTCAGTGTTAGCTTGCTTTTGGCAAGAGTGTATAAGGCTCATCTCACTGATGGGAAACAAAAGCTGCACTTCATCTTCATGAATTTCAGATGAGGGGGAGAGAGAGAAGGAAACTGTTTTCTGGCAGGAGCTTTTCTGCATAACCTTTCGCTGAGGAGTGGGCTTCTTTCATGATAGAATACCCTCAGCATCAGCTCGGATGATCGCGTGCTTCTCTCCCATGCACAGATGGTGCAGACGATCATGTGGTTCTACTGGTGGGAAGCCTTTGAAACACGAAAAGGCGACTAAGCGGCTGAAGTACATGCTGGGGCGTTTTTTGAACTCATCAAGGAAAGAGAATCGATAGCCGGGTTGCCCTGATATCTTTTGTTATAAATGTGTTTGGGTTTGAGAAAACAAGCAATCCAAAGGCGTATTTGTGAATCATCTATGCTTTTAGGCTAGGCTGGATCTTAAAGCTACTTTGTTTTCAAGGGCTCAGTAAAAAAAAAAAAAAATCTTAGCTCGGAGTTACACTGGACCACCAGCTTCTGAGTCATGTAATGCACCTTGCTTGTGACGTCAGTAAGTTCTTGATCTATTGAAGGCAGAGACTATTGAGCCAAGTGGGACAGGGCTGAGAGAGGACCAAATCTATTCTTAGGAGGGATATCTTTGCTAACAGTGTATTATGCAGTTCAAAAACACAAAAGGGGGGGTTGAGGCAAGTGGATTGCTTGAGCTGAGGAGTTGGAGACTAGCCCACGCAAGTCTCTATTTAAAATAGAAAAAGTAGCGGGGTGTTGTGGTGGGAGCCGATAGTCCAAGCTACCGGAGCCTGAGGCAGGACGATCACTTGCCCAGGAGTTTGAGGTTCCTATGAGCTGTGACAGCATGGCACTTTACCCAGAGTGACAGAATGAGACTATCTCAAAAAACAAAACCACCCCACCCCCAAACACACAGGAAGATTAAAAGCAACAGTGAACGGAAGTAAGGAAGTCACCCCAGCCCAGTGGGCATCGCATGTGTTTGTAGGAATGAGTCTTAGGCAGAATAGGGCCAGCTTCCATGGGTGTAAGACCTGGGTGGTCACGTGCTAGAAGGCCCCATGCTTTGTTGACACTCTGCCATTGCCTTGAAATTCTTATTAATTTTTGAACAAGGAGCCCTAGGTTTTCATTTCACACTGGACACCCACATATTTTATAGCTAGTCCTAAGGAGGAGAGAGATGTCATCATGGGGGAGGAAAGATAGGGTGGAGGGTGTGCTTCTGGGAGGATGCTCTCTCTGCCTTTACAATTCTCCAGGTACGACCCTGAAGTGCCGCTTTCCTGCTATCACCAGGGCAGCCGGTTGCTCCCTCAGGGAAGGTGCAGCGGATGGTCACCTTTTGGAGATAGCTGTGAAATGAAACTCCTTGCCCCACGGGAGTTGTCTCTTCACATATTTACCTCAGCATGTCACATTCTTAGAGTCAAAACCTATAGTGTGTCTGAGGTCATGCTACCTGAGGGACTTCAAACTGACTCCTGGCTAACACGTGGAAGAGGGAGTATTTTTTCTATAAAGCAAGGCCTGGCTTTCAGTTTAGAGTATGAACAGACTTATTTCTGTGTGACCTTTGTGGCGTTACTTTAAATTGCAATTTTCCTTTATTCATGTTAGCCTGTGGTTAAATCCCTGACTTAGTTACTGTTGAAGAGTGGGTAAAATTTGACTGAATTCCTCACGTTTAAACATACAGTGAAAAAGTGTCTAGAGACTCAGTGAGGAGCCACAGAGCACAGGCTTTGTATTGAAGAGAACCAGATCACATTCTGGTTCTACCACTTAGGAGCCATGTGTTGTTACTTCATTGTGTTAAGATGGTTTACTCAATGGTGGAATAAGGATAAAAATAGTACCTTTTAGGGCTTCTGTTGGTATTAAAGAAAATAATAAACAGAACAGTTCATAGGACGTGGTATAGGTGCATTTATAACTATGAGTTTAGTTATTTAGTTTTATCTGGCTGTGGTTTGCTCCTTCTAACTTTAACCACCTTGTATGGATTAAGTGTTAACCTCAATGTCAACTCCTAATGCAAGTTATAAGGAGGTTATTATTTTAAAAGGCAATGAAGTGATGACCCTGATCTAAAACCTATGACTACATAATATAGTTTTTCCTTTTGGCTGGAGACACCATTTTCCAGTAATTCACCAAAATGGCAAACACAAAGGGAAAGAGAAGAGGCCCCTGATACATGCTCTCCAAGCTTTTTAGAAGACAGAGTCATTCCTTTGGCTATGTACATGCAAATATACAAGAAAGGTGATATTGTCGACATGAAAGGAATGGGTATTGTTCAGAAAGGCATGCCACACAAACGTTACCATGGCAAAACTGGAAGAGTCTGCAGTGTTACCCAGCATGCTGTTGGCATTGTTGTAAATAAGTTAAAGGACAAGGTTCTTGCGAGAGGATTCATGTTCATATTGAGCATATTAAACTTTCTAAGAGCTGAGATGGCTTCCTAAAATGCATGAAAGAAAATCAGAAAAAGAAGCCAAAGACAAAGGTTTCTGGGTTCAACTGGAGCGTCAGCCTGCTCCACCCAGAGAAGCTCGCTGTGAGAACCAATGGAAAGGAGCCTGAGCTCCTGGAATCCATTCCCTATGAATTCGTGGCCTTAAAATAAGCATACAGCATAGTACACAGGAGAACCAAGAGAATCAGTCAGAAGGAGGCATAATGTGCTAGGATCTTATTCCCCATTTTCATGGCACAACCGGGATAGCAAGCTTTGTTATATTCAATGGAAAGGTCCCTGAGCAGCTGGAACCTATTCCCTGTGAATTCATGGCATAATAGGTGTAAAAAATACAAGACTACTGTAAACAAACAAAAAAATAGTTCCCATTTATCAAGCATTTTGTTTGTTTCTAAATGGTGAGTACATGAGTTGTAAGTCCAGCACCATGCGTCTCCCTGGGGGAGCCCCTGTTTCATGGTTAACACAACTGTGAAATTGAGACCTCTCATTTCCGTCTTGTGAGACTCTCTAACATGTTTGCTGGGGTTTTGAAAATAGAGAATATTTATGAATTCTTCATGAAATTTTAATAATGTAAGATAGAAGAAAACTGTGACCCTCTCCTGCAAACCTTTTTCTAGAGTTTTTAATAGTATACAATTCAAATATCTAGACTTCACTATCTCCAGTGATGCATTGTCCATTTTGATTTTCTAAGCCACTGAAAACATTCTCTGTTTGGTGCTGAGTGATTTCATGAACTGAATCTGTGAACATAATCCTAAATTTATCCAAAGTGTATAGTTTTGATGAGACAGGTTTATATAGGTCCTGTTTTCTTTCTTTCTTTTTTTTTAAAAGTCTGATAGGTGTGGGTATTATAGAAGGTAGCCAAAGAATTCATCTAGGTCTGCTCATACATTTCCTTAAAAAGACAACATAGGTGAATCATTAACCATTTGAAATATTACCCAGGAAGAAAGTGTAATGAAAAACAATGAAATTGTCATAATTCAGGAAAAGTTTTTATAACATCTCAGTAACACCACATCAACTATATTTATATTTTATGGAAAGGATCAATTACTTTCCTGAGAGCAGATACTGAAAAAAAAAGAACAGTAACACTAAACCTTCCCATTATTAAAATCTCAAATTGTGTATTTTAAAAATCACCTTATTTGTACATCTGTATACATTCCTCTCTGAACACGCACATCTCACATTGCTGCACAGATCTACTCAATGTATTCTCTGCTTTCCAAGGCACATGTATTTTAAAAATGAGTAATTTAAATTAAGAGATTAATGTTTTGGCTGTTCAGAGGGGAACTTTTATCACTTTTAGCAAATCTCCCCTCTTTCACAGACGATTCTCCTGAAAATTCCCAGTTAAACTAAGAACAGAATCCAAAGTAAATGAAGTCAGAACTAGTGATTCTCATTTTGCTGTGATATTCCATTGTAGGGGTAAGGACAGCAGTTAGAAAAATACTTTTCCTTTCCATGGTTGTTTGAAGTTATTTGTCTTACTGACTTTTACTTTTGCCAGGAATTTTAGCTGAGTTATAATTTCGTCACACCTTCCTGTGGCTTTTCCAAGTGAAAGTATAGCTGTGTTGATTGACTTGCAGTAGGGCGGCCACTGCCGAGGAGCATTTGGGAGGCGTATGATTCAGAAAAAAGATATCAGCACCACAGAAAAATGTAGCTTTGGGGCATACCGACATGCTTCAAATCGTGTGGCTCTGGAGCAAATGTATAAAATTCTTTGTCTTAGTTTCATAAACTA
Organism: Otolemur garnettii; assembly: GCF_000181295.1. Lineage (NCBI taxonomy): Eukaryota > Metazoa > Chordata > Mammalia > Primates > Galagidae > Otolemur > Otolemur garnettii. The sequence continues at coordinate 3,842,073 of NW_003852555.1, read as the reverse complement.
ACAAGGTAGCTAAAATTAGATGTATAATACACAGAGCACTCAGCATACTAGATAGAATGACTTGGTTGACAGTAGATAATCCTAATTATAGACAGGTGTTCCCTGAATCATCTGGACTTCCTAGTCTGCACACAATTTGCATAGAGCCTGAGTACCCAAAGCTTAGGGATTGCATTATAACTCTTTTCTACAAAGTGTATTTTGAAACTACGGTAAGAAAGAGCCATATCCTGCAGAATACATGTGTGTTCCACAGTAGCCTTCTGATCTTTTTTTTTGCTTGTTTGTTTCATTTGTAACAAAATAATGGACTTTTTCAGGCTCTAGAATATAGTACCGTGCTAAAATTATCTATCTTTTTTAGAAGAGTATATTCACCTTTGATTTTTTTCACATAAATGTATAAAAGGCAATCAGGTTTTATTGCTTGAAATTAAGACTTTGTTTAGCTTAATTGAGCAGAGCTTGCAATGCTGCTGCTAGGCTTTCTTTTTGGTACAGAACTCAACTTTTCTGTACTTAAAATTTGAACACAACGGGGCCTATTTTACTCTTAAAAGCAGTGCAGAGGTCTGCTTCATAATTTCATTTTAGATTATCCTAAATTTACACATAAGAACTCTGAATTTTAATAGTCAGTGATCAGGTCTTTCTGTATGCATCTAGCTGTTGGGTGTAATTAAACAAAATGCCTGGAGTTTTCCAGTTGGATGGATAGGACAATCAGTGATCAAAAATTATTATCAAATGCAGCACCACCAGTATCTGTAGTTACTCAGTTGATTCAGGCATAATTTATTTTTCTATAAATCTTGAACTTCAAAGGGGGCTGAAAATTCGTTTTGTGATTTTTTCTTTTCCTGGTTGGTTCTGTGTAATAAAATCCATGTTCAGTTACTGAGAATGAATAGAGAAAGGGGGCAGGAGAAATGGGGCATTTATCTAATCTGCAGGACAAGAGGTTAATACCTTTTCAAAAAGAAAATTGATTCAGAAAATGATATGGCGCGTATGCTAGGGTAATCTAAGAGTCTGAATTCATCTTGAGCATAACATCTTAGAACTTTGGGGAGTGTATTCACTGAAAATCTAGAAATGGTCATTGGTTCTGACACATTTCTTTTTCTTTCAATAGAAACCAGATCGGTTTGGTGGTAGCATTAAGCCCCAGGGTAGTGGGAATAAAGTTGACACCAGGTGAAATTCCACTGTGATACCAGCTATGCAGGGAACTTAAATACTCCACCCTCAACATTTTGACACAATGCAATTATTTTGCTTTTGACACACAGCATTTGTTTGAAAAGGTTATTGCTTGAAAGTACCATCTTCAGATGAATGTGCTCAGATGTGTACTGTAGATGTATTTCACAGCTGCACTCTTACAAATAGGTTGGAAAATAGCTAGATACTGATGTATGTTTGACAGCTCGCTTTAGTGGTGTTCAGAATTTCTGCAAGGATAGTTTGCCTTGTTCCCTTGAGTCTTCACAGCTCATGAAAACTCTGAACAGCATTAAAGACAAGAAGAAAAAAAATCTTTAATACAACACATTCAAACCTCAGTGGACTATCTTGTTCGAGGATTTCCAAACTAGTTTCAGTTTGGAACAATTTTTTTTCAGTGGTTGGAACAGTTGTTTAAATGTGTTTGGGTGAATAATGAAAGGCTTGTGCAGTGCTTAATTTAAACATGACAATGCCTGGCAGAGTGCTGTAACTGAATAAATGAGCTTTGAATATGTCCATTTTTTCCCAGTGGTTAAGAGCATGGATTCTGGAGCCTGCCTGCCTGTCTTCCAACTGGGCTGTGCAGGAAATGCATGTGGGTTTGTAAACTGTTTCAATTTTCTCATCTGTGCAATAAGGATGCTAAGAGTACCTATCTCAGGCTGGGCAGTGAGGATTAAATCAGTTACTACACACAAAGAATTAGGAAATGCTTGGCTTCTAGGGGTCCTGTGATCAATATTCACTGCTGTTATGTATATGTGTATGTACAAAAATTGTGCAGTACTAATAGTAATTGATAAACGTATTCTTACACATTATCCCTGTTCCCATCACAATTATATAAAATTTACTATACTTCCAAATATTGGTTGTCTTACGAAATACAGAATTAGACTATAATAAAGACATACAGAAAATATATGTAACTCTTTGAGAGATTTGATTGCCTTATTTTTCTCCTGGAATACTGTCAAGATCTACAGAGTATTTAACTTGCTGGAATGATCTACCCAGAGACTTCTGGAATCAGTCACATGATTAGTGGCATGTGCCAATCACAGCGACAGACAATAAAAGACCTCAGCCAACATCTTAATGGGGAAAGTATTTTGTTCTACCTCATGACTTTGCCTCTCTAGTGTTTCTTGGAGACTTTAGTAAATGATTCTTTTCAATAAATGATTCTATTCCTTCATATGCAAGTGTTTTACCCCTACTTCTCTGAGGTGGTGGTTTTTCTGTTCCTCAGAGCTTGTCTTGGAGCTTGGTACAGACACAGTGTGGGTGAATTGTGCATAGAAGGTGGGTGTGGAAAGTCTGGGGCCCTTCCCTCACACAGCAGAAAAATCTTCTAAACTTTTCCCCTGCAAATTTCAAGACTCTTGTTTGAGAAACATGTGTTTGGCTTTACTTTCCTCTGACAGGTCAGCATGGAGAAGTGTCTACCTTTCTGTTTGACATTCTTCATTTTAAAGGTCCAATTACCTCAAGTCCTTTTCTTGACTATTTCACTGGGCATGTAGTAATTCCCTGATCTCTGTTTCCATCATTAGCTCTACTTGAAGTTGTATCACACACACATACCTGGTCTGGAGGATGTGTGTAATGGACAGAGATAGCCACTCTCGCCCCTTGCAGGAAGAAACAGCTCACATCACCTGAGAGCTGAGACTCAAGTGCATGGTCAATGTTACTACTTTCTGTGTGCCTTTCGATTCTAGGCTGACCTCTATTCTGTAGGCAGTGGGATGACCTGCATTTATTGAAGGGCTCCTATGTGCAAGGGACAGTGTTGGATTACAATGCAACCTGAGACTCTTCTCTCCAAATCAATGATGGTGCAAGAGAGGTAAGTGCAGTCATTGCTGGAGCGGACAGCATGTCTACGTGATGATGATTACTATTGCTATTATGACTACATTTGAATAAAGAGAAATCAAAGCATGTTTTTTATGTTGGTGGGAAAGAACTAATGGAGAGGAAGGGACAGTTTGATCAAACAGCTCGAAGAATAATCAGTGGAACAAGTTGTTTAATAAAAGCTGGTTCAGAAAGAAGAATCTGGCCATGGCATGTAGACTGGACTAAAGTCTGGAAATTGCTAGAGGCTAGGAGTCTATTTTGGGAGTTGTTGCAGACAGCATGGAGATATCAGGGAACTGCAGTCGAGACAGAGATGGAGTAAAGGGGTAGAGACAGTTATCAATGAAGCTTCAGGAAAAGAAAGAAAAGGGCTTGGTTGTTGGAATAAAGACCAAGAGGTACATACATCAAAGAAGCCCTCAAATTTGGTTTGGGCATCTGGTACATTTCATGTACTGGGGCCATTTCTGTTGCGTGTCTAAAACGCTCCAGGTTTGCTATGACACTGCTTGTCCAATGCCTCTGACAGTGACCCTGAGGAACACCAGACTCTGTTTTCCTTTGAACTGTGTCCTTTTTGTATTAGGGTGGGCATTATGTGATCTTCCCAAACTAATTTCTCTGATTACTGTGCATGTCCTCTGTCATCTTCCTTCCTGTGAGTGAGCAGCTGTTGAAAATAGGCTGAGTCATTAGGAGAAGAGGCTCAAAAGGCTATGTCTGCAGGGGCGATGTGACCGATCCGTTCACATAATCATTTTGTTGTCAAAGCTGCTTTTTTGCTTCCTTCCCTTTGCTCCTGCTTCAAACTTATATTTGGAACATTTTAGTGACCTTGAACATGAAATGGTGATGTTACTTCTCATGGGAAATGTGTTTAAGATGTGCTGGTTCATGAAAGAGAATCATCAGTCAGAGTTCCCCAAGGGCTTAACCTTCATCCCCTTTTCAAAGGGAAAAGCTGCTTCCTTCCACTCACACAGAATGCTCTCCCCAGGTTCCCTTCCCTCTCCTCTTCCCGCTGATTTCCTGCAGAACAGTTTTTTTTTTTTTTTTTTAATCTTTTGACTCTTATGTGGATGCACAATCTGTAGTTCAGTAGTGTGGTAATTTTTTCTTTTTTCCCCTACTTTTCTATTTCTGTCACCTCACCAATTGCAACAATTGTGTTGTTGTAATGAAGAACACGATAGTAGAATGATGTACACAACTTATTCAACTATTGCTCACAGGTTGGATGTGGGGAATCTTTTGTTTTTGAAATTCTCCTTTTTATCAAAATAATAAAGTTTTACAAAATACTGGCACTTAATGGTGAAAAGGTAGCTCAGTCTTTCTGAAATGTATTAAGAGTATTCCAAAATTTCCATATTCTTTAAAAAAAATTTTTTTTTTTTTATTGTTGGGGATTCATTGAGGGTATAAGAAACCAGGTTACACTGATTGCGTTTGTTAGGTAAAGTCCCTCTTATGTCTTGCCCCCAAAAGGTGTGTCACACAGTGAGACCCCCATCCCTCTTCCCTCTCTCTGTTCTTCCCTTCTCCCACCCCACTCCCTCCTTTACTTTCTCTGCTCTTCCTTTCCCCCCATCCCCCCTCCTGTCTCTCTGCTCTCTCCTTCCCCCACCCCCACCATATACTAGATCGTTAACTGTGCTCATATCAAAATTGAGTATGTGGGATTCATGCTTCTCCATTCATGTGATGCTTGACTAAGAATGTGTTCCACTTCCATCCAGGTTAGTACAGAGGATATAAAATCTCCATCTTTTTTAGTGGCTGAATAGTATTCCATGGTGTACATATATACCACAGCTTGTTAATTCATTCCTGGGTTGGTGGACATTTAGGCTGTTTCCACATTTTGGTGATTGTAAATTGAGATGCGATAAACAGTCTAGTGCAAGTGTCCTTGTGGTAAAAGGATTTTATTCCTTCTAGGTAGATGCCCAGTAATGGGATTGAAGGATCAAATGGGTGGTCTAGCTTGAATTCTTTGAGGATTCTCCATACTTCCTTCCGAAAAGGTTGTATTAATTTGTAGTCCCACCAGCAGTGTAGAAGTGTTCCTTTCTCTCCACATCCATGCCAGCATCTACAGTTTTGAGATTTTATGATGTGGGCCATTCTCGCTGGGTTTAGATGATCTCTCAGGGTGGTTTTCATTTTCATTTCTGTAATAATTAGGACGATGAGCATTTTTCAAGTTTGCTACTCATTTATCTGCTTTCCCAGGAAAGCACTTGTTGGAACTCTCTTGGAGTGGCTGCCTGCTTATCTAGTGTGCCAAAACCACCCTCACTCTGGTTTTGCCCCTAAGGGCCACGGCTGCAAGGCAGCCCTCCTACTGCCAAACACTGAAAACTCTGCTCTTCCCTGGCATCTCAGTCCCAGCCTTTGGTGTTGCTCACAGTCACTAGATCACCCGCCCAAGGTCTCCTCCCAGCCCAAGCCTCACTCTGAGACCCTGAGGGCAGAGCCTGAGGGGCAGTTCTCCCACAATGGCTGCACATGTGACCCATAGCCAAACAATGTTAGCTCCATACCGGCCCAGCAGCTCAGACCCGGACCCTGCACAACACTTAAAGTCACCCACAATATTGCCCAAGGTCTCCCAAGGTAATTCAACTGTGTGCCCAAGTCCAAAGAAATAAAACAACTCACAGGGAAGGCCTTCCCTGTCTGTAGTCTTGCTATGGCAGAGACTTAGAGCTCTGGCAGTCTCAGACCTAATGCAACTACTTGCCAATTCTCCACTGCTTTTGTCCTCCTCTTGGGGTCCAGAAATCTCTCTCTGCATCCACAGAGGGATGTTTCAGGGTAGAGCCCACAAGCCAGAGATGCCTGGAGTCTTCTCTCCCCCATCTCACCGCATCTAGTTGTAAAAAAGCTATTATTGGGCAATCATCTTGCTCCCTCTCAGATGTGGGAAATCTTAGTTCCGTAGCAGAGCATGAATGAATGTTGAACGGAGATTGGCAATAGAATTTTCTTTTTTTTTGTAGGTCTCCTTTTAAAGGAAGAGTTAAAGAGGGTATTTACCCATAAATATGTATGATTGATTTATCAATTAAAATATTAAAAAGGCAAAACCCAAAGAAGGTTTAGGGGAGAAGAATCATACAGTTATGTTTTCTCAAGACTGAATCATACAAATCTCCCCTCCTCCTGTGCCTCCCAACCATCCATAGATGGGGACCCACTTTTTTGTTATTATTGGAATATCATTTTATGGACATTCATAACTTTCCCTGAATATTCATTTAGGCTATCACAGCAGGGAATGAGAGAATAAGATTTTTGGTGGGAGTACATAGGGCAGGTGGGAGGCTCATGAGGTTGCCGAGGAAGAGAGAGGGAGGCTGAATGCTTGGAGTCCAGAGCTGGGATTAGAAAAATGGTACCGGAAGGGCTGAGGCAGAGACCACAGGGAGGGAGGTGCTTGGTTGCAGTGTCCAGAAGCTAACCAGAGTCTAAGAAGACCACTTGTGGCTAGAAGTCTGAGTTAGAGCTTTTTCTTGCCCTAGGTACTCTGATTTACGAAGTGCTCAGAAATAATTTAGGGGCTGATGTAAGCATCTAAACTTATCTAGACCATTCTTTGAATACCCAATGAATGTGCTTCCTGATGAGTTAGTATCTGCTGGACAATTATTAAAGTATATTGTTAGTCACACCAATGTTAGAACAACTGCTGGATGCCAAGTGACCCCTGGGTTCTTTATATGATGGTGGAAAGTGGTTTCAGTGCCTGTAGGTAGATGGTTGATTATTTCAGTGTCTCTGTGCAGAGCAGATACCACTGTTTCATTCTGAAAGCACCTGGGGTGTTGTGTGTCTTTACCACTCTGGACTCACTTTTTTTTTTTTTTTTTTCAGTTTTTGGCTGGGGCTGGGTTTGAACCCACCACCTCCAGCATATGGGGCTGGCACCTTACTCCTTTGAACCACAGGCACTGCCCTAGACTCATTCTTATGATTTTCTTTTCCTTTGTTTTCTCTGGGTGAAAACTTTGTCAGCAAGGATGACTGTTCCTTCTGTTTCTACCTTTGCTTATATTCCCTTTATGATATATTTTAAAAAGTGGGCCACACTCTACGAACTCATAATGCTCTAATTTAGAAAACACATTTGTGATGAATTTTCAGGCACATACCTTTTGAAATATATATTTTATTCAATTCAGTATTGTCTCACTGTGAAACCAACCACATAGGAAAAGCTGGGACACACCAGAGGAAGGCCCATGACTTGTGTTTGTAGTTCAGATATGCTAATACATCAATGAAGCAACATGCAAAAAAAGTGATTTCATGAAATTATTTGTCTCCATACTAAGACAGTGAAAGATGCTTTATCTTAAAATTAATGTAAAATTTCTATTACGTCTAATATAGCTTTCTAATCTGAGACTTTGCAGATTTTTGGGAAGACAATACAAGCAGTCCTATAGACTGGAGTTCAATAGTTTTGAAAACTTGAAGGAAGTTTGAAAAATACCTAGTTAGGTTTTCATGCTGACTGAGTGAAACTTGAACTAACTTTTATAAGAGAAGAAATTAGAAAAAATAGAAGCATCCTTTAAAAAAAAAAAAGAAACAGGGTTTATTTGCCAGGAAACCTTCTTTTCTTGGAAATTCTAAGACAATTGCCTTTGAAGCATTAAGTATGAACTGCTTTGAGAATAGATTCTTTCCCAATAGGTAGCTCCAAGTAATCTAGCAAACATTTTTGAGACTATAATAGGTAGATCTCTTTGTGAAAGAAGTTGGGAAACTGCTCTCACACCCTCTCCATATATATCCCAAGAATAATCCTAATTAAAATAACTCTCTAAAGAACAGACTAGAGGAACACTAGCAAATGTCTCTATTTTATGTAGCCAGACTGAGGATAATAGAGCAGCTACAATTGACAGTTAGTGCATGATATCTATAAAATTCATTATCTGTGGGACGTTTCCTATATTGCAAATAGATTTACTATGAGCTGATCCTGTATCGACAGGCATGTGGAAGAAAATGTAGCAGCAATTTAAAAAGGGAAATGGCCTGGGATGATAGCCCAGCTGGAAATAAGGTGGTTTCTGTGTTGAAGATCAGGGCAGTTAAAAGGATTTAGCTGCCAGATTATCAAGTTAATAGCTGGAGGGCTTAATCATTGGCCTCAACAGTTTTTCTGGTGCAGTGATTTAAATGCTGGTAACAACCATAGTCCCTAGAGTTAGGTGGCTTTGAATTTCATAATTCCACATTAACAGGCAATTCAAGACCCAGTGTTCAGAAGTGTTGTGAGGTAGCAAGAAGTTTGAGTCAAAGTGTGTTGAGGGCAAATTGTAATTATAAGGACATTCACTTCCTACAGCTGCAGATCTTGAAGTTCTATTTTTTTTCCTCTGGAGTGTTGAAGTTTCGTTGCAAAATTCTAACCAACCTGAAATCGAGGGTCTTAGTACTAAAGGAATTATATCTGCTGGACAATTCTAAAAGTTTATTGTTAGTCACACCAATGTTACAAATTAAAATTATCTTGTAATCTGTAGGTGGCATGGTAGAAAGGAATGAACTTTGGGTCTTGAGTCAGATGATACAATGTCAAGATCTAGACCTGTTATTTCAAGTCCATCATCAAGGTGTTTATTTGAAATCGTTTTACGTTTTTGATGTAGGCATTTATATGTACTTTGCTCTTAATATGAGTTTTGCTGTGTCCTTTTAATTTTGAAAATGAAAAATTTTAAGTTTGTACATACTCATGGGATACACATGAAATTTTGCTGCCTTGACCTATTACATTGTGGTGAAATGAGGGCCTTCAGTATAGCCACCACCTCAGCAAGACACACTGTACTCACCAAGCAACCTCCCCTGATACATTCGCCGCTCACTTCCCACACCCCAGAGTCTCTACTTGTCCATCATTCTAAACTCTGCTTCCAGGTATACACATTATTTAGCCCTCATGTTTAAGTGATGACATATAATCGTCTGTCTGTGTCTGAATTGGTTCACTTAATATAATGGGCTTTAATTCCATCCACATTTCTACAGAAGGCACTATTTCATTCTTTTGGCGATTGAATAGTATATTGTGGGTAGAATGGCTGTCTGGAAAGTATCCATCCATATGATATGAAGTGTCAAGACACGTGGTTGGATACTTTTGGGACAGTCCTCAAATGTATATCACCTTTTCTTCTGGGCAGCTAGGTCAATTCCATATCTTTGCCATTGTGAAACACGCTGTGATAAACATAAAGGTTTTTTGTTTTTTTTTTGTGGAGACAGAGTTTCACTTTATCACCCACAGTAGAGTACTGTGGCATCATAGCTCACAGCAACCTCCAACTCCTGGGCTTAGGTGATTTTCTTGCCTCAGCCTCCTGAGTAGTTGGGACTACAGGTGCCCACCACAATGCCTGGCTATTTTTTTGTTGCAGTTTGGCTGGGGTTGGGTTTGAACACGCCACCCTCGGTATTTGGGGCTGGGGCCCTGCCCACTGTGCTACAGGCGCGGCCCTTTTGAACTTTTTTTTTTTTTTTTGAGACAGAGCCTCAAGCTGTCACCTGTGGTAGAGTGCTGTGACATCACAGCTCACAGCAACCTCCAACTCTTGGGCTTAAGGGATTCTCTTGCCTCAGCCTTCCAAGTAGCTGGGACTATAGGCACCTGCCACAACACCCGGCTATTTTTTGGTTGCCATTGTCCTTGGTGTTTGGCAGGCCTGGGGATTCTAACCTGCCAGCTCTGGTGTATGTGGCTGGTGCCCTAGCCACTTGAGCTACAGGTGCTGAGCCATAAAGATCTTTTTAATATATTGATTTCCTTTGGGTAAACACCCAATAGTGGGATTGATGATGCATATGTGGTAGTTCTATTTTTAGTTCTTTAAGAACTAAAAATTCTGCTTTTCAAAGAGGTTGTACTAATTTAATTCCCACTAACAGTGTATAAGCATTCCCTTTTCTTCTCATCCTTACCATCTGTTTTTTCTTAAAATTTTCAATAGTGGCCATTCTGATGTAAGATATTCTGGTTTTGATTTGCATTTCTGATTAATTCCAAGAGAATGATTTTTTTTCATAGGATTATTGGCCATTTTTTTCTTTTGAAAAATTGTCTATATTCTTAGTCCACTTTTAAATGGAGTTTTTTTTGTTGCTAAGTTGCTTGAGTTCTTTGTAAATTATAATATTCCCTATTAGATACCATTTGTGAATATTTTATCCTGTTCCTTGGGGTATCTGTAGATTATTTCGTTTGCTGTAGAAATATTTCACAGCAAATTTCTTTTGCTGTAGAAAATTTTTAGTTTAATTATACAACATTTGTCCACTTTGTTGCCTGGTTTCTTGAGGTCTTAGTCCAGCCTGTTCCTTGGGGTATCTGTAGATTATTTCTTTTGCTGTAGAAATAATTTTTTTAAATTGGTAACTATGTACATTAATGCAATTCTGGGGTACAGTGTGGTGTTTTCACATACAATTTGAAATATTTCATCAAACTGGTTAACATAGCCTTCATGTCATTTTCTTAGTTATTGTATCAAGACATTCATGTTACACTCTTAGAAAGATTCACCTGTACCCTTGTAAGATAAACTACAGAAGTGTTCCCTCCAATTACCCTCCCTCTACCCACTCCCCCCACCCCTTTCCATCCCCCCTCCCCATATTCTTAGGCTGTTATTAGGTTATAGCTTTCATATAAAAGGTATAAATTAATTTCATAATAGGGCTGTGTACATTGGATACTTTTTCTTCCATTCCTGTGATACTTTGCTAAGAAGAACACTTTCCAGCTCCATCCATGTGAACATGAAGGACATAAAGGTGACCATCTGCTCGCTCAGGCAAAATGGCTTTTTTGGCCAGAGGCATATGGGCATTTTGCCTGTATTTCCCCCTTCTTTTTCTTATTGAAATTCACATTAGACATCATTAAAGTAAAAATGACAGCATGTCTTTCATTCTCCTTAGTAGTTTGATTTAACTTCTTACACATAATATATAAAATTAAGCAAAAAATAAGTAACAAAGCAAAAGATCCAATGGTACTTCCAATAAGTCCATTGATCTTGGGCATAGGATTCATTTGTTCTATTCCTTCTGCTAATCCCTTCAAGATCACATCACTATCCACTTTTTCCAACTTACATTGGAAAGTATTGTATACTTCATTCTGTAAATTTACAATATCATTAGTTTAATTCTCATGATTCAACAAATGTTTCCTAACTTTTTCCCAGGGAAATGCTGTTTCGTTATATTTTACAGGGGTAATACAAAAAGTGGTAATATTCCAACACATTTTAGTTTTGTCTGCCTCTTTAAACTAACCAGTTCATCGCCCATCATAACGACAGTCTGTTCCAAATCAGATATTTCATTAGATATCTCAGTGTCTATTTGTCTTTGGGCAGGCCATAATTGTTCTGAATTTCTATGCCAATCAGCAACAAAAGTCTGTCCTTATAGTTTGTGTCAAGGTGACTCCCATTCTAATGGCAGTAGGAGTAACAGCAATGATCCCCAAAATAGTAGCAATCAACAGTCCAATAAATTGGCAACTTCTCTTCAGGATTCTCTCAGCCAATAGCTGCAATATTGATAGAGCTGGGGACTCTTGCCAAGGTGTTGCTAAGTTCACTGGCAGCCACATTCCCATTCGAGCTCTCAATAAATACAGCTGTTCCTTAAAGGGATCAAAACTCACAGATTAGTTAATATAAGTAAATAATTGACAAGCAGGACAGAATAATTCTCCCGTTTCCTTGTTCCAATTTATATTTCCTTTAAGCCACACAAAAGGTAATGATAGGCAAGCCCAAATATAACGAGGATCTTTAACTTCTCTGAAGAAGGTCCTGTCTCTCTCTGGGGTTGGCTCACGCTCATACTGTTCAAGTTGGTTGGTTAAGAGGAGGTGAGTTACAGTTACCCAATGTTTATAAGCTGGTATTTCATTTTTCTCATTCATATTCAAAAAATTTAACATAAAGAGAGCAGAAGATAATCTATTTCTAGGGGCGATGATATACTGTTCTACCCTTTTTTTCTGTTTTAAGAGCATTTCTTTTAAAGTTCGATTTTGCCTTTCAATAATAGGTTGTCCAGTGCTATTACCAAGAATTCCTATCATATGTTTGATATTGTATAATTTAAAAAACATTTGACATTTGTCAGAGATCTAAGCAGAACCATTATCTGTTTTGATGGTTGAAGGCTTTCCCGTGACGGAAAAAGCTTCTAACAAATGAGTGATGACTGCATCAGCTTTTTCAGATGATAAAGCTGAAGCCCATGAGAAGTGAGAATAAGTATCTATTGAATGATGGATATATTTTAATTTTATAAATTCAGAAAATTGAGTTACATCCATTTGCCATAATTGGTTAGACATTAGTCCTCTGGGATTTATTCCTATAGGTAAATGAGGAGCTGTTAAAGGCTAACAAGTGGAACAAGATTGTATTATGGTTTTGGCGGCATGTCATGAAATGCCATGTTTTCTTTTTAAAGCTTGGGCATTAGTATGATGTAACATGTACTCTTGTTGAGCTGTTAATACTGAACCAATCAATTGATCAATTATTTGATTTCCTTGAGTAATAGGGCCAGGTAAACCTGAGTGAGATCTGATATGGGTGATGTAAATAGGATAAGATCTCTACCTTATAAGTTGTTGTAGTGAGGAGAATAATAAAGTTAATTCTTCACTGTTATAAGGTAAAGTTACTGTTTCGATTGCACAATGTGAGTACTGTATTAGGAGTCAGAAATTTTATTTAGACTTTGATCCAAAAAGTTAGTTAACAACAATATAATGGCAAAGAATTTGGCCTTTTGAACCAATGAATAAAGCAATTGTTGAACTTTATGAGTTTTGGAACTCAGATATCTTAACACACCTAATTAGTTTGCATCAGTATAGAAAGTTTCTGCATTCAGGATTGGTTCTAACTTTACAATTTTTGGAAGAATCCAAGAAGTATTTTTAAGAAATTGGATTCTTTTATCAGAGGGGAAATCATTATCAATAATTCCTATGAAATCTGACAAAGCTATTTGCCAATTGATATTCATCATTAACAAATCAGAAATTTGATTGTTAATAAGAAGGACAATAATTTTCTCTGAATCTCTACCAACTAACTGTCTTAATCTTTGCCTTTTAAAATTATAAGAGCTATTTTTTGTGCATAAATTTCCATTTTTTTTAGAAGCTTTGTTAGGCAGAAAATACCATTCTATAAAGGCTGTTCCTTGTGTTAATAACCCTGTAGGAGAGTGTAAAGATAGAAATACAAACAATTGAAAATGTTCAAATTCTGATATTCGATTTAATTGAGCATCTTGGATGTGTTCTTCTATACATTGCAACTCCTTTTTGGCCTCAGGGGTTAATTTCCTAGGGCTATGGAGATCAGGGTCTCTTTCTAAAGTTGCAAAGAGGTGGGTAAGTGAATAAATTGGTATACTTAAACTAGGTCTCACCCAATTAATGTCTCCTAATAATTTTTGGAAATCATTTAAAGTTTTTAAAGAATCTCTCCTAATTTGAACTCTATGAGGGATAAGAAAGTGCTGTAATTTGATATCCTAAATACTCCCATGGATCTTGTGTCTGAACTTTATCTTCTGCAATTTGGAGGCCATATTCTTTAAACTTTTGATGAGCCAGTCGATACAGTTCTTGTAATTTCTCAGAGCTAGGATGAGCTAATAAGATGTCATCCATATAATGTAAACAGATAGCTTGGGGGAATAGTTTTCTAAGTTCTTCTAGAGGTTGGTCTACAAATAACTGACACAAGGTGGGGCTATTTAATATTCCTTGTGGCAATACTTTCCAGTGATATCTCTTGGTTGGTTTTTCATTGTTTAGGGTTGGAATGGTGAATGCAAAGCATTCCGCGTCTTTTGGGTGCAGTAAAATATTGAAAAACAATCTTTTAAATCTATAATAATTATGGAGTAATGTTTAGGAATTAAAGATGGATTAGGGATCCCAGATTGTAAATATCCCATTGGTGGTATGACAGCATTAATTTTTCTTAAATCTGTTAGCATTCTCCACTTTCCTGATTTCTTTTTAATTACAAAAACAGGGGCATTCCACCCGCTGGTTGTGGGTTCTATATGTCCAGCTTGTAGCTGTTCTTCAATTAATTGATGAAGCACTTCCAACTTTTCTAGAGAGAAAGGCCACTGCTCCACCCAAACTAGTTTATTGGTTTTCCATTGTAGAGAGAGGGCGAAGCGCTGGGCAGTGGCCTCTAGGAAAAATCCTCCAGTAAAGTGGAAAGTTCAAGGCCTGTCTTATCATGACCAATTACTTTAGGCTCTCTGACAGGGCTGGTCTGAATTGGATCAAACCCTATTTTAAACATGACATTTTTAACAGCTTTAGAGATAGTGGGAATAGTAAGCATAGCACCCCATTGTTGTAATAAATCTCTTCCCCACAAAGTTATTGCTATATGGGCATATACAAGCCTTTTGTCCATCAGGCCCTTTGCAGGATAAGTCTGACACACTTCATTCAATGTTAGTCATAGTCCCAAGGCTGACAAAAGTAGCCTGGACATGTGCGTTAGGCCAATTTTTTTGCCACATAATGTGTGGTGATTATAGAGACATAAGCTCCTGTATCTACTAAACCTTCAATCTGGAAGCCATTGTCAAAAGTTACCTTACACTGGGGGCAGTTATCATTTAGAAAAGTATGCCAAAAGATCAGTTTTCCTCCACTTTCAAACTCACCCTCATGAGAAACAGAGGCTGATTGACCATTTTGATAAGGCAGAATTAGAATTTGAGCTATCTGTTGACCAGCTAATAATTGAAGGTTCTTGGAAGCAGAAGCCATAATCAGAATTTCTCCATTATAATCTTCATTAATTATTCTAGGATGGACATAAAGTCCTTCCATGGTTCGGCTGCTTCTGCCTAAAATTAGACCCACAGTCCCAGAAGGAATGGGACCATAAACACCAGTAGGTAATTCCTTGGGGGGGGGGTGTCTCCATTTCTCAAATTTACACTAGATGGTAATGGTAAATCAAGTGCTGCACTGCTTTGAGTGGCATTGAAAAGGTCTTGAACTGAAATTTTGTCTAGTGATTTTAATTTTGATTCCCCTGAGCATGGGCTTGGCCATTGCTCACAGGGAATCATTGTTGAAGGCTGCTCAAAGTTTTTAACTGGGGGCCTTGAGCAGGCCCCGTCACCATGTTTCCCTGGTTCTCACTGGTATTGGGAGTTCCTCATTTATATGAAGAGGATAGAATATTGCTGTTTTTGTCTCGAATGGATTTACATTCATTAGTCCAATGACAGCCTTTTCCGCGACAGACACCGGGGAGCTTAGTTTCAGTTTTTTTTCCCCACATTCTTTTTTCAAGTGCCCTGCTTTGCTGCAGTTAAAGCACTTAGCCTGAGAGGTGTTAGCTGCTAAGGCAGATGCCAAAGCCGAAGCTTGTAAATTGGCTTGAAAGGTTCCTGAACCTTCCTCTCGGCAGGCATGGATATACTGTTCTCTAGTAACATTTTCCTGATTCTTTACTCCTGCTAGAGCTTGCCTACAGTCAGTGTTTGCATTTTCGAGAGCTAACTGTAAGAGCAATAACCTACGGGCATCCTCTCCTGGAGTAGATCTTTCAATAGAAGTCGAGCAATAAATTCAGTGTAGGGCTCATTGTTCTCCTGGAATATTTTAGTAAAAAACTGTTGAACTTCCCCTTTCTTATCTAAACTCTGCCAAGCTCTAATACAGATATCCCTTACTTGTATTATTTGTTCAGGGGTCATAGCTGCCTGAGCATTCACTGTCTCAAAAGGTCCAGTCCCTGTTAGTTCTTCAAGAATGAGTCCATCAGTAACTCTGTTCCTATGAGCTTGTACTTTTGCCTCTTCTGTCCACCAGGATTTGAATTGAATATACTGACCTGGGCTCAAGGTGGTACGAGCCAAGTGTCCCAATCTAAAGGAATGAAGTGATATTTTCCACTATAAGAAGATAGGATCCCCACCACATAGGGTGAATTGGGCCCATAAGCATGAACTGCGTCTTTCAAAATTCTTAGTATCTTAATTGGGACTTCAGTATAACTGATGGTAGCATTGCCCTTATCGTCATATACCTGAGTTACAGGCATGACTAAGGATTCCTCCTTCCCTCTTCTAGAGGTAGTAGGAGCCTCTGCCTCATGAACAATATTAAAAATATCAGGCTTGACCTTAAAATGAATTTTAGAGTTTTTAAGATCAGGCCAGACTGGATAGAATGCTGGTGGAGTGGTTGGGGCAATTTTAGGAACAGCAGGAGGGACTGTGGCAGGGGGCCTGAAAGTTTCTATATATCGAGGCTCAGTCTGCCACTTTTCTAATTCCTGAAGCTGCTTTTCCATGGAGAAAAAGTCTTCAGTAAGTAACTTTTTAAGACTCTAAAGTCTTCTGCATCAGAGACATTGGTAATAGTATTGTCAGAATCAGTTTCACTATGCCTTTGATCAGATAAGTCCTTTCCCGGAGAGCAATGAGTAGAATAGCCCATCCAATCAGGACTCTTTAAAGGTATATCATATATTTTGTTCAGCACATGCACCCTCCTCGGTAGTCGGAGGTGGGGATAGCAGATCATCAAGAGTACTGTCTGAGTCAGAGTTAGACTGCAATGGTTCTAAGGCACCTACAACCAAATAATATGCAGTCCAAACCTCTTTACTAATAAATTCTCCCTGTTGGTGTGCTCTTCTAAGAGCAGTTCCAACTTTCCTCCATACTTTGATATTTAGCTGATTTTTCTTTTCTGGTGTAAACCAGTGACAGTGTCTAGTTACTACTTGGAATAATCCCCTTAGAGTTTTAGTCTTCATAGAGACTCCTGTTTGCAACAAAGTTTTGAGCAAAGCAACATACTGTTCCTCCAAGGAATGATTATTACCCATTTTACCTTTATTTATCCAAAGAGTCTCGCGAACCCACGCGAGCATTACGTCTTAGGTTTCAATCGTCCATGTCTTACCTTAGGGGTATACCACTTTGTCCGGAATGTCAAAGTAGAGTCTCCTTGAAGAAGCTGGCCAGGCTATCCTCATGAAGAACACCCTTCATACCCTTCTCACCCTGGTACCCTGGTATCCTGGTACCCTGCTTGCTGTGCCAGAATGTTGCCCTAAGGGTCCCACGGAAAAGTGATGTCACGAAGAATAGGCACGCTTATTGAAATTGTGTTTTAAATAAAGGTGACCATCTGCTCGCTCAGGCAAAATGGCTTTTTTGGCCAGAGGCATATAGGCATTTTGCCTATATTTTATCTTTGAAATCATTGAATTCTTGAGACATCTTTTGAATAATTTCTTGAGATATCTTTTGAATCGTTTCTTGAAATTCTAATTCCCTCCTTTCTTCCATTCTGTTAATCTTATTTACTATCCAAGTTCTGAAATCCATTTCTGACATCTCAGCCATCTGTTTATGGATGGGGTCTTTAATTGCATCTGCCCCATTTTTCCTTGGGGGAGTTGATCTACTCTGGTTATTCAAGTTGCCAGAATTTTTCTGCTGATTTTGCCCTATGTTGAGTTTACCCTGTTTGGAGACCTTATCAGAACTGTTTAGTCAGTGGCTTCTTCTGGTTACCCAGAGAGACAGGGTGTGTCTGTCATCTTCTCCCAGTTCTCAGGTGCTGGGGTGACTGGGGTGCAGTGGAACTACAGCAGGTATGCAGGAACGTGTGTAGCCGGATCAGACCTCGTTCAGCCTGCCAGGGCGACTGGGGGGCAGGAGACTGGCAACGGCTGGATTCGTTCTAGTTCAGCTCCACTGGGGTGACTGGGGGGCAGGGGACCTGCAGCGATAGTGAGTGGTTCTTGCGCAGCTGGATCAGTTCTAGTTCGGCCCTTCTGGGGTTACCAGTGGGCAGGGGAACTACAGAGGCTGCGCAGAGCACAAAAGTGGCCAAATCAGTCCTACTTCAGCCCTGCTGGGGCGATGGCATTCGGACCTGCCAGGGTTGCCGGGGCGGGGCAGGAGAAGGGCAGTGGCTGGATCAGTCCTAGTTTGGCCCTACCAGGGCAACCGGCAGGCAGGGGAATGGCAGCAGCTAGATCAATCCTAGTTCAGCCCTGCTGGAGAAACCAGGGGACAGGGGAACAGCAGCAGTGGCACAGGGCATGCGCGTGACCAAATCAGTCCTAGTTCGCCTCACCAGGGTGACCGGGGGGCAACTGGGGAGCAGGGGAACAGCAATGGCTGGATCAGTCCTTGTTCAGCCCTGCCGGGGCAATCAGGGGAGCAGGGGAATGGGGAGTGAAGGACTTTTCTGCTGCTGGCCCCTGGACGTGTGGCACTAGCAAGCTCATCTGGGCCCTCCCGGCATGGGAGTCTGTAGCAGGGAACTCCTCTGCCGCCACCTGTGGGACACCCGTGGCTCTAGCAAACAGTTCTGGGACCGCCCAGAGCAGTAGACTCCTCCACTGTGGCCCTGCGGGTTGTGTGTGGCTCTAGCAACAGTTCTGGGCCCACCCAACATGGGTGTTTGGAGCGGGGAACTTCTCTGCCACTGCCTGTGGGATGCGTGTGGCTCTAGCAAACAGTTCTGGGCTCACCTGGAGCAGTGGACTCCTCTGCAGTGGCCCTGCAGGTTGTGTGTGGCTCTAGCGAGCAGTTCTGGGCCTGCCCATCACTGGTGTCTGGAGCTGGGAACTCCTCCACCACTGCCCACAGGGTGCGCATTGCACTAGCAAGCCGATCTGGGCCCTCCCAGCACGGGATCCCGGAGCGGGGAACTCCTCTGCTGCCTGTGGGATGCATGTGGCTCTAGCAAACAGTTCTGGGCCTGCCTGAAGCGGTAGACTCCCCTGCTGTGACCCCACAGGTTGTATGTGGCTCTAGCAAGCAGTTCTGGGCCCACCCAACACGGGTGTCTGAAGCGGGGAACTTCTCCGCTGGCCCCTGTGGGGTGTGAGTGTCTCTAGCAAGCAGTTTGGGGCCTACCCAGAATGGAGGACTCCTCCACTGCTGCCTGCGGGACACCCACAGCACTAGTAAGCTGTTCTGGGACCACCCAGAGCCGGGGCCTGGAGTGGGGATCTCCTCTGCTGCCTGAGGGGTGCAACTGTAGCAAGCAGTTCTGGGCCTGCCCAGAGTGGGGGACTTCTCCACTGCCACCCACGGGGTGCATGTGGCTCTAGTAAGTAGTTCTGTGCCTGTCTGGAGCTGGGGGCTCCTCTGCAGGCACCCACCACCCACAGGAGGCGTGTGGCTCTAGAAAGCAGTTCTGGGGCCTGCCTTATACCTGTATTTTGTGTTCTTAAATGCTCTTCCTTGGATTTACAGCTTGCCAAACTTCTTTCTGGGCTCAGCTCCCTGTCTTTGGCTTCATAGATTCTGATTCCGTCAGGTTTTTCTTCCTTTGTTCAGGAGCATCTGACAAGGGCTGCTACTAGTTGGCCATCTTCCCAGAATCCAAGCTATAGAAATAAGCTGTAGCAAATTTCTTTTGCTGTAGAAAATTTTTAGTTTAATTATACAACTTTTGTCCACTATGTTGCCTGGTTCCTTGAGGTTTTAGTCCCCTAAGTGATGCGATATAGATTGTATACTTAATATTGTGTATGTATTGCGTTTATTGACATGTGTATGTTAAACCATCTTTGCATTCCTAGTATAAAACCTACTTGATCATGGTGTATTATCTTCTTGATTTGCTGTGGGATTTGATTTGCTAGTATTTTGGTATAAATTTTTGCATCTATGCTCATTAGGGGTATCGATCTATAGTGTTATTTTTTGTTATGTCCTTGTCTAGTTGTGGTATTAGGGTGATTTTGGTCTCATAAAATGAATTAGGAAGCATTCACTCCCTTCCCCATCCCTCAAAAGACTTTCAGGAGGATTGGGATTATTCCTTGGTATGTTTGGTAGAATTTGAGTTGGAATTCATCTGTTCCTAGGTTTTATTTTGGAGGGAGTAAAGGGACGAGATTGAAATAACTGATTTAATCTCATTACTCATAAATGGTCTATTCAGGAGTGCTTTTTCTTCCAGGTTCAATCTGGGGAGGTTGTATGTTTCCAGAAATTTATCTCCTGAGGTTTTCTGGTTTGTGAGCATATAGCTCATAATCTCTGATCTTTTGTTTTCTGTGGTATGGTTGTAATGTCTCCTTCATTTCTGACTTTGTTTATTTGGATCTTCTCTCTCCTTTTCCTGGTTGGCTAGCAGCTTATCAATTTTATCTTTTCAAATAACAAATTTGTTTTAATTAACCTTTGTATTGTTTTCTTGGTTCTAATTTCATTTAGTTCTGCTCTGATCTTATTTCTTCTAACTTTGGGTTTGGTTCTTGTTTTTCTAGTTCCTTGAGGTGCAGAAGTAGACTTGTGATCTACTTTTTTAATGTATGCATTTAATACTATAAAATTCCCTCTTAGCACTGCTTTTTATGTATCTCACAGGGTTTGGTACATTATGTTTTCATTTTCATTTCAAACATTTGAAAAATTTTTAATTTTTTCATTGACCTGGTGATCATTCAGGAGCATGACCTTTAATTTCCTTGTATTTTTATAGTTTCAGAAATTCTTTGTATTCTAACTTTTTTCTACTGTGGTCTGAGAAGATACCATTTCAATTAAAAAACATTTAAGACTTGTTTTGTGGCCTAATGTGTGGCCCAACATGTCTGTTTTTCTGCTTTGATCTGTTTAGTGTTGTGAGTGGGGTGTTAGTTCTCTGCTTTTGCAATGCTCTCAATTTCTTAATTCTTATACTTGTTTTGTTAATCTGGGTGCTCAGATGTTGGGTGCTTACATATTTCTAATGGTTATATTCTTGATGAATTTATCCCTTTATCATTATGAGTTTTTTAAATAGTATTTTTGACTTAAAATTCGCTGTATCTAAGTATAACTATTTCTTATTTCTGGTTTTTGTTTGTGTGGAATATATTTTTCTACCCCTTTACTTTGTCTATATGTGTCTTTATGTGTACAGTGAGTTTCTTGTAAACAGCATAGAGTTCAATTGTAGCCACACTGTCCCTAATTTTTCAATCTATATTTTTTCAGTTGAATGTTTAACTCATTTATGCTCAAAGTTAATATTGATAAGTGAGGTTTTAGTCCTCATATTTTCTAAATTCTTTCTTTTTGTCTTTGTGGTTTGAAAATCTGCCATGTGTCCATTTGATTCATCTTTTTCTGATAGTTTTATGAAGGTTGTGAGCTTTAGATTTTTTTTTTTTGTGATGACAAATACTAACATTTCATTTCCTTTTTAAGTTCCCTTTGAGCATTTCCTATAAGTCTGGTCTAGTGGTAATTAATTCTTTGTCTGGGAAAGAATTTATTCTCCATTAATGAAACTTATTTTCTGGGATGATATAAGAATATTGGCTTGACAGTTTTTTTTTTTCAATACTTTGAAGATGCCATTCCACTCCTTGCCTGTAAGGTTTTTATTGAATTCCCTATTAGTTTGATGGAATTTCCTTTATAGGTTGACTAGATGATTTTCTCTTGATAATTTTATGTCTGTCTTTCACTTTGACTTTAAACATTTTTATTGTAAGGGGCCGTGATGAAGTTCTTTCTGCAAGGTATTTGCCTGGGGTGGCTGGACCTCTTCTATCTTGATATTTTACTCTTGGTAAACCTAGGATGTTTTTGATATTTCTTTAAATAGATTTTAAAAACTTGTTGATCTTTCTCCTTTTGGGAATTGTAATGATTTTACCTAGTCCCAGCCATCTCAAAGGCTGTTTTCCTTTTTTAAAATTTATTTTCCCTTATTTTTAGAAGAATTTTTCAAAAGACTTGTCTTCATGTTTTAAGATTCTTTCATCTTAATGGCATAGTCTGTTATTAAAGCTTCCACAGTTATTTTGTGAAACAAATCAGTCATTTCCCAAATCTGTTTTTGTAAGAGATTTATCTGCTTAATATTACTCATTCATATCCTGAATGATTTTTTCTGATTTTATTTGTATAGGTTTTCAGATTTCTCTTGGATATCACTGAACTTCTTTTAAAATCAATATTTTGAATTCTTTATTTGGCATTTAGAAGACAATTTTTTTTCCTTTTCTCATGTGTATATAGTTCTGATTAATGTGGGCATACAAATGATTAGATCCCATTGTTTGCATTTGTAAAATTAAAATCCAATTAGATGTGTCCTACCCATATACCTGTGCAAGGTAGTGTGCCCATATACCTGTGCAATATACACTTTTGGTGGTATATTACCCAACCTTTTTCTCCCTACCCTTCTTTCCCCCTTTAAATTTCATTGAGCTTTTTTCTTTTTCTTCTTTCCCTTTCTCTCTTTTCTTTGTCTCTCTCCTCTTTTTTTCTCTTTTTCTCTCTTCTCTGTTTCTCTCCTTTCTTTTTAAGATGGTCTTGTTTTGCCACCCAGGGTTATGTGCAGTGGCAATGTCACAGCTCACTGCAACCTCAAACTCCTGGGCTCAAGTGATCTTCCTGTTCAGCCTCCTGAGTAACTGGGACTACAGACACCCTCCACTAGGCCTGCAATTTTCCTATTTAATTGTGGTTAATTTGCACTCTTGACTCCAATTCCCTTTGTGTGTGTTACTCCATTTATCTTCTCTAATTTATAGCAAAGCTTGTATTGAATGGTCTACACCTAAAATTTTAAATTTATTTTCCAGTTTTCTTAAGCAAAAGATACACCAAAAAAAAAAAAAAAAAAAAATTATGGTTAATTTGATCCTCTTAGGCATCCTGGAGAGTTAAATTTTTTAAAAAAGAGAACACTAGGTGGCACTCCAGTATCAGAAGTTTGGTCTATCTGACATCAATCAACTGTCATCTAGGAGATCAGGGCTGGATTTCCACTTCTGTTCAGGAAGTAGCAGCTGTGTGGTAGAGAATGAAGGCCCAGGGGTGGTACCATAGACCTGGATGGTAGGCTGGGCATTTAAAGACAGCACATCCAAGTTCTAGAACTGATTTAGGAAGTTAGGCATCTGTGCTTGGGCAGAGATCATGTCTCTGTATTTCAAATGGGACCTGGAAACTGAATAGAGGTCTGTGGGAAGCTTGTGGAATCTGTTGGGCCAGCCCAGAGCTTGACTGCCTAGGCTTGGAAGCCAGAGATCTAGCCAGCCATTCTGCTGGTCAACCTGTGGGGCCCCAGATTGCCTGGAAAATCATGCCTGGCTGGGTAAATGGTCACAGTTTCAGGCCTCAGGCCTCAGGCCTCAGTGATCTTCATGTGCCCTCTGTAGCTCAGATCAGATTGGAATCCACCCCCCCCCACCCTCCCAAAGCAGCTTCCCTATACAGACCTGCTGTGCTCTGAGAGAGTAGTGCCTAGTACTGGCTTATTCTGAAGAAACTATGGGACAGTCTGCTCCCTTTTGTCCCCTCCCCCAAAGGGCTAGCACTTGTGCATCTGGCAGCCTGGGACCCCCCCCCCCCAGCCACTGTTCACCCTCCTCTACACCCTCTGCCTGGTGGGACAGACCACCCAGGATTCAGGGTAGTCCGTTGACCACCCCAAAAAGGGGATGTGAGGGGGTGGTGATGGTGGTGGTTTCCGGCAGCACAAAACACACAGCAATCCCACATGCAGTCTTTGGTTCTTGACTACCAGACCCCCTTCACCTGCTTTCCATACTGGCTTCCCTCCCTTATCTTTTCTACTCCTGGTGTCATGTGCTGTCACTCAGTGCCTTTATAGCACTGTTTCTGAGGGGCATAATCTGGATAGTGTTGGGTAGTTGCCCTTCTCCCTAACTTTCTTGGGAGAGGCTGATGAGATGCCACTATTCCACCATCTTGGGGCACTCTCCTGGGGAAAAATTTTTGACTGGGATCTATGGCTAGACCATTGTGGTCATTTGTTATATTTCATTGCTTTTTCATGTTTCCTTTGTCCTTATGTTATCTGTATATACATATAGCAGTACTTCTAATTTTTTGAAATCGCTTTTATAGGTGAAAAAAGTTTTTAAACATGTATATGTTTGTAGAATAGGGCACTTTGACTTTGATTTTGGGTGCCTGAGGTAGTGTTATTTTTTCCCCACAGGTTTAGTAGTATCTGAATGGTATGGTTATTAAGACTGTAGTGATGTTTTGGTCAAGACTTGGATGTCACCTGAGCTAGTCTTTAGTTGCAGGTGGGGGCAGAGTGTCTGTTCTTAGGCCCCACAGAAGCTTACACTAATGTGTTAGTAGGCCCTGGAGCTAATTCTTGGGCCTCTAGGCATCTTGTTTAGAAGCTAGTAATGGGAACAGTAGGCCAGAATATGGGTGGGTTCTCAGGCCCCTGGGCAGCTAGTGTGATGTACATAAGGTAGTAGTGGTGGAGGAGCATCCCACTGGGAACCAAGTGGTCCACGTTTGCGTTGCTGGTGGCTGTGATGGGTTGGGCAGTTTAGTCACCAGTCCCATAGCCGCCCTTAACAGGAAAGTGGATATTGTCCTCAGTGTGCTTAGGAGAACTTGATCCCCCCCACCCCCCATATCTCCCCAGCCACAGGATAGCTACAGGCACATGACTTTGGACTTGGCCCAAAGGTGGACTGTAGTTCAGTGTTAAACTCTCAAAATGGTACTGGATGGTGCCTGTGACCAGAGAGGGGTGGGGTCCCTCTTAGGCAATCAGTGTGTGGAAGCAAGCTTTGGAGATTGTGGTCCACTTGAGTCTTGGTCCACTTGAGTCAACAACCCATTCCAGAATGGTGGGTATTGTGTTAGGTATGCATAGTAGAGTCTTGTTTCCCTGCCCCTCCCTGGCTGGGTGATGACTGCAACTTTATCAGCCCACACTTACCCTGAGGGAGGACTGCAATCTAGTGTTAAACTCTGAAATTGATACCTTGGGCCTGCAACCAGAGAAGGTGGAGCACCTTCCAGGCAAACAGTATGGGCAAGGGGCTGTTGGGGAATGTAAGCCATTTACATCTTAGTCTCAACAGCAGTTTTCCATGGAGGGTGGAGAGGGTGGGACTGGTGGGGCTGAAGGGAGATGGGGTGGGGACATGGGAACTCTGTTTCTCTTCTCTTTTCTTGGAGCAGCTCAGTGTCATCAGCTGCATCTGAAGATCCCTAGTATCTAAGCTTTTACAATGGTCCCATCTGGACCCTCAACCCCCATTATTTTCTTCTGGTGCTGTGAGACTTGGGAAAAAAACCTTAACATTTTTCCTGGTGCAGAAGCCCCAGGGAAAAAAGATCCCCAGGGGACCCCTGAATTCCTCACATTCTGCTTCAGATTCCAGAGGACCATGGATCCAAGGAGCCTCAATACATCCCTGAGATGACCCTTGAATTTGAAAGCCTCTGAAAGTCTAAATTTTCTCTTATAATATAACTCAGCCTCAATATCAGTTATGGGATGGGGAAGTCTGGCCCATAGATGGGATTTTTAATTATAACACCATTTTATAGCTAGATCTCTTTTATAGAAAGGAGGGGAAATGGTCAGAGGTCCCCTATGTAAAAAATTTTATGTATTTAAGGGATAATTCTCAATTTTTGTGAGTCTTGTGTAGAAAAATGTCAACTGGGAGAGGAAGGGACTAGAGGGGAAACAGGCTGGGTAAAACATCAAAATTTCCCCTTGATACTGGTTTGACAGTACTACTTGTATACACTCCAAAAAGGAAAAAAAAACCATTAGGTGGAAAAGAGGAGGGGGAGAGGTCAATGACTAAAAATAAAGTTATTCCAAGATGTGAGACAAAAGGAAAACAGAATCCAGGCTCTGTATTGGCAACACTGCGGCCTTTATTTCACACTAGTGGGGGCAAGCTGAGCTTGAGAGGTCAGTCCATGGGTAATGGTGGATGGGGGTTTTAAAAGTTAGAAGGGTGGGGGGATTGGCCTATTTACCTTTCTTAGGTGGGACATCCATGGGGAAGGTTAGGGGGTTGGCCCATCCACCTTTCCAGGGTAGGATATCCATTGGGAGGGTGGGGGTTGATCCTTTTAGGTGGGTCTACTTTATTTGGGTGGGGTTCTGACATTTGACTCTATCATCCTGGTCTTTTTAGTCTATTATAAGGACTTTGACTTTTCCTGTGGGATTAGGGGCAGTGGGGGCTGCCCTGTAAGAAAAAGGAAAAGGGGCCTCCCTGTTAGGATTACAGGTGTGAGCCACTGCATCTGGCCTGGGATTGTTATTTTATTACTTGCCAATTATATTTCTTTCCATAAGTCCTTACTTTTCGTTTTAAAGTTTTGCTTTGTATATTTTTGGTACTATATTATTTAATGAATAAATGTTCAATTCTATTATTTCTATTTAAAAAAAAAAAGAAAAAGGAAAATGGATTTCCATGGCCATAGCACAGTGGTTACAGAGCCTACGGAGCCAGCCACATGCACTGAAGCTGGTGGATTTGAGCCTGGCCCAGGGCTAGCTAAACAATGACAACTGCAACAAAAAAATAGCTGGGCATTGTGGTGGGTGCCTGTAATCCCAGCTACTTGGGAGGCTGAGGCAAGAGAATTGGATGAGCCTAAGAATTTGAGGTTGCTGTGAGCTATGATACCACAGCACTCTACTGAGGGTGACATAGTGAGATGCTGTCTTAAAAAAAAAAAAAGGAAAATGGGGAGGAGGGACAGAGTAGGGGAAGGGATCAATATGTTTACATGAACATTCAGGGGTCTTCAGTTGGAACTAGTTGATATCCACATAGGGCAAAGATATGAGTAGTTGTTTTCCAGGTGACTGCCTGGTCAATAAATCAAGAGATGAGATGGAGGATTACTGGACCAAAATTGAGAATGAGAAAAATCATAATTAGGGGCCCTATCATAGACAATAACTAAGGAGACCATGAATCTAAGGACCAGGAATTAGATGATTCAGGATCTGTTTGTTTCTGTTTGAATTGTTCACGGAGTTCTTTTACTTATAATTATTCCTGACTAGTTAACAAAGAAGCAACATTCTACTCCCAATAAAATACATGTACCCATTTTTCCTGCTGTAATTAAAGGCTTGGTGATTTTGGAGTACCTTTGCTGATAAAGAATTTGGGATTGTAGGGTGACTGAAGAGTCTGCTACTGTTCCTGGTATTTCCAACAGTGGCCATTATTCCACCCTGGTGGGGGTGAGTTAAGTTCGAGAAAGAAGTCAACCCATGGGTAATGGTGGATGGGGTTTTTAAAGGATGGGATTCCACCCTGGGTGGGGGTGAGCTGAGTTCGAGAAAGAAGTCAACCCGTGGGTAATGGTGGATGGGGTTTTTAAAGGATGGGGGTGGGGGGGTTGGCCCATTCACCTTTTTAGGTGAGACATCTGTGGGGAAGGGTAGGGGGTTGGCTTATCCATATTTCCAGGTAGGACATCCATTGGTAGGGTGGGGTTGATCCATTTAGGTGGGTCCACTCTATTTGGGCAGTGTTCCTACATTAGACTCTATCAGAGGGGCCAAAAATCAAGGACCCTCTGCCAGCTTACAGTTCAGGAGAGACCACAGCCTCACCTTCCACAGCCCCTGAGATCTCACTTTTGGGTTTCTACCCCAGTCATCTTATTCCACCTGAAGTCACCTCCCATAATAGCAGATTATAAAGGCGCATGTTCCTTCAGCATGGCAGACTTAGAAACTTGTACAGAGAAGGTAGGGAATTTTTCAGTGGATCCTGGGAAGTTTACAGAGGAATTTCAGCATTTGGTTAACATTTTGGATTTCACTGGGAAGAATGTAATGATTTTACTGTCTTGTAAAGACAAAATGGTGTATGATATCTGCATGACACAGGGCAGATACTACTAAACATACTAACTAGAATTTGGCTGATGGGGCAAATGGGGTTCCTACCCAAGGCCCTGGGTATAACTATCAACCTGGGCAGGCAGGGAAGGTGGCAGAGCAGCCAAGGATTACATGCAGAACTGCCTTATAGAAAGCATGAGGGAGAGACATAAAGCTGATAAACTTTTCCAAGTTAGCTGAGCTGACCCAGATGTAAGGATGAAAATCCAGCCTCCTATAGGGTGAAGAGGAGTAGAAGCTGGCCGGGCGTGGGCGGCTCACGCCTGTAATCGTAGCACTCTGGGAGGCTGAGGTGAATTGCCTGATCTCAGGAGTTTGAGACCAAAGTGAGCAAGGGTGAGACCCTGTCTCTAAAAATGGGTTGGCATTGTGGTGGGCATTGTAGTCTTAGCTACTCAGGAGGCTGAGGCAAGAGGATTGCTGGAGCCCAAGAGTTTGCGGTTGCTATGAACTACAATATGCCCTGGCACTCTACCAAGGGTCACAAAGTGAGACCGTTTCAAAACAAAAAAAACCCCAGAAATCTAGTAGAAACTATCGAAAAACATATACCAACTTGGATCCTGATTAAGCAGACAGAATTATACTTAAAACCATTTTATTGGTGGCTCCCATAGCTCAGTGGGTAGGGTACAGGCCACGTACACCAAGGCTGGTGGGTTTGAACCTGGCCTGGGTCAGCTAAAACAATAACAACTGCAATAACAAAAAACTAGCTGGGGGTTGTGGCAGGCACCTGTAGTCCCAGCTACTTGGGAGACTGAGGCAAGAGAATTGTTTAAGCCCAAGAGTTGGGGGTTTCTGTGAGCTGTGTCGTCATGGTAATCTACCCAGGGCAACAGCTTGAGACTAGTTTTTTTTTGAGGCAAAGTGTTTTTTTGTTTATCAATCAGCCCCTGATAGCTGCAGGAAACTCCAGTGTAAGGCACTGGGACCCCAAAGTGACTCAAACAAGCTACTGAACTAGGCCGCCTCGGTGTTCAACAACTGTGACCTAGAGGAGGCTAGTAAAGAAAGCCAAAAGGTTAAATTGTTAGGAGCTGTTATTGCAGCCAATCCCCATGGTCCAGTACAAGACAAGCATGGGAGACGACTGTCCTTTGGTAGCAGTGTGAAGTCTGGCCACACATGTTTCCACTGTGGCAAACTGGGCCATCTGAGGCGAGAGCATCACCAGAGAAAGGGCCTAATGTGGATGGCAGAGGAGGTAGGGTGTTGCCCCGCCCCACCTGCTTCCACTGTGGTGCCCCAGGACACTGTATTTGACTGTCCCAAGAAGCAGCCAAGGAGATGGTGAATGAATACCCACCTTTGAATTGATAGGGCCCAGGCTCTTCAACCGCTTCTGCTGCCAAAGTAAAACGAGGAACTGTGGTTCACAGTAGATGTCGCCTGTAAACTTGTCACATGCTTATTGGACATGGGAGCAACATTTTCAGTTTTGAAAGCCTTTGGTAGTTACTTGTCCCCCTCTTCTCACTCAGTTGTTGGCATTGATGAGCTACACATTCACATGTATTTAACTTCTCCTTTGAGTTGTAGTTGGGAAGGACTTTTAATTCACTGATTTTTGATTATACCCTAATTACTAGCACCCTTGCTAGGAAGAGATTTCTTATCTAAGTTAGGAACTGTTTACCTTCTTTCTTTTTTTTTTTTTTTTGAGACAGAGCCTCAAGCTGTCCCCCTGGGTAGAGTGCCGTGACATTACAGCTCACAGCAACCTCCAACTCCTGGGCTCAAGCGAGTCTCCTGCCTCCGCCTCCCAGGTAGCTGGGACCACAGGCGCCCGCCACAACACCCGGCCATTTTTTGGTTGCAGCCGTCATCGTTGTTTGGCGGGTCCGGGCTGGGAATTTGAACCCGCCACCCTAGGTGTACATGGCTGGTGCCTTAGCTGGTTGAGCTATAGGCGCCGAGCCTGTTTACCTTCTTTCCAAAGGATTTTGTTATGAATGAAGGCAGAGAATCAGAGTATAAATGATGTGCCACCTGAGATAGTGGATACAAATCCTGAAGTGTGGACAGATGGGATTCCTGCCAGGGCACGAAATGTGAAACCTATGAAAATCTGTGTCAGGCCTGGGGTAGAATACCCCAAGAGGCCATAGTATCACCTCTCACCTCTCACCCCAGGCTATTAGGGGTCAAGCTCTGTTTATACCACAAAAGAATACTGGAATGCTAGTGGAGTGTTCTTTTCCTTATAACTCTCCCTTTCTGGCTTCACAAAAGTCAAATGGGAAATGGAGATTGGTCTGAGGACAATAAGATAGTGGTGCCTTTGCATCCAGTGGTTCCCAAATCTTACATGTTAATATCTGATTCCTGCTGAAGTCTATTACTCAGCTTTAGATTTGAACTATGCCTTCTTTACTCTTCCTTCACACCTGGTATCTCAGCCACTTTTTGACTTTGGACAGACCCTGGCACTGGGTACTCCAACCAATTAATGTGGACTGTACTCCTCCAGGGATTCTGAGATAGTCCTGGAATTTTTGAGAATGCTGAACATACCTTCTCAGAGCTGAACTTGGCTCCTTCAAGTGCCTTTATTCAGCATGTAGATGACTTACTAGTCAGTAACTTCATATAAATCTTCCATAGACAGATATTAAATTTCCTTAAGGAGGAAGTATTTAAGTAAAAGGGTAAATTATGCAAACCTAAAGTCACTTACTGTGGCCTTTGTTTTTTCCCTGGGTGAGAGGAGGCTCTCACACCAGAGTCAAGACAAATCCCTCTCTGGCCTCTCTACAACTAAACAATTCAGGGAGTTCTTGGGAATGACAGGGTGCTACTGAATATGCATTCCCTGATATGGAGAACTGGATAAGCCTCTGTATGAGGATTTAAAGGGGGAAGAGATGGAGGAGCTAACATGGGGTGGGTAGGGACAAGAATAAACCTTCCAAACCTTGAAATAGGCTCTATTAAATGCACATGCATTGGAAAAATCTGATTTAAAGAAGCCTTTGTATCTCCTTTCATTGGGCCTACAATTATGATTATTCTTTTTTTGATGTTTTGACCCTCCCTGCTCAACCTTGTTGAGTTTGTATCTTCCAGGCTGCAACAGGTCCATATTAAAATGGTGATGCAGTGATTCTAGCAAATACTGATGGAATCTGTTGACCAAGTAGCCAGATTCCCTTCCAACTCCCTGAAACCCCTTTAGAGTAGGGAACCTGAGGATGGTCCTTGATAGGTAGGCCAACGCCCCTTTTTGACAGCAGGAAGTAGCCAAGAGCGGTCATCGTCCATTTTCCCCTTCAAGATTTCAGGACCATATCTCCTCAGGGGAAATTAGAAGGGGCACTAAGAAAGGGGTTTCAAGGGAGTTGGAAGGAAAGCCTGGCTTGCTGAACAGGGAAGTCTGGAGGGACTATAGGAACATTCACCACTCAGCAGTATTTGCCAAAAGAGGGAAAAGGAATGTGAGTTTGAGGTAACCTAGGTAATCAGTGACCAATAGAAAAGGGTAATAATGGCTGGAGGTGCAGAGAGGCCAATGAAGGAGCTGCAACCAATTCTAGACAAAGGGGAAAAGACACTGCCTTTGTGTCTTTCATCTCTTCTTCATGAGAGGGACTCATTTCCAACTTTTTGGAAGTGCTCTAAACTTTGTTCTTAAATTTTCATTGGGGGGGTACCCTCTGAAGTGCTTTAGGGTCAGATGCCTGTGGGGATTGCTTGTGGGTTCCTTCCTGGTATAATGTCTCTGTGCAATCTCTAGGCAGCTACTTATGTTAGACCTGAGGCCTGTGTGCATCAGGAGGTTCTCCCAGAGCCACAAATGTAGAAAGCTGTTTTGCAGTGTGAAGTCCCCGGGGTTTCTCTCTGCAACCAGGAGCTTCTCCCAACTCTCAGCCAGTTCCCTGGCCAGGCAAGCTTCTTTAAACCCTATCTTTACTTACTTTTGGTGGTTCCCATCACTTCTATGGTGAAGCCTAGTGTCCTCTCCTTGATGATCTGTTTCAAATGTCAGTATTGAGTTACTCTTTTGGTTCCTCTCTGTGGAGGAAAGACACACTAACTGCATTTAGTTGGCCATCTTGATCTCCCTAACTATGTCACATAGGTTTTGGTGTATTTTTTCATGTTCATCTGTTTTAAGAAAAATTTTAAGCTGGGCATGGTGGCTCATGCCTGTAATTCTAGCACTCTGGGAGGCTGAGGTGGATGGATTGTTAGGACCAGCCTGAACAAGAGTGAGACACCATCTCTACTAAAACTAGAAAAAGTAGCTGAGTAGGGTGGCAAATGCCAGTAGGCCCAGCTACTCAAGATGCTAAGACAACAGGATCACTTGAGCCCAAGATTTTGAGGTTGCTGTGAGCTATGAGTGCCATGGCACTCTACATGGGGTGACAGAATGAGACTCTGAAAAACAAAAGCAAAAAACAACCCCCCCCCCCCCCCAATTTTATTTTGTTACTTACCTAGTGGTTGTTTAGGAGCATGCCATGTGTTGGTACTGTTTCCAAAGTTCCTCTTGTTATTTTTAGTTTTATTTTACTGTAATGCAATGGTTCTCAACCTTCCTAATGTCACAGCCCTTTAATACAGTTTCTGTGGGTCACAACCCACAGGTTGAGAACCACTGCTGTAATGTGAGAAGATACTTTACAGGATTTTGATTTTTAAAAATTTGTAGATCTAACATTGTCTATTCTGGAAAGTATTCCATGTGCTGATGAGAAAAATGAGTGTTCTTGAGCAGTTAGGTAAAATCTGCAAATGACTTTTAGGTCCATTTAGTCTAAAGTGCCATTTAAACCCAACATTTCTTTTACTTTTCTGTCAAGATATGTCCAGTGCATACATCAAGGTGCTGAAATCCTTAGATATTACTGTATTGGAATCTATCTATTTCTATAAATCTAATTATATTTGCTTTACGTATATGGGTGCTCTAGTGTTGGGTACAGAAATTTAGAATTGTATCCCTTGCTGCATTATCCCTTCATTATTAGGTAATTATTTTGTTTTGCAGTTTTTGACTTAATGACTATTTAGTTGTCTGATACAACTATAGTTCTTCCTGCTGACTCTTGGTTTTTGTTGCATGGGATATCTTTTTCTATCCTTTTACTTTCAGCTTGTGTATCTAGAGATCAAGTGAATATCTTAAAGGTAGAATATAGTTGAGTCATTTAAAAAATCCATTCAAACATTCTATATCTGTTAAGTGTAGAATTTAATGTTTATATTCAAGGTTATCGATAAATTATATTTTTATACATCCTTTTTCCTCTTCATCTTCATTGTGGTACTTTTGACTCTTCATATGTGTCTATTCTACCAGTGAGTTTTATTATTTCATGTGTTGATGATATTGTCCTTTTACTTATTTCTTTAACTTCTTTGAGACAGAGTTTCACTTTGTTTCCACTGCAACCTTGAAGTACTGGGCTCAAATAATCATCCTACTGAGTAGCTGGCACTACGGGCACATGGCATTATGTCCAGCAAGGGCTGGTCTAATGCTGATGAATTTTCTGTTTTTACTCATGGGAAAGAATTTGCTCCCTTTTTTGTATATAAAAGTTTATTTTATATTAGAAAAAAGGAAGGGGGGGGAAGAGACAAGAAAGAGCAGAGAGCAAGGAGTGAGAGTGGAAGATGGGTGGAAGGGAGAGTAAAGGAGCAGAAAATGGAATGGCATCTCAAAGAATGATTTATCCTTCATTTTTGAAGGATAGCATTGCTGGTTATTGCATTCTTGGTTGAGGTTTTTTTTTCTTTCAGATATTTGACTATATCATCATTCTCTTTTGGTCTATAGGGTTTTTCTGCTGAGAAATCCACTGTAAGCCTGATCTTTGACTTTTGATAATTTAACTTAGAGAATTTTTGGATTCTATTTGAGGACTTTTCAGTTTCTTGTACTTGGATGTCTATATCTCTTGTAAGACTTGGGATATTTTCAGCTTTTATTTTGCTGATTTTTCTATGCCTTGACCTTCTCTTCTATAACTCCCAACATTTAAATTTGTTGTCACTAAATGGCATCTTCATATGTTACACAGCTGTTCTTTTTAACTGGGTTATTTTAAGACTTGTCTTGAGGTTAGGATTTTTTCTGCTTGAATTAGTCTATTAACTCTTAGTTTTATATTGTATTTCATTTATTGAATTCTTCACTTCTAGGATTTGTTTCTTTTTCATAACATCTCTGTTGAATTTCTCATCAGATAATGAACTGTTATCATAATACCCTTTTCCCTCCTGTGTGCTCTTGCATCTCAGTGAGTTTTAAAAACATCACTATTTTGAATTATTTTCCAGGAATTTTGTAGATTTCCTTCTTGTTAGAATCTGTTGCTGATGAATTGGTGTATTCCCTTGGAGGTGTTATGTTTGCTTTTCCACATTTCTTGTGTTCCTATATTTAGGAACGCAGATGTTACAGTCACTTCTTCCAATTTTACAGTTTGATTTCTATAAGGTGATTCTTTTTCTTTTTTTAATTTTTTTTTGTTCAATGATAACTATACATTAATGCAATCATGGAGTACCGTGTGGTGTTTTCATATACAATTTCAAATATTTTCATCAAACTGGTTAACATAGCCTTCATGTCATTTTCTTAGTTATTGTGTTAAGACATTATATTTTTAGAAAGATTCACTTGTTCCCTTGTAAGATAAACCATAGAGGTGGTCCCACCAATCACCCTCCCTCCAGCCATCCACCCCCCCTTCCCCTCCTCATATTCTTAGGCTATATAATTAGGATATAGCTTTTATGTGAAAGCTATAAATTAGTTTCATAATAGGCCTGTGTACATTGGATACTTTTTCTTGCATTCTTGAGATACTTTGCTAAGAAGAACATTTTCCAACTCCATCCATGTAAACATGAAGGAGGTAAAGTCTCCAGCTTTCTTTATGGCTGCATAATATTCCATGTTATACATACACCACAATTTATTGATCCATTCGTGGATCAGTGGGTATTTAGGCTTCTTCCATGACTTAGCAATTATGAATTGGGTTGCAGTAAACATTCTGATACAAATATCTTTGTTGTAATGTGATTTTTGGTCTTCTGGATATATACCTAATAAAGGAATTGGCTCAGCACCTGTGGCTCAAGCGGCTAAGGCGCCAGCCACATACACCTGAGCTGGTGGGTTCAAATCCAGCCCAGGCCCACCAAAGGACAATGATGGCTGCAACCAAAAAATAGCCGGGTGTTGTGGTGGACACCTGTAGTCCCAGCTACTTGGGAGGCAGAGGCAGGAGACTAGCTTAAGTCCAGGAGTTGGAGGTTGCTGTGAGCTGTGATGTCACAGCACTCTACCCAGGGTGACAGCTTGAGGCTCTCTCTCAAAGGAATTGCAGGATCAAATGGCAGTCTATTTTTAGCTCTCTAAGTGTTCTCCAGATGTCTTTCCAAAAGGAACGTATTAGTATGCATTCCCACCAGCAGTGTAGAAGTGTTCTGTTTTCTCCGCATCCATGCCAGCATCTCTGGTTTGGGGATTTTGTGATATGGGCTAATCTTACTGGAGTTAGGTGATATCTCAAAGTAGTTTTGATTTGCATTTCTCTGATTAAGGACGGTGAGCATTTTTTTCATATATCTGTAGGCCATGTGCCTATCTGTAGGCCATGTGCCTATCTGGAGAGAAATTTCTCTTCAAGTCTCTTGCCCATCCTGAGATGGGATCACTTGTTCTTTTCTTGCTAATACGTTTGAGTTCTCTATGGATTCTGGTTATTAAACCTTTGTCAGAGACATAATCTGCAAATAACTTCTCCCATTTTGAGGGCTGTCTGCTTGCTTTACTTACTGTGTTTTTAGCTGTGCATAAGCTTTTTAGTTTGATCAGGTCCCAATAGTGTATTTTTAATGTTGCTTCAATTGCCCACGGGTCCTCCTCATAAAATTTTTGCTCGGCCAATTTCTTCAAGTGTTTTTCCTATACTTTCTTCTAGTATTTTTATAGTTTCATGTCTTAAGTTTAAATCTTTAATCCAGCGAGAGTCTATCTTAGTTAATGGTTAGGGTGACCAGATTTTAACATTTGTAAAGTGGGACAACATGGCTGGGGTGGGGGCAGGGCAGGGGATGGAGCAAGGCAGGGCCTGACAACAATGCAAACTTTGATAAGCAGTTCTTGATAATCACTTCTCAACAATTATTTGTTATTATTACAGTTTAACATTCTAAAATTAACACAAATAATATAAAACTCATATTCTGGTGAAAAAGCCACATGGCAACTGAAAACCATATATTCCCTTCCTGTTCTCCTGCCCGTTCGTGCATTCTTTCCAAAAATCGGGACTTTTTTAAAACTACATGGGACATGGGACAAATTGTTGAAAAGCAGGACTGTCCTGCCAAAAGCAGGATGTCTGGTCACCCTATTAATGGTGAAAGGTGTGGGTCCAGTTTCAGTCTTCTACAGGTCACCAGCCAGTTCGCCCAGCACCATTTGTTAAATAGGGAATCCTTTCCCCATTCAATGTTTTTAATTGGCTTGTCAAAGATCAGGTAAAATGGTAAGTAGCTGATTTTTCTGTTGGCTCTCTATTCTGTTCCATACATCTACCTCTCTGTTTTTGTGCCAGTACCATGCTGTTTTAATCATTACTGATTTATAGTATAATCTGAGGTCTGGTAGTGTGATTCCTTCTGCTTTGTTTATATTCCTGAGTAATGTCTTAGCTATTTGAGGTTTCTTCTGATTCCATATAAAATGAAGTATTATTTTTTCAAGATTTTTAAAGTATGACAATGGAACTTTAATAGGGATTGCATTGAAATTATATATTGCTTTGGGTAGTATGGACGTTTTAATGATGTTGATTCTTCCCAGCCATGAGCATGGTATGTTTTTCCATTTGTTAACACTTTCAGCTATTTCTTTTCTTAGAGTTTCGTAGTTCTCTTTATTGAGATCTTTCACATCTTTTGTTAGATAAACTCCCAAATATTTCATTTTCTTTGGCACTACTGTAAACGGAATAGAGTCCTTGACTGTTTTTTCAGCTTGGTTGCTGTTGGTATATAAAAAGGCTACAGATTTATGAGTGTTGATTTTGTAACCTGAAATGCTGCTGTATTCCTTGATCACTTCAGGTTATTCTTTTTCTATAGATTATATTTTTGGTTGGATAGAAGACTTTGGTTTTGATGCTGGGTGGTATAAATGATTTCTTTATAATCAGCCTCAGTGGTATCTGAGTTCCTCAGTGACTTATACTGTGGCTATTAGTGGAGGCTATGAGGTGGCTTTGTTGGGGGTGAGAATGCCAGATGGGCTGGTTTTTGGACCTCAGCAGTGGCAGTGATGGGTTGGATATGCTGATCCTTGGGCCCTCAGTCAGTTTATGTGGGCATTACTGGTATTGAGTCCAGGTGGGCCAATCACTGGGTCTTCAGGTTGCTTGTTTGAGTGATAGCAGTGACAGTGGTGGCCTGACTGGTGGGTGGGACTTTAAACCCCTGGGCAATGAGTAGGGCATTAACAATGGTGAGCCAAGCCT
This sequence comes from Otolemur garnettii, assembly GCF_000181295.1. Lineage (NCBI taxonomy): Eukaryota > Metazoa > Chordata > Mammalia > Primates > Galagidae > Otolemur > Otolemur garnettii. The sequence goes on along the minus strand of NW_003852555.1, from coordinate 3,804,699 downwards.
CAGGTTTCCAAACGGCTTGTGTGGGTGTCAGTGGTATTGTCAGCAAACTGTGTAGACCAGTCTTCAAATCCCCCTCTAATGATGTATATGAATGAAGGCTGTTGTGGGCAGAGTGATTTGATCCCCAGACCTCCAGGTGGCATGCATATACATTGGTTGTGGTTGTGGCGGTCAAGTCAGAACTGCCCTCAGGTTTCTGGTGGGTACATGTGGGTGATGGGTATGGTGGGCATATCATCAGGCTCTCTGATGGTATATGTGGGCTCCAACAGCAGTGGGTGGGGCAGATGAATTGCCAGGCTTCTAGACTACATGCTTGGGTACTAGCAGCAGTAGCAGTGATGGGGTCAAATATTAGATTTTATTGCCTTTGGTTACATTTTTGCCTCTCCTAGCAAATTTATTTCACCACTGCCTATATATGTGCCCTTTGACTATTCACTTAAACTTGTTATGATTCTTTCATTAATGAGTTAAATAAAATTGACATATGTTCATTTTATATTTGTATGAATCTTGATTTTATTTTTTAAACTATTCTTTAACATTAAGTTCTGTAGTGATAATGTCACACTGACCCTTCAAATGATGGAATTTCTAATTCCTTTTCTGACTTCTTTAATGCCGTAGTCCTGTCCCCTGTGGGTTACATTGAATAATTTGTACCTCTAATCCTCATTCATGAATTAGAGTTTGATTATATCCCCACTCTCAGATCTCAGAGAAGGGCGAAGGACCAGGGAATAGCTTCTCAGGGTCTTTGTCTGAGAGGTGCCATGCTCAGAGTAAAAGAGATTAACATAACCAAGTCTGTGGTGATACACAAAATACAAAGCATTTTGATTTCTATTTCCTTATTTTGTTCTAGGAAGTTACTGTATGTGTGCAATGGTATAAACTGAATTAAAAATATAAGTTAATTATACTACAGAATACCTATTATGATATTCCAATCAGTGATAAAATTACAGTTAAAATAATAGAGGTTTCAAGGAGCATGAAATTGACAAGTGGAACCATGCCGATTTATTCTTACTTTCCTCTTAGAGAGATTTTTTCCCTTCCTTCCAACTGTTTGATTTAATGTGACCTAGAGACAGATACCTAGAACATGCCTTTTCAGAAGGCAAGAAGTTGAATGCTATAATTCTGAGGAATATTGCTATCTTGCTAAGATGAATGATCTTTAATCTTAATATGGTTAGCATAATATTTTGTCTTTCATTTGTGAATTTTAAAGAAATTGATTTCTTAAATAAATTTATAAAATTCTATTTAGAAATACCAGATTAATATATGCTATGGTCTGAATGCTGTGTCTTTCCAAATCTGTATGTTGAAATCCTAAACCAAAGTGACAGTATTAGGAGATGTGGCCTTTTGGATGATTAGGTCATTCATGAATAGGATTACTGCCCTTTATAAGAAGGGCCCCAAACAGCTGCCTTTTTCCTCCCCTGTGTGAGAACATAGTGAGATGTTACCACCTGGAAACCAGTAAATGGGTCTTCATCAGACACCAGATCTGTTGGTGTCTTACTCTTGAACTTTCCATCCTCTAGAGTTTGTAAGAAATAAATTTTTTATAGACCACATACTTTCTGGTATTTTGTTACAGTAGCCCAAACAAAGATACTGTGATTACTTCAAACATAACTACAAAACTTAGATAATCAAAACTTTATTAACTCATACTTTTTCTTTTAATTTCCATACAGCCTTTTAATTTTATTTTCTCTTAAATTCATTATTAAAATATATCTATTGTATGATTTCCATCTCTGATAATGCAAGCTTTGGTTTGCTTTGATACCACAATAATTTGTACTTTTTAAAATTAAAACAATATATCAAAAATTATGGAAAAATAAAGATAAAAATTAGCTCTTACCCATAATTCCATCTCTCAGAAATAAGCATTATTCCTGATTTTTTCACTTCAGATCTTTTTCTATTAATAAATGTGAATTTATCTTATGCATACATATTTAAAAACATATGATCTTGCTGTTACTTTTCATCAAAAGGGATATAAAGAAATTGTTGCATAATATGTTCTTAAACTTGGCCTCTGGAGATGGGTTAGGTACAATCCGGTTTTTATTACATAACCTTGGAAAGTTACTGCAACTTACTAAGCCTCAGTTATTTCATCTGTAAAATAGATTTACTATGTGCCAAATTTATAGATTTGTTGGGATTAAAGCAGCACATGTAAAATATCCAACATGTGGCAGCATTATGTTATCAAATCTGACTCTATTTTGATTAGTTTTACAGGTTGAAGGTAAAGCTGAATTGTGGTTGATGGAAAGGGGGCAGTGGAAACTTCTTTTCATATTCTTTAGAGAGAATTTTAAATGTTCTTGGTAATCTGATGAAACATTTGAGTAGTTTTCTTTGTGTCTGTATCCTGGGTTAGTAGTTCTGATCTTCTCTTAGCTGTAGGGTTAAGGGTGATACTCTGTGATTGTTTATAGCTTAGGGTGAGGTACAGTGTTTATTACTGGATCAGACATTAGTGCTAGCATTCAGGAGACAACCTAACTTCTGTAGTTGGCAGCTGTGGGAATTAAATTTTGGCCAAATATGGCCATTAATGGTTAAGAAAATAACTCTATACTTGGGTTCATCTTAATAGCTGAGCTCCCAACTGCCAAAAAAAAAAAAAGTTGAGCTCCTATTGGGTTTCTGGGGGATGAAAAGTCATGGCAAATTAGATCACATCTAATTCAAGGTCATATTTATTGAAAACTGGCCATATATACAATTCTAAATTTTATGCCATTTCTCTATTTCACTGAAGAGAGATTTAAGCATGGCAGACAGTGAATTTCTGGAATTTGATGATTTTTGGTAGTAAAACAAGTCCAGTTCTTTGATCGTGATGCTAGGATGATTAAACAGCCTTTAAAAAATAAAGATTACTTGGTGCTAACATTTTGTTTTCTCTTTTTTACCTACAATTATGACCTTAAAATGATTTGAAAGTGGAATTTGGTTTTTAAGACATAAGGGATTACGTTTTCTGGCAAGTGAATCTGCCCATTCAGTGTATTTTGATTAAAGGTAGGTAATTGCTTCTAAAAATATCCATTTTTACTCTGCCTTCGTATACTTTTTATAGTAGTGAAAATATTTTGAATAATATAAAGCACAGGAGCTGGAAGAAAATTAAAAATTAGGAAAGACAAAGCTCAGAGGGCTAAAAGACTGAAGCTCACCCTGGCAGGCAGTCCTCACCCTGGATCCTGGGGCTGTGCGTTCCCAGGTTAATGCTTTTTCTTTAGCACTGCATTGGCTCTACCATAGAATGCTACGGAGTGAACTTGGTCACAGAAAATTCACATTGCAGATAAATCTTGTTCTTTTAGTTCTATTCAAAATAGATAATACTTGCTATTGTGAATGTTAATTAAAAACACTTTTCTTACGCTTTATGAGAATTAGAGTCAGTACAGGATAATTTGGGTGGGTTGTGCCTCTTGAGGGGCCTGGTGGACTTGAGCTTTCTCTCCTCTCCTTTGCTCTTCCCATCTTCCTTACTCAAGTGCCACCTCCTACCCGTTTCCCACTCTGCAGACTGATGCTCTTTCTGCTGTCCCACAAAGCTTCCTTTATGAATTAGAGAGGATCAGCTTCTGTAAGTTTTGAAGTAAGACCCCCTTATGCATAAAATATAACAAAGCAAAATTATCTCTTATTAAAATTCTTCAATTTTAGCACTTTATGGACCCCATTGATCATTTCAATTCCACTGTCGTCCTGTGCCCTGTGTAGAAAGTGAGTCGCTCAGGATTTTGTGACTTCCAATGTGAGGTGCTGTCTCAGTAAAAAATGAAATGGCTTTTTTTAAGAGTAGGTATGTAAGAATTTCCCAGTGCTTGTTTTTTTGAAAGCTTAGGTACTTAGCATTTTTTTGGTCATGTATGTTATAAATTTAGTACTATTGATTGCATTTAAAATTTTTTTCCCAGTATTTCTAATGTCTGATATATAGTCTTGATAAATAATATATCCTTACAAGGAAAAATCATGGCATAGTGTTTCTTTCTTTGCAGTCAAATCTTCTCATGAAAAACACTAATAACCAAAAAATTAGAATATAGAGCTTAAAGGTTATCTTTTCGATTCAGAATAAAATCAGTGTAGTAGTAATAGAACTTCAAAATATTACTTTAAATATATTTTAAATTCAATTTTTTTATTAAATCAAAGCTGTGTACATTAATGCAATCATGGGGTACAATGTGCTGGTTTTATATACAATTTGAAATAATTTCATCAAACTGGTTAATATAGCCTTCATGGCATTTTCTTAGTTATTGTGTTAACACATTTATATTCTACATTTAGTAAATTTCACATGTACCCTTGTAAGATGCACCATAGGTGTGGTCCCACCAATTACCCTCTCCCCTTCCCTTCCTCTCCCCTTCCCTTCCTCTCCCCTTCCCTTCCTCTCCCCTTCCCTTCCTCTCCCCTTCCTCTTTTAAATTCAGTCTTTAAGGTTAGTATTTTTACTTTAGTGTTGCTCAACTTGTGATTCTCATCTGGATGATAAATTAAGTGCTTAATTGGCTTGGCACCTGTAGCTCAGAGACTAGGGTGCCAGCCACATACACTTGAGCTTGTGGGTTCGAATCCAACCTGGGCCTGCCAAACAACAATGACAACTGCAACCAAAAAATAGCCAGGCATTGTGGCGGGCACCTGTAGTCTCAGCTACTTGGGAGGCTGAGGCAAGAGAATTGCTTAAGCCCAAGAGTTGGAGGTTGCTGTGAGCTGTAACACCACAGCACTCTATAGAGGGTGACATTAGTGAGACTCTGTCTCCAAAAAATAAATAAAATATGGCAACAAATTAAGCACTTTTTTATGTATTCCTAAAAAACTCCAACATGCAGTGCAGTATTAGTTGTCTAGAGAGCAGAGTTTCCCCAGAGATCTGTCTTTGTATGTTGTGTTAGTATTATCAAAACCCACATGTAAATGGCACTAAGGGGTCAGGGATGCTTGGATTTGTACTCAAATTTGACCTTTTACTAGTTTGTATCATGAACAAGTTACCTCATTTACCTGAGTCTCAATTTTTTCACTGATGAAAAATGAGGTTTGTGAGGATTAGAACATTGGCACAGATGTAGGCATGGAGAAAATATCAATATGTATTTTCTTCTTCTTCTTCTTTTTTTTTTTTTTATAAGCAAACCAAAGGGAAGACCAGACCCCTGTGTGGGATAAATTATGTCTCCCAAAAGATATAAAATCTTATTGCCCAGTACCTTAAAATGCATACATATGAACTTACTTGAAAGTAGTATCATCACAGGTGCAATTAAGATGAGGTTATACCGGAGTAACATGGGGTTTGTTAACAGAAAGATTTAGGCACATTACAATTTTAGAGTTTATTTGAACAGACAGTGATTCGTGAATTGGGCAATGTCAAACCACAAGTGGTTTGAGTTCCTCTGAAAGTATGGAAGAGGGGACAACTTTAAGGGAACATGCAGAAGCAAGATAAAATATACTTGAATGGTTAAAGTGGAACAGTAGGCTTAAAGATCTTAGAGGTTAGTTTGGGAGTTTGATTGGTTTAGCTTATTTCATTTAACTGTTTACATAAAATTGTGTTCCTGCTTGCTTAAGTAGAAAGAAACCCAAGGTCCTGGAGCCACCTCTGCCTAATGGTCTCCCAAGTAACTTTCTTAACCCCTAATTTAATATGATCAGTATCTTACAAGAAGTACACAATTTGGACACAGACCCATAGGAAGGTACCCTGTGAACACAGCAGATTCGAGTTTTGCTCCTGTAAGACAGGGAATGCCTGGGGCTATCAGGATCTGGAAGCGCCTAAAAGGATTCTTCTTTGGAGGTTTCAGGCCTGCTAGCACCCTGATCTCAGACTTCTGCCCTCCAGGACTCTGAGAGTCACATTTCTGTCATTTTAAACCATGCAGTTTGAGGTGTTTTCTTACAGCAGCCCTAGGAGGTATAGAGACTAAGTAGGCCTAGAAGTGCAAAGCCTGTTGGGATTACCTCTTGCTTTGTCTTCACCATCAAGCACTTTGGGATTTTAGGGTTTAGATGCTGTGTTGTGTGTGTAGCTGAGGGGAGTGTGAGCACACCCCAAGAGTCTGCACTGGAGATCTTAATTTTGGCTGAGTCAAATCTATTTGAAAACATCGTAGATATTTTTGATAACTTCCTAAGGAAAGGGAATGCATGCATGCAGGCATACAATGTTTGGCATCAAATTTTATGGCTTTCACAATCTCTTTAGGGGATTCATAATACAAGGTTAAGAATTCCTGCTCTGGAATTTCACTCTTGGAGTGTTGCTAGTAAAAACAAAGAACAAACTATAAACAGACATTGAACAAGTGGCATAATCAAATTCACATTTAACTAAATAATGGTTATTAGTCTGATAGTCAGAAATGGAAAACTTTTTAAAGTTTTCTTTCCTCAAATTGTTTTTGGGTTTAGCATATAAGAATGTTCTAGTCTCAGTTATGGTAGGTATATTATACAGCCTTTTCTCATTTACTAAGAGTCAGCTTCACAGAAAACGTGTAATAAAGAGCAAGGCATTTTTTTTTTTGAAACTCTAATAGTTTATTGAACTATTCCTTGCTTTTCTTTCTAGAAGTAACCCCCCTTGTTTTTCCCACTTGCTTTTTTTTTTTTGACTCTTTGCACTTTGATTTCCCATTGAAATGTCTCACTAAAAATTATGTGTGAGTTAAAAAAAAATTTACAGGATAAGGATAAAAATTCCTTCAAAATAGGATTCTTTTTCTACTCTACAGAAGGTCCTGTAGGTGCAATTTTAGATTTCGTATTATGACAGTCTACTTGTCCTTCATTTAAGGAGTATTGGTCCCATTATTTTCCTTTAATAAAGAGAACATTAGACAAAATTCCATGTTCACTACAGAAAGGCTAACTACATAGGGAGTGTTCAAACTTTTTTTCTATTCCATATGTTGGAAGAATAAGAATTGTCTTGGGCCATACATTAAATCCACAGACACTAATGAAGGGTGATTAGCAAAAAGTCTGTGCATGCTTTTTCTGCTAACTGACACACTAGATAAGCAAAGAGTCCTCGTAAAATCAGTATATGGCCCATGGGTGCAGGTTGGACATCCTTGTGTTACTGGAATTTCTTCCTCAGTAGGTCCTTGGTCTCTGGGATTCGAAGAATGAACCCACAGACCACAGATCAGTGGTAAGATAGGATTTTATTAGACAGAAAGGAATACAGAAGGAATAAAAAGCACCAGAGCTTCTGGCAAAGGGAAAGACCTAAGTTGCAAATCTCTCCCATGGGTCCTTGGTCTAGGTGTATACATCACACTTTAGCCAGGATTTGGCAAGTGGAAAAACATCTTTTCAAAGTCAGTGAGTATATTAACGAATGAATGCAATCCTTCCAGCTCAGGGTAAAGGGTTAGGGAATTTCCTTCATGGAATTGCCCAGATCTAGGAAAACTGGGGTCCCCTGTCTAGACATATGGGGGAACCCTGTATCAATTCTCCCTCTCCAAGTAGAAACTCTAACTGCTATTAGAGAAAAAGGATGATGACTGGATCTGCCTCCTGCTGAACTGGGTGATGATAGAAGGGGACAGTTTCTCTGGAGGGAGGGTTTGCAATAGAATTGGGCTTGGACTGGAACCACTTTTACTGTTTGTGGCCTGATGACATCATTTCTGGAAGATGTAAATTAGATTAGCACATTAAAAGGCAAGGGTAGAACAGTGGGAGGAGGGGGTTAGTTACAGTGTCAGTGGTGTCAGGTTGGAAATAATGAAGTCAGTGATATTAACAGAAAACTATATTAACACTTTCCTTGCTATCTTTTATTTATTTTTACTAAATCATAGCTGTGTATGTTAACGCAGTCATGGGGTACAATGTGTGCTACTTTTATACACAATTTGAAATATTTTCATCAAACTGGTTAACATAGCCTTCATGGCATTTTCTTAGTTATTGTGTTAAGACATTTATATTCTATATTTAGTAAGTTTCACATGTACCCTTGTAAAATGCACTGTAGGTGTGGTCCCACCAATTACCCTCCCTCCACCCATCCTCCTCCCTCCCCTCACTTCCCCTCCCTCTCCCCTTTCCCCCTATAAATTAATTTCAAAGTAGGACTGAGTACACTGGATAATTTTTCTTCCATTCTTGAGATACTTTGCTAAGAAGAATATGTTCCTTACTATCTTCTAAATAACTTCAAATTTTCTTTATGCTCACAAGTGTAGGTGGACTGTGGTCGATTCCCTTCATGTTCTGCTTCTGTAGGAGGTGGTGGGTTTCAGAATTTTATTCGTGAATGATGTATCCACGAATCTACTCCTATAACTTGAATAGCTGTACAGAAAAGATGACAGGAAAGGGACCTTCCTAAGTTGGGGTCAGGGAAGGTAAATTGGAGGTAAGAGTTTTGATCATAACTAGATATCTAGGAGAGAAAAGTTTTTAGTGTTGAATATGAAGATGTATTTGGGAGGTTCTTAAGGATTTGCGGAAATTTAGCTAAAGAAGTAATGTTTTACTAATTCTGTAGTTTCTTAATATAATAATCAAATAGGCTACAACTGAGTTTCTGAGGTAAATTTCTTATTCTGAGGAGAATAATGGAAAGTAATTTAATCCAAGGGGGATGATTCTTGAGTTAGTTTTCATAATTGTCTTTGATTTTGTCATTTTTTTCTACCTTCCCAGAGAATTGGGGCCTCCCAGAACAGTGTAAATGATATTTTTTTGCCCAAGGCTTTAGATATTCCCTGTGAAATAGCTGCTTTGAAGGCAGGGCCATTATCACTTCGCAAACTTTGAGAGAGTTCAAATCTGGGGATAATCTCATGTACTAATAAAGCCTTTACAACTTTCTGAATCTTTTCTGTCCTGCAAGGGAATGCTTCAACTCAATTAGTAAAAGTACCCACAAATATTAGCAAATATTGTATACCATGTACCTCAGAGAGATGTGTGAAATCTATTTGCCAGTCTTCACCTGGATATTTACCTTGTTTTTGTATACCTGGGGGAGCTACATGGTGGTTTATAGGATTGTTTCTTTGACATATATCACAAGTCCTTATCTGTTTTATAGTTTAAAATAAGTTTTTTTCATTAAAGAGAGCTTTAGCTATTTAATAGGTACTTTCACTGCCAAAATGAAAAGATGGATGAAAAGTTTTAAGTATTTTCCATTGACTTGCAGCAGGTAATAGCAAAAGTCCACTTCTATTTTGTAGCCAGCCTGATGGAAGTAGTGAAGTTTCTGGACAAAACCTATTCCCTTTCCTTCTGGGTATATTGAAGGGCATGATTCTCAAGTGATCTCTCCCCAATGAGGGGTGCCACAGGGGGAATTTTTCTCTTCTGTGCTGCCATTATAGCATCTTTATTGGCAAGTTGGTTACCTTCATAAATATTATCTAAGGTTTTTGGTGTCCTTTATAATAATGTCTACTTGTGGAGCATGAAGAGTTTATAATAACTTTCATGATGATATTTTATAGAGGAGCCATTGGGAGTCAGGTATTGTCTTCCCTTCCAAATGGCAGCATGGGCATGTAAAATGAGGAAAGCATATTTTGAGTCAATGTATATATTGACTCGTTTGTCTCTCCCAATTTCTAAGTTAAAGCTATTAGCTCAGCTAACTGTGCACTGGTTCCTGAGGGGAGAGACCCACTTTCAATTACAGCATGATAAGTAACTACAGCATAACCTGCTTTGTGAGTTCCTTGTTCTATGAAAGAACTTCCATTTGTGTACAAAACCATGTCTGGATTAAATAGGGGGATTTCTTGACAGTCTTCTGTAGCTGCTTAGGTTTGTGCTACAATTTGTTGGCAATCATGGCCTATTTCCCCATTGGGCTCAGGGAGGAAGGTGGCAGATTCAAAGTGGCCCAGGTGTGTAATTGTAGCACTGGTCCTTCTAGTAATAAGGCTTGATATTTAAGAAGGTGATTATCTGATAGCCAAAGATTGCTTTTTGAATTTAAAAGTCCAGTAAGGTCATTATTAGGTCTCTGCCCAAAGTTAGTTAAATTGCTTCTGGAGGTAAGAGGGCTACAGCTGCTGCAACTGGCAATGTGGCCATCCCTTGGCCACGGTGTCAATTTTTTTTTTTTTTTTTTTTTTGGCTGGGGTTGGGTTTGAACTCGCCACTTCCGGCATTTGGGGCCAGCGACCTACTCCTTTGAGCCACAGGCACCGCCTGTCAGTTTATTTACTAAGATAAGCTACAGGTTGCAAAACTGGACCCCAGCATTGGGTCAAGACCCCTAGGTCAGTTCTAGTCCTCTCTATAATGTTGATTAAATGGTTGTCCAGAAGGAAGACTCAAAGCAGGGGCTTGTAAAATGGCATTTTTCAGCTGTTGGAATGCTTTATCTGCCTCTGGTTCCCATTCTAGAGTGACCAGGCCCTCTTTTTGAGCATTTTAAATTAAAGAATAGAGTGGTCTAGCTATTTCACTATATTCAGTAATCCAGAGTCTGCAAAATCCTGTAATTCCTAAGATGCCTCAAAACTGTCTGAGAGTTCAAGGTTTAGGGTGAGCCAATTTTGGTTCTATTCTTCAAGGTTCTTTCCCCATGAAAGTTGGAGACACAAATAGTGCACTTCAGGCACACATAATTGGGCTTTAGCCATTGAAACTTTGTACCCACAATTAGAAAGTTTAATAGTTTGGCTAGCTTTGTGGCATTCCTCTGCATCTGGTGTTCCCAAAAGAAGGTCATCTACATACTGAGTAAGAGTTACTGTGGGATATGAGAAATGACTCAAGTCTTGGCCTAAGGCTTGCCCACACAAGTGAGGTCTGTCCCTAAATCACTGAGGTAACACAGTCCATGTGAGCTGGGTACTAGAGTCAGAGGAGTCTTCAAAAGCAAAAAGGTACTAGGAAGTCTCATGAAGAGGAATGCATTAAATGGCATCTTTTAAGTCTAGTACTGTGGAACAGGCAGCTTTTTCATGGATTTGAGATAATAAAGTGCACAAATTGGCAATTATAGGATGGAGAGGAATGACTGCTTCATTTACAGTGCAGAGGTCTTATACTAGTCTCTGAGTTCTGTTTGACTTTGGCACTCCTAGCAGTGTTACACGAACTATTGCAAGGTATTAATAATTTCTGTCACTTCAGATTCTGTATTATAGGTATTAGCCCATTCTTAGCTTTGCTTTTAGAGGGTATTGTTTGTGACTGGGATAGATGGTGGGATTTTTAATTAATTAATTAGTTAATTACTTAATTTGGACTGGTTGAGCATATTTTGCTTTTCCTACCTGTTCCTTGGTAGCCCATACTTCTGGGTTAATTTCTATCTCTAACAGGGGAAGGCATAGTATAGGTTCTTGTCCTGTATTCATATCAATGGTGGTTCCTGCTTTCGTTAGAATGTCCCTCCCCAAAAGGGGAGCATGACTTTCAGGCGTGAATAGGAAGGTGTGAAAGAATAGCCAGACACCCCATTTGAACCAGGCTGAGAGAAGAATTTGATAACTGGTTTTCCAGACACCTTCTATATAGTTAGATATGGGGGATAGAAGACCTGGGTTAGAGAGGAATACAGAAAGGTTGTCCAGTGTTCAAAAGAAATTTCGTCTCCTGGCCCTCCACTATGAGGCAGACCCGAGGCTCTTGAGTAGTGGTGACAAAGTTAGAACCATGAGAAACTTCCTTGGGCACCCTCAGTCCAGTTTGGGAGCTGATGGGGTCCCTGTCCATGGAGACCTTTGCCTCTGGGGACAGGCTGCCCTCCAGTGGTCATCCTTGCATTCTGAACAGGGACCCAGTTGCTTGCCCAGCAGATAGGGCTGCTAGGATGATCTTTCCTGAAGTGGCCAGTCTGACCACATTAGAAGCACTTGTCCTTATCTATTCTGGCTTCCCTCTGCCCCTAAATGGTGCCAGTTTGTCAAGTGCCACTACCTACAACTGTCACTTTTTATCCCTTCTTTTTTTTTCTTCTTTCTCCTGATCTTGATTGTAAATGACCACATGGCCATTTTAAGAAGATTCTCCAGATTATGATCTGGCCCTAGAGTCAATTTCTTGGGAGTTTTCTTTGAATGTCTGGGGCCATCTGAATGATAAATTTATCTTTTAATATAATTTGGCCCTCTAAAGAGTCACGTGTCAACTGGTTGTGTTTCCTTATTGCCTCCCTAAGCTGCTCAAGAAAGGCTGAGGGATTTTGACTTTGCTTCTGGTAAATAGTAGACAGCTTAGAATAATTCAGGCTTTTACTTGGATCAATGTAAACCTTCCAAGATACATGTTAGAAAATGTTGATGCCACCAGTCACCTTGTTTTTCAGGGTCCCATTCAGGATCCTCAAAGGGAACTGCCTGTCTTCCTGTGGGGTATCTGTCCCTTTCCTCAGGAGACATACTGCCATCAGTATTGGACATGAACCACAGATACCCCACTTTTTAGCTTCATGTAAGACTTCATTTTTCTCATTTAAAGTTAAAATTTGATCTAGCAGTAGCATTACATCTCTCTGAGAGGTCAAAGCTTCGTCTTAACCCTTGGAGACCAATTGTATGCCTATCTAGGTCATCAGAAAATTTTCTTGAATCAACCTTAATTTGCTTTAACTCTACCATAGAAAATGGAGTGAAGACTCGTGCATTTCCCCTCTCACCACCTGTAATCTCTACTAAGGGACACAAGGATACAGTTGCTTTCTGGGGTTCAAACATGACCAGGAGAAACAGATTCTTTCTGAAGACATGGAGAAAGGTGCAGGAGAAGTAGATGGTGGGTTTGAACTAGGTGGTGACAGTGTCTCTCTCAGGAATGCCTGGCCATTTGGGGAAATTACAGCCAAGAGAGCTGAATCTGACAGGTTTTACACAGTTGAAAGTTGTCTCTGAGAAAAAAGAAAGCTTGCCCGTAGATAATTCAGACTGTTTCCCCTCTTGTTTACCATAATTTAGAGTATCCTCTGGTGGGGTTATTGTCTTAATAACCAACCACTGGAGAGTTGATACTGAGGTCAGGCTTAGGTGCAGAAGAAAACCATATATTCCTTCCTCAGTGTCTGGGGTTCACATATATCCAAATACTTTAGAACACAGCCCAGTGGGGTGTTGTGGCAGCACAGGCCAAAAATTCAGGTACCCAGAGCCATGGTGCTCCCACCTGATGAAAGTTCTCTTGGCAAAAGAACATGTTACCGAGTGTTCTTTTAGAGCAAGAATGTTACCCATGTGTGGAAAAGAAGAAATGTCTAACGTCTTAATCCTGCCCTATACTCCTTGGTTGTCAAAGCATCCTCTAACCAACCCAAGAAGCCTTCCAGCCAAACAAAAGGAAGTGTCCCTCCAGTGCTTGGAGAAGAATCCTCCTCAACCCATGCACTTGTCTGGATTTAGCCATAATTACCAGTGTAGAGCTTTGTACCCATGGCCTCTCCTGCATTTATTACTTGCCAACAGGACAGCCTGAGAAGTAAGGTATCTGGGAGCCTGGTCCCACCTGATGCAAGTTCTGTTCCCTTTCTGTGCCTGCCATTGAGTATAGGGACTGTCAAAGTGGGGATGATCCCTCCTTTGGAGAAAACCACTATGTGGGATTTGCACGTATAACCCTTTATAATTTTTACAAGCTTTTTCTAAATTCCCAGTAATAAAGGAAAATAGGCTTTTTTATGATGAGCAGGTCTTAAATGCTATGTTCTCCAACCTCTTTTCTTCCCCCAAAGTTAGCAAGGCAACAATATTTAAACTCAGGGCTGAGAGACACTCTAACATTTCTGCATTAGAACCAGGTTAAAATTAGGTGAAATCTTAGAGAAAACCAGAATGACTTTGAATCCTTCTATTTATGCCAGTAGACCAGAAAAAATCAAATACTCAGGGTTATTTTCCTTGCCTTTCTTCATTTTAAAAGGTTTTATTTCTTTCATTTTTTAAAGAAGAGACTGAACTGTAGCCTAAGGTTTAGGGCAGGGGTCTTCAAACTTTTTAAACAGGGGGCCAGTTCACTGTTCCTCAGACCATTGGAGGGCTGGACTGCAGGCCATGGGATGAATCGGCTGCTAAGCAGGACAGGCAGAGGCAGCAAAAACACCCAGCAGTCAGGATAAATGTAGGGTGACCAGATGTCCCGCTTTTGGCAGGATAGTCCTAATTTTTAACAATTTGTCCTGTGTCCCACGGTGTCCTAAAAATGTCCTGATTTTTGGAAAGAATGCACGAACGGGTGGGAAAACAGTAAGGGAATATACAGTTTTCGGCTGCCATGTGGCTATTTTGCCAGGATATGAGTTTTATATTATTTTTGTTAATTTTATAATGTTAAACTATAATAATAACAAATAATTGCTGAGAAGTGATTATCGAGAACTGCTTATCAAAGTTTGCATTGTTGTCAGGCCCTGCCCCATCCCACCCCCCTGTCAATGGTGTCCCGCTTTACCAATGTTAAAATCTGGTCACCTTAGATAAATGTTTTAGGTGGGCCATAGTTTGAGGACCTGGTTTAGGGTCATTCTTACCCCAGGGGGTTGCCCCCAGGCTTCCCCCTCATAGGCTCCTGCTTGCCCAGAGATGCCAGGTAGGCGAGTCATTTTGCTTTTTGTTAGGAGCTAACTTCTAGGTCTCTGTTAACACGGTTCAGCCCACCCCTCCCACCCCTAATGTGCAAAAAGCCAATTGAATTTAATTTTGCAGTAAAAGACCATGAAAATGATCTTTTTGAAGCATGCTTATGACATCTGAAAAATACCAGAAAGAGCCATTACAAACTGAACTAAATAAAGTAAACCTTTACCAACACTAAAACAAAGCATACAAACCACAAGGAGAGAGAGAAAGGAGCAGAGGTTTATAGAGATAGCAAAAGTTTGGGACCATGGAAGAGAAGATAGTGAAAGCTGGGAGAGCATGTTTTTTTCAGAAGGCCCTCCTGTACATTGGGGTCACAACCATTGCTGGGGACCCCAGAACCTCTGGGTGCTACTTCTGTTTGCTCGGGTCTCAACAGCAAAAAGGAGGAATATTCCTCTTCCTAGCATTCCCTTTGGCTCTTTTCTTTTGGAGCCAAGGTGAATTAGAAAGTTTGTACCCCAACAGCTTCTCACCCTTGACCTAGAGGTTAGCAGCAGCACTCTGCACTTTCATGGGCTGATGGGGCCCCAAATTATTAGTCTCCATTATCATTATAGAGAAAAACAGGACGGAAGTGGTCCCATTGCTTACCATAGATCTTCAATCCTGCTTAGTACAAATCTTCAATTCTAGATGATGCCTCCAAAATGTTACTGGAATTTCTACCTCATTAGGCCCTTGGTCTCTGGGCTTCGAAGAATGAATCCATGGACCACCAGTGGTAAGATAGAATTTTATTAGACAGGAAGAAATACAGAAGCAGTAAAAAAAACTAGAGCTTCTGGCAAAAGGGAAGACCTAAGTTGGAAGCCTCTCCCCTGAGTCCTTCATCTAGGGGTATACATGACAATTTAGCCAGGACTTGGCAAGTAGAAAAACACGTTTTCAAAGTCAATGAGCATATTAACAAATGAATGTAGTCTTTCCTGCCCAGGGTAAAAAGTCAGGGTGTTTCCTTCATGAAATTGTCCAGGCCTAGGAAAACTGGGGTCTCTTGTCCAGCCTTGAATGGGGAAGCCCTGTATCACCTGAATAGACAATTTATATTAGGTAACAGGAGGATAAAATACATAATTTATACCACTCAGTGACAATTACATTTTTAGTGTCATATTACAGAATATATGTATATATAACATATCTAAAACATATGATGAATTACGCTACTCTTTTATCCTTTTAATCAAATTTTTAGGTTAAACATATTTCCAATGCCCAAAATACATTTCATCCTATGGATATACTATGTATTATAATGATACCAGAATTTTGCTCTTCAGTAGGTCCTTGGTCTTGGGGATTTGAATAAATGAACCCATGGACCACAGATCAGTGGTAAGATAGGACTTTTATTAGAAGTTAGAAAGGAATACAGAAGAAGTAAAAAGCAGCAGAGCTTCTGGGAGGGGAAAGAACTGAACTGAGGAGTCTCTACATGGCCTCTTTATCTAGAGGTATTAGGTCTTGAGAATTACCCTTGGCCAGGAGTTGGTAGATTGAAAAACATCTTTTCAAAGTTAGTGAGTGCATTAACAAATGAATGAATGTAGTTCCTCCTCCACTAGGGCAATTTTATCAGGTCCTTTACAGTTTTTGTCTCTAAGAAGGGATTAGGGTGTGTGCTCATACTCAAGGTGGAACCACTCAAAAAACTATCTCAGGCTGCTTTGCTCATGATCTTATCAGAGCCCAGAGGGTGTGTCCTGAGAGAGGCAGTCTGCTTGTGCCTGGAGATGGGGATCTGACCTCTGAGCTTACCTGGGCCTAGAGAATGGGGGGCTTCCTGTCTAGCCCTGAGTGGTGGAATCCTGTATCAATAATTTACTCAATCAGACCCTTACTGTTGAATATTTACTTTGTTTCCAGTCTCTATTTCAAAACAATGCTAAATATTATCATCCAATCTGTTTTTTTGATTCTCCATAAACTTCTACCACTACTATTGAAAGGGCGGCCCTTGACTGCAGAAATCTCACAGACCACCATGGCTTGTATGAAAGGTTTTTATTGGCAAGGGATGCTTCAGAGCAGCACCAAGGAGGAGAGAAAAGAGGAGAGAGAGGAGAAGAGGAGGGACTAAAAGAAAAGTGCACCCTTATATATAGGTTGAGCTAGGAGAAGTCTCAGGATGGTGACAGGATGGTAGAATAGCCAATAAGGAGTTACTGCTTCAGCAACACTGTTTGTAATGTTTTGAGCTAGCATTTGATAATTTTGGGTTTGAGATTTTTATTTTCCCTTTGGAAAACATCATCTCACCCCGTGTAAACCTTAAAAGCTGTGTCTAAGATCACAGCCTGGGGTGCAGGGGTTTGTGCTCCAAGCTCTTTAGCTTAAGTTTGATATCGGGGTAACTTTGATTAAAGAAATAAGTCATGAGAAAGTTTTTCCCATCTATTGCTTCAGGATCTAAGTTAGTGTACTTAGTAAAAGCCTAGGTAAGGTGTTGGAGGAAAGGTGAATGATTCTCAGACTTATGATAGCCTTTTTGGTGGAAGCTTTAAGTTTGCAAAGAATGTAGATAATAAAAATGTTGCTACTTTTTCTCCCAGTATTATCATTATAATTCCAAGCTGGCTGGGAGTTAGGGACTGCAGTGTCACCTGTAGGATGCTCATTGTTTGACATATGAAATTGATCTGCTGCCTCTTTCACCCTCTCCCACACTTGTTTGTGCTCATCAGAGGTCAGGGTATTAGTTAAAATAACAAAAACATCATGCCAGGTAAGTTGATAGGACATAGTAATAAGTTGAAATTCTTGAATAAAATGAGAAGGGTTAGAAGCAAAGGAACCTAGTCTAACTTTAAGGTGTGAGTTCAGTTATGGGGAAAGGAACATAAACAGAAACTACACCATCTACTCCAGCTGCGTCATAGAGCAGGGCCAGGAAGTGAGAGGGAGCTGAAGGTTCCTCTAATTCTGGAGACTGAAGGGAGCAGGATTGGGTGATGGGACCAGAGGGAAGTGAAGGGTGAGTAGTGGATGAGGTAGAATTAGTTTGCAATTTGTCTACATTGCTACATGGTGTCACTGTAGGATCATTATATGGAGGAGCTGGAGGAAGAGGGGTAAAGAGGTCCAGAAGTGTTTCTTGGAGCAGCAGGTGTTGGACTGAGACTACACGGAAGAACTCTGGGGGTAGTTGGAGGGGAGGAGTTAGGATACGAGCTCAGATTGGTTGACAGGGAAGTAGGAGGGACAGAGGGTGGAGGCAACTGTGTGGTGGTGAGGCTGGAACAGGAACTACTTCGGTTCTGGGACCAGTGGCTGCTTGCCTGTGCAGCAGAGGCTTATTAGCCAGGTGGAATAGGTCTGGTTCAGGGAGATAGAGAGTAGAAGATCCCTTTGCTACAAGGATTTTAGAATCACCCAAATATAAATTAGGCTTGATTCTAAGATATGAGAAGTCCTGAACATAGGGGACCTCACTCCATTTGCCAAGGTGTTCACAATAGTTATGTAAGTCTCAAATTAAAGAAAAATCAAATGAACCATAACTTGGCCAGATACTTTGGTTGTCTTAGCTTGTAAAGTGGCCAAACCTGGGTAGAGAGTTTAATTAATTTTTTGGCTTTAAGTCTAATCCTAATTCTACCAGGTGGTATAATAAGCACCCCAAGGGGGAGTTAGGTGGGACAGAATGGCCTGCACACATGGCGATTCATCGTAGGAATATAGCATGAGCAGAATCACACCAGGACCAGGACAAAGGGCAGACGTCTCTGCTACTTTGTTGCTGGCTGTGAGAATGAGAACACAGTCTCAGATAGTCATCACTGTACCCAGATCAGTGTCAGAGCCTTGGGGCCAAGGAGAGCTTGAGATCTGGTGCCAGGAATTTTTGTGCAGGGTGTGGAAGCCCTGGGCTAAGCCACAGATGGTCCATGGGAGCAGGGAACTGAAGCCTCGAAATTGGTGAATTTCCAGGAATGTAAGCAACCCAGTCCACAATTAGGGAAAACTCGCTTCCATAGGGGTACTCACCAAGTCTAGATGAGGCTGGTGTTGAGTGCTGGTTAGAGCACCTTGGCGGATGGACACAAACCGATGTGGTGGTGGGCACTGAGAGTGTGAGAAGAGGCCAGGGAGCCCCCAGGAGCTAAAATCCCATGGAGGGGGTGGAAGCTACCCTTAGGAGCATTCCCTAATTATATCCCACTGTGACACCAGATGAAAGGGTGGCACTTGAGTGGCAGAGATCTCACAGACAACCAAGGCTTATACGAAAGGTTTTTATTGGTGAGGGATGCTGCAGAGCAGCACCAAGGAGGAGAGAGGAGAGAGGAGGAGGGACTAAAAAGTGCACCCTTATATAGGTTCAGCTAGGGGAAGTCTCAGAGTGGTGACGGATGGCAGAATAGCCAATAAGGAGTTACTGCTCTGGCGGGAAGAGCCATTAGGGGCAGACCATAATTTTGAAATTTTCAGTGGGTAATTGGAACAGGGAGATGAGGCAGGTTTTATGATGGGGAGATGATGAGATGTTTAGCGGGCAACTCCCTGTTGAAAGGAGCTGTAACTTTAAGAGTGAGACAACTAGTCTTGGTCTGTTTGAAAGCAGGAAGAGGCTTTCTGGGGAAGGGGTTTTTCTGGGGCAACTACCTAACATTTATGACACTAATTTGCTGATGTTTTCAAAGGTTTATAAATTAACAAGCAAGAAACATGTACTTTTACTGTATGTAAATGTTTTAGCTTTCCTTGTAAACAGGAAACTGAAGGCATAATTATAATTCCTCTTGATTAAGTCCCCAGATCTTGCTCCTGGGTACCATATAACAGATCAGTAATAGTTAAAATAATGAAAAAAAAATCTAAACATAATATCCCTTATTTCTTGCAACCACCAATTCTAAACAATGACCCTTAAGGATGAAAAATGTTTCAGCCCAGTTCACCCATATTTTTACCTTTTTGTCTGTGCATCTGAGGGAGAAAAAAGAGGGGCCTCATTGAGTAGTGGGCTCAACTGCACAAGCTTGGCAGACCTCTGGTATATGGGGCTGGTGCCCTACTCCTTTGAGCCATAGGCACTGTGCTCTGGGTTGGGATCTTAAAGCTCAAAAGAATCCTTCAGGGGCAGGTCTCACAGTGCCCCCTGACTCCAGTTCCTGTGGGATGTGGGAGTCTGTCAGCCTGTCCCAAGAGTGGAATTCTGATCCTGTCAGGTGGAATCAAGATGGCTGTGCTTTAGACCCCTGCTTAAGACCTCCTTACGACCTTCCCACAGTGGCAGCCCTTGGCCACAGAGATTCTCAGTATAGCTGCCTTCCCAGCCACCAAACTTATGGCAAATCCACTCCAACCAGCTTTCAGATCTGGTTGATGCATATTGTTTGAGTCCACCCACTCTTTCAAGCTTTCCACTCAATGCACAGCTTCCCCCTCAATGCACAGCTTCCCCCAACTACTAAAAACTCTGCAAAGGTTTCCTTCCTTTTCAGATCTCTATGGGGGTCCAGTCAAACCCAGCCAGTTGCAATCACTTGCTTATTGATCAGACTTCCACCATTCTGGATCATATACTCTATCCAGCTCATCACCTCCTTGCTCCATATAACTTCTTAAAACCAATCACTTGGAGACTCATTTGGTAAGAGCAAAATATTTCTTTAAGAAAGAGTTCCTGTATAATTTGGGATTTCAAAACACTATTTAAGTTTTCTAAGCAGGTAAGATGTAATTTTTCTTCTTGAAGATCTTGGGTCCAGAAATACCTCCCTATAAAGCATAAGTAATTATGTTACCAAGCAAATACAAAGTCTTATGAGAGTCAATGTGAGAGATGACATTCATTTCAGAAATCAGCAGACCTTTCATGGAGTAGAAGGCATTTGTAAGGTATTTGGAAATATGGATAAAACTTAGCTAGTCCAGGTTAAAAGGGAGGAAGGATGTGTGTGTGTGTGTGTGTGTGTGTGTGTTGCAGAGAACCGTAAGATGTGTTTAGGAAGTAATAACAATCATTCAGTTTTTCTAGGGGCAATGTTCTTGAGAATCAAATACTTTTGTATTAGTTTTTGAGGCAATGAGAAGGCAGGAAAGATTTCACTTAACATGGAAATGGTGTGTTTGAAAAAGTTCATGTATGCATAAACCCACTAGGGAGAAGGCACGTTGAATTGCCCCGGGGGTAATCTTTAGGAGAACCTGAGCTAAAATCTGGCAATTGTGATCTATACTGGAAGGAAATTCTTGGATCAATTTAAAGATATCTGGAGTGACAGCTTTCAAACCTGGGGATTGGGACGATGATGACGTCATGGCCAGAGACAGGGAGGAGGGGCTGGAGAAGAAAAGAGGGTGAGCCCTGTGAGGAGCCACCATGGGGACAGGGAGAGGGATGGAAAGAGACTAAGGAAAAAAAAGTCAACAAGGTGATAGTGGGGAGAAGACTGGTGAACAGGGACTCTGTTACAGGGGATGAAGCTTGGGGTAGTCACTAAATTTGCCCATCAAGAGAATATTATTTGCAAACCTTGAGAGACTGGTTTCAGTAGAGCTCTAGATGTTGGAGGAGATTGAAAAGAGATCAAAAAGCAATGGGTGTAGGTGACAGGGGAGAGCTCTTTGGAGAAGTATTCTCCACAATGTGGAGGGCTTTTAAAAATATTAACAAAACAATGATTAAAATAGGGAAGAAAACGGAGGAGGGGGCAGGGCCCACGTTAATTCAGTAAACATTTTTCAGCCTACTATGTGGTTATGCATACAGTAGGCACTGAAGTGAGAATGAGCAAAACAGAAATGATCTGTCTCATGAAGCTAGGAATGGGGACGGATAAGCATCAAATCTTATTTAGATAGAAATTCTGAACAAATGCCATGAAGAAAAAGTACAGGGAGCAGAGTGCAAGTGAACTGTCTAGTCTAACGGGTGGTGTTAAGGATGGAACTGTTGAGGGAATAAGCCGAGAGCTGAAGCAGGCTAGGAAGGAAATGTGTTGGGTCCCAAGGAAAGGGCTGGAGAGATCAGCAAGATGACTTGGGAGAGCCCCAAATTGGGGCCAGGGGGCAGCAGGAGGCAAGGCTGGCTGGGTGTGAGGCCTATTGCAGGAGCCAGAAGAAGTTTTGAGTTAAAGGGAAGAAAGTCTTTTTTGTATTCTAGGGTAGGTTAAAAAAGTAGATTATGGGGGTACATGGCAAGGAGCAGCCAATGCACAGAAAAGGAAAATTAAAGATTTCCAGGGCTGTTTAGCCATGTACCAGATTAATAAATACAAGCTCTGTTTATAGCTTGAAGGGCTGTTTTATGTTACTGAAGAGCTTATGATCTATATTTCCTGGAAACTAATTTTCCAGGAAAATACTACTGCAGTTTTTAGTAGGTGTGCCCTTGTTTTAGGCAGCAGATGTATTTCTGGAGAATTGTGGCTAATGCACATTTTTGTAAATTGACTAATTTTAAACACACCAGGGAATGTGCTTTTCAAGGAAACCTATGGTGCCTCCTTTTATAAAGTACAGCTTTTTTTTTTTTCCTCTTTGGAAAATAAATGTTTTGCAAATTCTTTAGGGGAATGAGGGTACAGCTATGCTGAGAAATGTGTATATTCATACAAACAGTACTTAGAATTTGGTAATTAGTGAATAAGTTCCTTGGAAAATAAGAATAGTTTCCCTTCTCATTCTTTGGTCTGTAAATATTTTAGTAGGAAAATCCAATCTCTGCCTTGTATGTCTTATTTTTAGAAAACTCTTTAATATGAACAATATCTAGTATTTTAATCACAACTTGAATTCTAAGGAGAGTTTGAGAAAGAATGGTGCAGAGTCTATATTTTTGAAGAGAGGCACTTCTCTCTCCATGGTCTTTGAGCAGCTGCTCAGGAAAAGAACGATGTCTTTGTGGAAAGAGAAGGCATCTATTTCCTCAATTCCAATTTCTTGTTCTCAGGGAGCTGATGTAATCACGCTTCTCTGATATGATTCTGATGTGCAATTGTGTTGTTGGGGCTTCCCGGGTGACACTTTGCAGATGTTACCCTGGAGGATGACTGTGATTTTCTTTTTTTCTTTTGGCATTGACTTGCATGTCTACTTGATAGAAATTTTATTTGGAGAAGAGGAACTTTTTCTAATTGTTCACCTTTTTCTGAGAGTCAGACTTCCAAGAGTTCCTATGTCTAGTGTAGGGCTTGACATGACAGATATTTATGTTTGAAACAGAATAAAACAAAACACATGTAACCTTTATTCAGTCTGTATTATGAATGTATTCTACATGCTTTCAGCTACAGTGAATTACATTAATAACCTGTTATTGTAAAAATGTCAAGAGTATTTTCTATCTCTTGGAATGATTATTTATCTGCTGATAGTATATAGGGTTTATTTTAACACTCTTGACAAAAAGAAAATGCATATTTTATTGAAATACTTTCTGAACAGTTTTTTGAGATTAGCAAGAAAAAAGAGTAGGTTTTGGGACAAGAGGAGAAATGTCCAAATAGCCAGTAGATATGAAATTTCCTTCTCTCTCCCATTGAATCATTCAAAGGACATATGGGACTTTTTTTTTTTTTTTAACCACTGCATTATCATGTTGATTTAATTTCCTATAAGTAGGTTTATCTTTGAAAAAGAACAAATGAAATGTTTCACACATGTATGGAAGAAAAAATATCCTTAAGTTCCCCTTTATTCATATTCATCTGACAGTATATTCTTCTTGGGCACAACATGGTAAAACATTAGAGCTACTGGGATATCTTAATTGATTCTTGACCTAGGCATACATGCTACAAGGATTTAATGTGAAAAGTTGCATTTATTTCTCAATTTAGCCAAGACACTTATGAGCCCCTACTTGGTGATATTGATAGTTGGGCAAGACTTGTCAGTCATCCAGTATGTAGGCTTCACTCACAGGACCAATCTTTGATTCTTATAGATAATTGAACATTGTAAAGTTGTTTATAATATTTTAAAAATCATGCTGGCCAACCAGGTGTCAGCATCTGGATTATCACAACAACTGAGGTTTCTTTCTACGTCAGGCCCTCCCCTTCCAAACCTTTCTTGTGTATTGGTACCAGATTCCTGTTTTCCAAATAGCATTTTTGTTTTTAGGAGCCCACAGTTGCTTTTCACTATCTATGGTGGTGCAATATTAGGTATGTTTCAGTCTAGCTTTCAGAGCTTCCATAACCTCATTTTGCTTTAGTCATCTAACACAGTCCCTACATATTCAAAAATAAACGATGTTGGCCAGTTGGGAGGTCTCATTAGCATATTGGTCTTCCTCTGCCCATATACCCTATACACATTCCTAAGTTCTAATCTTTGCTCATTCTGTCCTCGTGCTTTTCCTGTAATGCTGAGTGGCTTCTCTGTCCATCTAACGTCTTCACACTAGTGAAGAC
Source organism: Otolemur garnettii (assembly GCF_000181295.1). NCBI lineage: Eukaryota > Metazoa > Chordata > Mammalia > Primates > Galagidae > Otolemur > Otolemur garnettii. The sequence goes on along the minus strand of NW_003852555.1, from coordinate 3,780,665 downwards.
ACATCTCCTACTGGGTGTGCATGAAGAACTTTCCCAGGGATGAGATCAAGGTGTTGGCTTTGTACCTATCTTATACTAAACAGCTGTTAGAAGATACTGGAGCTACATTTATATTTAAAAACTACAGCAATTATCTTTAAATTCAAGCAGAAAAACTAACAAAAGGGAAACCAAGAATAGGAGTTTAAATAATTCTCCCTGCCATCCTCCAGCATCAGGAGACCAGTACTCTCTGTTGCAAGTAGAGAAAGATGAAGTGTATAGCTATGTCCAGAGCTTCTGGACACATTTTAAATACTATAATAGAAGTAGAGGGAAGTGGTACTGTGGTAGGTCATTACATCTAAGCTTTCATTCTAGTTTTGTTGATCCAGAAAATGTATCAAACAAGGAATGAAGTATAGAGCTTCTTGATACTAACCCACACTATCTAAACTCAGATAGATGCATAAGCCAGAATTCAGCTTTAGTAATTGATAATTCATTTTACTATGAGGCCATTTGCACTTGTATGTTTATAACAGCTCAATTCATAATTGCAAGGATGTGGAAACTATATACATGAGATGTTTGTTTTTTCCCATTATTGAGATACTTGGAAGAATGTTCAGGTAAATATAAAAGATGCAAAGTCTCCATCCAGGTAAATATAAAAGATGCAAAGGCTTCATCTTTTTTCTAATATGGAATATAATAGGATTCCATGGTATACGTACACCACAGTTTATTGATTCATTCAAGGGTTGATGGGCATTTGGGTTGTTTCCACACCTTTGCAAAGGTGAATTAAAATGCTATAAACATTCAAGTACAAATGTCCTTATGGTAAAATACATTTTTTTCTTTTGGGTAGATACCTTGTAAAGGGATTGTGGGATCAAATGGGAGGTCTACTTGTAGATCTTGGAGGATTTGTCATACTTGTTTGCAAAAAGGGTGCACTAGTCTGCACTCCACCAACAGTGCACTTTCCACACCCACATCAGCATCTGAAGCTTTGAGACCATCTGATGTAGGCTGTTCTCACTGGTGTGAGGTGACAAAGACGTTTTGATTTGCATTTATCTGATCAGGCAAGATGAGCATTTTTTCATGTGTGTGTTACCATTCTTCTGTCTTCTTGGGAAAAGGTTCTGTTCATGTTGCTTGTCCATTGGTTAATGGGGATGTTTTATTTTGTTCATTTTTTCAAAAACCCAACTTGTTTGGTTGATTCTTTGTATGTGTGTGCTTTTGTTTCCATTTAGTTTGTTCTCTGCTTTTGTTAGCTTTGGATCAGGTTGTTCCTTTTTCTAATGTGAGATGTGATATGAGATTGTTAATTTGTGATCTTTCTTCTTTTTGATGCAAAAATTTAAGGACATGAATTTCCCCCTTAGCGTTGCTTTTTTGTATCCCTATGGTTTTGCAAACTTGTGTCCTCTTTGTTTTTCAGTTCAAAACATCTTTTGATCTCCATATTAATATTGTCATTGACCTAAGGATCATTCAGCACCAAGTTGTTTAATTTCTGACTTTGTGAAGATTTAAGAGTTCCTCCTGAAACTTATCTCTAGTTTTATTCCATCAGGGTCTGAAAAGATATAGGGCATTATTTCATTTTTACCTAAATTTTCTGGGACATTCAGGAATTATTTTGTGGCCTAACATATGCTCTATCTTGGAACACATCCCATCTACTGATGAGGAGAAGAATGTATATTTTTTAGTTCCATTTATTGCAGAGTCTCAGTTCAGTTCAGTGTTTGTCAATTTTCTGCCTCAATATGTCCCATTCTGTCAGTGGAGGGTTGACATTTCTAGCTATTATAATGCTTCTGTTTATTTCCCTAGATCTAGTAGAACTTGTTTTATAAATCTGGGAGCTTCTGTGTTATGTACTTACATATTTTAGTTTGTTATATCTTGCTGAATTGTCCCCTTTATTATTATATGACTGTCTTTTTTAACCATTACGGATTTAAAATCTAATCTGTTATGAGAATAGATATTTCTGCTTTTTCCCCTCATTTGTGTGGAATATCTATATTTTTTTCATTCCTTTGAATGTGTGGCTACTTGGGAGTTAGATGGGTTTTTGGAGATAGTATATACTTGGGTTTTTATATAAGTGTGTATATGTGTATGTGTATATATGTGTATTATTTAATCATTTCAGCCAATCTATATCTTTTAAGTTGAGAGTCTGGGTGAGTCACTTTCCATGGAGGCTGGTGGCATGTGGTCTGGGAGTTTTCTCTGCCTGGGTCTCTCCATGGCAATTCCTATCCTCTTTTGGCTCTTTGTGTTGCCAGAACAAGTGGCCCACCATAGGTCCAGGCTTATATTAACCCTATTTCAAGTCCAGTGGAAAAAGTTTACACTTTCTGATAGCTGCACTGTAGGTTCTGTATTTCTGTCTGTGTGGCCATGCCTGATCATGCTTAGCCCTAAACACAGGCGAAAGGGAGATTTGGCTCTATGATCAGACTTGCTTAATTGTTATCAAATGGGTTGAGTATAGGGGAAGAGTGGTTTCCCAAGGGAAAGTCAGTTCCTTGAAGAATGAGAAGTGGTTATAGAGTGGGAGCAAACAGTAGTGACCATTGTATTCTTTTCTAGAGACATGGGTAGTTAACAGCCTCACCCTCATTGTGGATTATGTGGTGGAAGACTCCTCTAGGGGTAGAATGGACAGTAAGCTAGACAGTCAGTAAATTATAGCTCCCCAACTGTCCTCTTAGGATTTCTGGGAACAGACATTGTGGGGCAGGAAAAAAAAACCCCAGCAAAATGTACAGTAATAATACATGTCTCAGTTGAGAAACTACTTGGTGCCAGCTAGCGTACTAATGTTTTATGTTTTCTAACTCTTCAAATAGCATTATGCTTTGAGGACTGTTGAAATACTTAGTTTATCTTCAGTTTTCCTATTTCTAAAATAACAGTAAAGATCTAATACGATACATTTGGAAAAACCTATTTTCCTACAGAGCATTATCAGTACTTCTAATATATATTTTCAGGGTGCTGTCGCATCTTTAACTAAAATATAAGCTATATTAGGACAAGGATCTTGTCTGTCTTCACTGAGTTTTCAGTCCCCAAAACAGAGCATGAAAAAATAGTAGGGAATTAATAAACATTCCTTAAATTCTTGACACACACAAAAAGAACTTCCATGGTATCCCCATACCTTTTTAAAAAATAAGTGAAAATTAAATACATTAGACATTTTTAACTTGCTCATTTCATGAGATTAAAATGATTCTTGAGTTTTATATTTTCCTGATATCTACCCCAGTTCTACCCATAATTCAGCATTTTATTACTTAACTAGGTAGGCTCAAGCCAAGCAAATCTGCTAGCCTGACATCTGAGATGCACTATCATGACTCACCTGGAAACTTCTGCCCACTTCTCTTATCCTCTCTTATCCAAATGTGCCCCAATAAAGAATACCACATTGAGTATCTTAATACTGAAATAAGATACTAATTCCTCCAAGAAACATCTCTGGGCCTGCCAAAGATGAACCATGCTCTGAAAAGCCCACATAAACTTTGTGCTATTAACAAAACTTTGAAGAGCTCAGTCTTTGTGGAATTTTGGTAGAGTAGATAATTGTTATCAGATATTTAAGTAGCTGAAATGAAGGCAAAGGAATAGACATTTATGTGCCAGCAAAGTGCAGAAATAACATAAGGAATGAAAACTATTAGGAGGTAGTTTTAGTTCAATATATGGATGAAATTTCAAATAATGGAAATTTTGCAAATGGAACAGGCTAATAAGAGGATGTGTATCTTATCATTGGAGGCAACTGAGCAATTTATAGAGGTTATTCAAACATTCCGTGGTAGACTGCACTAAGTAATCACTTATTCATAATCCTTAGGTTTAAATACTATATCAGGCCACTACTAGGTTGTAGGGACATTGGAAAGGCCTGAAATGTGTTATGATGCATAAATGTGACCTTAACTCTAATATTAGATCTGAGAACTAGAATTAAGAATTAAGTTTGCTCATGAGACAGGGTGACGAAGCAAGAATGAGAGAGGAAGAAAGGGAAGAGGAGTGGAATTGAGGTGAGAGAGAGAAGTAATGTGTACATATATAGAAGAATCCCTTCTACAACCAACTTTTATTTATTTCTGAAAGATGTATATACCCTTTGTATCCATCTTGACACCATTTTCAAGAAAGTTACCTTTAATATGGGAAGAAAAACCCGATTTTTAGGCTTTCTCATTCAGTGAGTAACACCTGGAGAGTGATGTGCTTTGTGGCATGACCAGTGTGGCCAGATTCCTGCATGTGTGTATCTTGTCATATTGAATACTTAGCTCTAAAGCATTTTGTAATCATTATCTGATCTTCACACCATTCCTGGCAAGTTAGCTGTGTCATCTACTGTTTCATCTTGAAATGAGAAAAGTAGTTAAAGGCTGAGAAAGGTAGGGTTATAACAAGTGCTTAAATATCCTGTTTAATTTCTTCTTTGATGAGCAGTGTTTTTTTTTTTGCAGTTTTTGGCCAGGGCTGGGTTTGAACTCACCACCTCTGGCATATGGGGCTGGTGCTTTACTCCTCTGAGCCACAGGCACCACCCCTTGATGAACACTTTTTAACCAAACATTCTGCAACTGGTATTAGTCCACAAATGTGCTTTCTGCCAGTCTGTGGTGCCCGGCATTGTTTTGGAATTGCCAATGCTGTCCTGGCAGGTGAAGTCTTCCAAAAGATCTTTGAAGGTCTGAAGCTATCTCTGTCTTCTTCTAAATATTGATTGTTCATTTGGAGCTTTAATCTTATGGCCTCTGATTCATAATTACTTTTCTTAAAATTCTAGTCTCTAAGTCTGTGTGAGTATATGTACTTTCACATTTTCTTTGCTTGCTACTCTCAAAGACTTTTTCATTCTGTTAGCAACCTTCTGAATATGAATGAGCGAAAATCCTGACATTTTTGGCAAGTTGTTTTCTACTCATAATAGGAAGTTTTGATAAAGTGAATTATCTTTTGTGCAAAGTTATTTTCCTTTGTATTTCTGTGCCTACCATTTTCTCAGTTTTCTATCAAATTATTATTTTCTCCATATTATTTTACAAGTTGTAATCGCATTGTTAGTAGAAAGAGAAAGATAGGTTCATCTTATCTTTCTATCTCAGAGTATCTTGGTGAAAGAATTGTGGTACTCATCATTACCATAGCTTTGTTCTCCTTTTTAAAATGATAATTGCCCTTGTCATTCCTTGTAGTATAAGCTATAGAAGTCTTCTGTTAAGGAATAGAGAGATTAGCAAGTCAGAATATATTTTCAAAATGAATTGATAAGGAAACTTGATGTTTTATTTCAAAGCATTAAGTGATGTGCTCATGAAGTGAAATAAACAAAGGATGGACAAATGACATTGACCTAAGAAGCCCAGGAAAGAAGCATGTTGAATGCACGTTTGAGACAGAACACTGGTGTGGTTTGGTCAGTTTCTCCCAAATTTATACCTTTTTTCAAATGTTTTAATTCTTTTTCTCCATCTTTCTCTTTTTTTTTTTTTTTTTTTAGACAGAGTCTTACTATTTTTCCCTGGGTAGAGTGCTCTGGCATCACAGCTCACAGCAACCTCCAACTCCTGGGCTCAAGCGAGTCTCCTGCCTCAGCCTTCCAAGTAGCTAGGACCACAGGCGCCCATGGCAATATCCGGCTATTTTTTGGTTGTAGCCGTCATTGTTGCTTTGGTGGGCTCTGGGCTGGATTGGAACCTTCCACCTTAGGTGTATGTGGCTGGCGCCTGAGCCACTTGAGTCACAGGTGCCCGAGCCCCATCTTTCTCTTCTTTAAATGCCAGCCTTCTTTCTGCTTTTGTACTTTCTGATGACAGAACACACACTTTTACATTTATATCCATAATAGTTACACCAAACTTGAGGGGGTTGAAAAAATGCAAGCCAAAAACTCCACCCTTCCCACTTCTGTCAAGCAGCAGTATTGCTGCTCAAACCAAGCACACCAAATAAAGTGAAACCTATGAGTACTTACCCAGTGACGCAGCATTGCTCTGTGGAATGGATCAGAAGATTGAGGAGCAGAAAGAATGAATTTCTCCTCTAAGATAATCATAGGGTGAGTTTCTGAGAAAATAAAATTCTTGGGAAGCAAAGTCCTAGTTTATCCTTTTTTGGTTTTCATTTTCATTCTGCCTAACTAGGGTCTGCCACTCTTTGTGGTTCTGAGCTAGTTCCAGGGCTTTATGGTGGAAAAGACAAAAGCTCTTTCATCTTCATTGCTTTTCCTATGTCGACCAAGTTGGTTACGTCTGTTGGAGAGTAAATAAGTGACAAGGAAGTAGCAAGTGGGAAACTGGTTGTAGCTGGTAACTGTTTCCTGGTGGGAACATACACAGTGAGGGGTTCTTGGTGACCTGAGGTAGGTCTTATTACCATCTAATTAGCATAACATGGGTGGAGCTTTCCTGAAGGATTCTGGGGAAGATGCATGTAGAGAAAGGAACTGAACCTGTCAGTCACACCAAAGGTGGGAAATGTCAACCGGTCCAGCAGGAGAAAGGTGGAAACAGGTGAGCATATGAATGGCAGCGTGTGCTCAGATGTCTGGGTCTTTCTCCACTCTTGGAGATTGACCCCATTCCTCTCCTTCAGGAATGGATTTATACTTTGCTTCACTTTGGCTAGCTTCTTCACTTTCACCTCCTATAGCTTCTTTCTTTTTCCTTTAATAAACTATTTCTGTGGGATTGCTCTTTATCTGAGATTACTCCATCATTGGCTGAACTCAGCACCAGTGCTCATTTGGACACTGGGACCTGGGAGACCAGGGAACATCTAGACAGAACAGTTTATTCTCCCAGTTTAACCAAAATAGTTTTCAAAAACCATCTTTACCTGAAAAAGCTAAAGAAATATACTAAAATTTTCAAGAGCAGAGAATGAAGTACTTTTGTATTTTTCTAATCCATGCTTCACTCTGTCTAGTAGCAGATGAGATTTGGCAATTCCGGCTTGAAGTAGATTTGTTTGAACTATGTCTATAATCTATGTCCTACTCAGGATGTCTTTCCAGGACCAGTGAAAATTATTTTCTACTCATAATCAGAAGTTTTGATAAAGTGAATCTTTTTGTGCAGAACAGTTTTCCTTCGTGTTTCTGTGCTCATCATTCTGTTTTCTATTAAATTTTTATTTTCTCCATTATTTACAAGTATAATTGTGTTGTGTGTAAATGCTTTCTATTAGAAACTGCTTCCTGTTTCCCCCCAATGTGTAAGTAGATCATTTGCTTTCTAGGCAGGTATGTTTCATGCTGATTAATATTCTTTTCCTGAACCTCAGGTGGGTCCTCCTCACCTGAAAGTAAAGCCCTCTTCCATTCAGAACTGCTTTTAATCTATACTCTCTGAATGCTAGTGTTGTTATAGCCAATAAAATTTACTCTTTAATTTCTCACATCCAGCATGGAGTCTAACATGTACTATGGTCTCAAAAAATATTTGTTGAATAAATGAGCTGAAGACCATATTTCTTATTCTCAAGGTATTTGGAGTCAGATGGAAGAGCTTACAGTTTAGAGTTGTGGACCCCAGTAATCTCTGTCCTCCCCTTGACCTTTTCTCTAAAATTTGCCTCAAGCTTATTCATTGAACATTTCAGACTTGTTTAACTTTTTGCTGATTTTCAGCAGTTCTAGCCAACATCTGGAGATAGTTCGCAAAAGGAGACATGTGGATGAAGTTAGTGCCAACTTTTCTTGAAGCTCTACTGTAATAAATTACTTCCTTGTGGTAACCAGGGGAAGACTCACACTCTAGCCTATGCCTGGTTACATGTTTCTGTTTCTGAGGGATCCCTTTAGCTCTCTGCTCATTAACAATGCAGAAATGATTACTACGTCCAGAGCCTGCTGGTTGAATGAGGTGTTAACATTGCACTGTCTGTCTCTTTTCTCATGCAGATCTCTCCACTTTTTAGGTACCTTGGGGGAAGACTGATGCAAAGTCATATTCCTATAGTTTTACATCTCCAAAACCACTTTCCATACCCAATGAAGAAAACAGATTTTTTTTTTTTAAGAGACAGAGTCTTTCTGTTGCCCTCTGTAGAGTGCTATAGTGTCACAGCTTACAGCAACCTCCAGCTCTTGGGCTCAGGAGATTCTCTTGCCTCGTTCTTCTGAGTAGCTGAGACTACAGATGCCCACCACAATGCCCAGCTATTTTTTGTTGCAGTTTGGCCGGGGCTGGGTTTGAACTTGCCACCCTTGGTATATGGCACCCTTCTTACTGAGCCAAAGGCACCTCCAGAAGAAAACAGATTTTAAACTGAGGTAAAGTTTAAAGTTATAACTTACATGCTCTGATTCCTAAGCTAGTGCCATTTCCATACTTTTGAAGGTTTAGTGACTTTAAAGAATATTTGATTGACTTAGTGATAGTTATTACGGTAGTGAATTATTAACCATTTGATACTTATATCCTAAAACAAATTTCTCTTCATGGCTGAAAGCCTTGTAAGAATCTCTCTTTTATTCTCTACCTTTCCATTTCATCCTTGATCACTTCCTCCAGACTTTTCTTGTCTGGCCTTTATACCCATTGCTTTTACTTAAACTGTAAATTACCTGATAATTATCTTTAAAATTGATGAGGTCAGTGGTTCTAGGCAGTGATTTCTTCTTGGATTTTTCTGTATTATGTTTCTTTTTTCTAGATCTTTCTGTAGTCCTGCTGGATGATGATCAATTCCTACTCCCACTTTTTTGTTACCGTCAGACCTGGTATTCTCCAAATAATACTTTAATATCTGAAATAATTTTAATTATAAAAAATTTAAAACATATATAGCAATAGAAAAAATAGTATAATGAATCCCTATTTATCAGTTGCCCAGTTTCAATAATGGTCATACTTTGCTGTTTTGATCTTATCTAACTCCTCATACTTTATTTTAAGGGGATTAAAACAGAACTCAAACTGCATATTGTTTGAACTACAAATAATTTAGTATGTATCTCTAACACATAGAGATTTAATTAAAAACCCAGATGGCGTTAGCACACCTAAGAGATAATTCCCTTGAATCATCAAGTAATTTGTCTGTGTTCAATTTCCCTGTTCATGCCACCGATTTTGGAATGTGAACCATTCGTATGTTGCAATTTTCCTCATACTGTATGTGGCTGATTAAATCTTTGGATATATTCAACATGTCCTGTGTCTCCTTCCTACCCCCCGCTTTTTGTAAACTGGTGATTATATCTAGAGCAGTCCAATACAAATATAATGCAAGGCACATATGTAATTGAAGTCTTATAGATGCTGTCAAATTCCCATCCATGGGGGTTGTACTGTGGTAGATTTTCTCCAGCAATGAATGAGAGTGGTTTTTCCTCAGTCTGCTGAGCTGTCAAGCATAGGATTTTTGTCAATCTGATTTATGAGAAACAGCATCTCAGTGTAGTTTTAACTTAAATTTCTCTTATCAAGAGCCAGGGTAAGCACCTTATTGTTAAAGGTCTGTTTCCATTTCTTCTATAAAAAGTTCATGTCTTTTCTTCATTTTTTTTGGAACCTTACCTGCGTGCCTGCCTAACTATCAACACTGAGTTGGATGTGTCTGATATATCTTAAGATATGCAAATGTTCTTAGGAAATATATGTATATCATATTGTGAGTTTGGGTCAGGAGCTATGACTTTTGACCACTAGAGTAAGGGAGAAGTAACAGTATATAAGATTTGAGTCTAGTTGATTTTTTTTTCTCAATTTTTACAATTTTATAATACTCCTTATATGTAAGGAGTATTAGTTATTTGATTTTGCTATAAATACAGATTGCAAGTATTTTTTTCATAGGCTCATTCCTCCATGAAAGCTTCCTTGCCTTACTGACAGGGTGTTATCCTTTTTTTTCTTTGAAATCTATATTTTGTATCTCACTTTTGGTGGCTACCATGTGACCCCCCTTTATGTACATCTTCTGCAGAGCTTAGCACAGTCTGAAATTAATATTTTTGAATTAAAACTAAGTCTGAACAATGTTGTCTACTCATTTTTATGTATTCAAGGGGAAACTTCCCCTCTAAGTCCTCATTGCAAGTTTTATGAAGATACATTAAATTAGAGTCAAAGAGTGGAATTATTTCAAACAATTAACAGCCTTTAAATCAAAATTAACTTGGTTTAAAAATAGACTAATAATTTAGTGTTAGTGGCAGGACCGATATTATTTTAGAGGTAAGAATCTCTGCATTATAGCTAGAAGAGGAAGGCTTTCTAGCCCACACTCAGCTATAACTAGCAGATAAGTAACCTAGAGAAACTTGTCACCTAGGTAAGTTACTTCAACAGTTGAAGATGTTTTTTTCTTTTTTACTTTTAAAGGAGTGGGTGTAGAATTCTTTTAAAAATGTAGGTTACTCATACTACTTAGTTGACAGATCCTCATTTTCATTAGGCTATGTGAGCTTCCTTATTTTCATTACCATTTAATTACATTGTATATCAGACCCCTACCTCTGTTCCTATCCCCCTTGTCAATACTTACTTGAATGTGTCTGGTATGCCTTCAGATATGCATGTGTTCCTATAAAAGATATATGATACTGTGTGGCTTTGGGTCTGGCAGTATGACTGTTTTGACCAATAGAGTAAGGGGGAAGTTACAGTATACAAGGTTTGAGTCTAGTTCTTAGCAAAGGAAAATGTGCAAGGTTCCTATCTGTGGTGTTGCTGTCAATAGAAGTCCATGACAAGACTGTCCTGCTGGTCACCAGAGGAGGATGACCACTGTTTTCAGACTGTTGATTAAAAACTCTTATTTCTGAAGATATTTTGCTTGGTTTCATGATCCTGGACATCAATAAATATGTCCTGTGAGCAATATAATATGGAATTCTGTGGAAATATCATTAAAATTGATTAGGAGATCTATTAAAAATGCAGACCTTTTGTCTCACTCAGAGATTCCAAATCTGAAATTCTACAGTGGGGACCAGGAACACGCATTTTAAAAGGTGATTCAGATGAAGATGGTTCTTGGATCACACTGAGAAATACTGATTTTGTTCCATTCTCCTTAAAATTTCTCATACAGTATCTATAGTGAGCCATATTGTAAGTATAAGAAATTTATCTTTCATACATTACAAATTGATTTGTCTGATACTGCAAACATTAACTTTTAAACAGTTAATATGTTTTAGGAACAAATACCCTTGTGGAGATTTACAAATTAACTTTAAACTGACACAGTATAAAAAATGGTTTGCCTGAAGATCTCTGCAGATTGAGTTTATCAGTTTCAAATACTGTCAAGAAGAAATCTGTTCTTCTGGATTCATAAATAGCAACTTTTAAGTCTCTAAACAAAATCTAAAGTTTTTGATTAGCCCATTCAAATGAACATTGCTGGTTAATGTGTAGATAAAACAGAAGGCTAACTAGAGAAAGTGATGCCACAGCTGCTTAAATCCGTTGTGCTCTGCACTAGGTCCTTGTCTCATGCACTTGGTCCAAGGACCTGTGAGCATCACAGCATTGATGGTTCCTGTTAAAATGCATTTATTTGGGAAGGGAATAGCACATCTTCCCTTAATGCTTTTTTGATACCTATGGTTGAAATAGTTACTCAGAATTTTAGCCAGTTACATCACATGACAGGGGGCAAGAAATACCAGAAGAACGAAGCATTTAACAGATGGGTCTAACAGTGTGTTTATCTGAACAAATTGGGCAAAGGCAGAACTTAAAGGGGACTGGATGGTCCTATGGATGTACTTCTACTTTGCATTATTTTCCTGAGGAAAGAGACTTTATTTACAATGATGGTCTTTTTTAATTTCTTATAATGAATGTTTATGTACAGCTATCTTGTTTTTTATTTCAATTTGAAAGCTTTAATTCTAATGAAGAGACTTTAGGTGCTAATTATTTTAATTCTCAAATTAAATAAGGACCCAATGATTTTGTAGGGAAGCATGCCTCATTTACATGTTGATTAAAAGGGATCTGAAGACTGGGGCGGAAATTTGTTGAACAAATAAGTCTTGCATATGGATCTTTTTTTTTTTTTTTTTCTGGTTTGAGTTTGGAAATATTCTTTGCCTCAAAAGGATTCAGAGTGGCTAGAGGCAGAATTGATCGCCTATAACCATCTCCTTAGTGAATTTCCAGTAGCCCGCTTCGCTGTGCTGTGTGCACACTAGCATGTACCCAGGTGTGTATATAGTGGGTGGATGTTTGCAGTTATCTTGGTCTATAAAGTTAAAAACAAAACACAGTTTTCCCCAAACCTGTCTTTAAAGGTTGTATAACATTGATTTCTTTGTTAGAATAGAATTCTTAGTACCATCCAAGAGTTGTTATTGTCAATCTCCTTCAATCTTGGATTTATTGTGATTTGTAAGGTTTGGCTGTGTTCTCATTTTTATCTGTGTATCTGGGCACTAGAACTAGAATTATATAGTATCTAATAAGAACTCGCCTCACCAAAATGAAAGATTTCTTTGTCACATATCAAATGCTTTTACTCATCAATTGCGATTTTTCATCCTTTTTGATTATATTATGATACCAGAAGTTTTATTTGGGACAGTATTTTGCTCATAGTTATCACAACTGTAATTAAGATTTTTGAGGCGGAAGCTGGTTTGATTTTTGAATATTTTTATCCACACTGCCAATTCATTAAGAATCTTTAGTGGTAGAACATTCAGTTAGGTCCTAGGGGCACCAAGTTGCTTAATAAATGATTTGGTAGTGATTCACATGACATTTTTCAACAAGCCATTGATGTCCTGGCTAAGTGTTAATCTTTAGTTTTATACAGTGTTGCTTATTTGAAGCAGTAAACACTGAGTTTCTTTCAGAGTTAGGTGTCACTGCTAACTGCTGAGAGATTGCCACAAGTTGGTCCCTTGACTTTGTTTTCAAAGTGTAATACTAGACTATGTCATTGTAGCTACATAGGGGTCTCATTTTGATGGGGAAATAGGAGAACAAATATTAGCTATCTAAAAGGGGTCTTTACCAGGGATAGCTGGCTTTATCATTGTTTTTCTATTGTCTACATAATGAGAAGAATGGATATGCTTTAGGTCATTAAAAACTTAAACAGATTTCATTCAAAAGGTATGTGAACATCAAGAATTACATATAACAATAATTGCTAGTAATTTGATATTATTGCCACAATTGATTTGTTATAAAATCTTGATTGGTAATTGTAGAAAAGAATATAAATCTTGACAATACAAAAGCAAAAAATTTAAGGAAGGTAGAAAGAAAAAGAGGCAGAAGAAAGGGTAGAGGCATTAATTTTTCATTTTAGAACAAAATCAAGTCCATTAACTAAAGGGTAAAAGATCATTTTCTAGCATTTCAAAGTTTTCCAATTTATTAATTGGAAAGTGTCTTAGTGTCCTTGATCCTTTAGTTGCGGGGTAGACACACTGTAATAGCCCATGGGCCAAATACTGCCCACAGCCTGTTTTGTAAATACTTTCTGGAGCAGAGTCACACCCATTCCTTTGTGTATATTGATGGTAGATTTCATGTTATAGTACCAGAATTGAGTATGACCCACAAAACCTAAAATATTTACTATCTGGCTCTTTACAGAAAAAGATTGCAGAGCCACACTTTGGTTGAATCTAGTATCCTACTCCAGCCTTGTTGGGGTGTTTGCTCATTTTGATATTTACATTTGAGAAACCCCATAAAAAGATGCTTACCATTTGTTCCACACATTGGGTCCTTGAATACACTTTATTTCTAAAATGAATGAATTTTAATCCCGAGATTTATTGTGTTTGAAGAACTAGTCGTTAATTTGTCCACTTTGTTTATGCTGCATGTAAGTATCTGATATTCTGTGCAGAAAATCAAGAATGCAGAGGAGCTTATGAAAAGGGAGACTCTCTCACTCCCACTCCTAGGCTCATTTCCACTAGCATGTCTTTTAACCATTTAATATAAGGGGATAAGTGAATCTTTCTAAGAGTAGAATATGAACATTTTAACACAATAACTAAGAAAATGACATGAAGGCTATGTTAACCAGTTTGATGGAAGTGTTTAGGATTGTGTGTGAAAACACCACACTGTACCCCAGAAGTGCATTAATGTACATAGTTACCATTCAATAAAAAATAAAAAAAAATACATATTTTTTTCTTGGTAATTATATAAGTGAAATTTTGTTACCTGTCATTTCTTAGTTTAGTGACATAAGACAATTTCTACTTACTCCCTAGTGTGAAAGAAGCGGGTCTGGCTCCCCCTCCAGATTCAGCTCCTGCCCCTCTGTTTGAAGGTTACATTATTATTTTCAGCACTAGTGTTGGTTCCCTTCATAACTTTAGAAAACACCTCAATACTTCTATTTTCCCTTTAGTTAATTGACTTGATTTTGTTCTAAAATGAAAACTTCGTTCCTCTGCCCTTTCTTCTGCCTCTGTTTTCTTTTTTTTTTTTTCCTACCTACCTTCCTTAAATTAAATATTTGGTTTTGTATTGTCAAGGTTGATAAAATTTATATTCTTTTCTACAATTACCACTCATATTTTTTTGCCTTTGAGGCAACAACAACGACAAATCAATATTTATGTGACTATGAGTATGTAATTATTTTTTACTGCCAAGACAGGTAGTTTGCCATGATTCCATTTCTTTGCTTCTGATTTCTATTACAACCCCCTAGGCCACACATCAAGGTGAAACAGACCCTCCTTTTGTATCTCTGCTCGCCTTTTATAGGATTTCTATTAATCAGATGGGTTGATTTTTATAGGCCTCTTTTCTTTTTGCTCGTATTTTCAATTTGTTTGTCCTTCTTGTTCCGTGTTCTGAATGATCCCTCGACTTTATTTTTTGATCATTTTTCTAGCATTTCAGAATTTTGGCAATTGGTCTCTTCCTTCCTGGAGAATTCCAAGATTAATTTCCCACTTCAGTCCTCTTTCACCTTCATGGCTTGAGTGACAGCTCCCTCTGCTTCCCTCTGTTTTCATGTATATAATGTACTATCCTACTGACTCTGCCTTCCAGAAATGGGTGATAATATCTGGCCCATTGAGGTCCCATGTGCTCTCAGCACTTTGTAAATTTCCTTCTTCATCTCCTTTTTAACAGCCACTCTAATGAGTTTCAAAGGAGAAGAGACAAAGGCATATGATGAGTGTACCACCTTGAACTTTACGGCTTTGGCATCATATCTCACTGATTTTCTTTTTCTTCATTAAGAAGCCTGGACTGTATCACACTTAAAATAAATATTAATATGTTTACCAAATACATTTAGATTTTCTTTCAAGAAAGTTAGCAACTGTTCCCCAGATATCTGGTTATAATTCAGATTCTTACAAATGCTGTAAATGCACATTTTCATTTTATTTTCTATGATTTCATTCTTGAAGCCAGTTTTATTTTCAACTTTTCTGTGTACTTATGTATTATTCAGACTCAGAGTTCTAAGGTTTAAGATCCTTCATTATTTTTAACATGGCATTTATATTTAAATTTATTTCCCATCATAAATCAACACTCCACTTTAGTAGTGGTATAGAGCTGGTCTCTCATATACTTAGCAAGAAACAATCTGCCAGGAAGAAGCCATTTCCTTCCTACAGAAACTTCCAGTATCTTTCTTCTCTTGGCTTGGAAGGGAAGCACCTGTGGGGGGCGCTCTGCTCCATGTCTCTACTTCTGTAGTAGAAGAGTACTTCCCTTTGGATGAACTCCTGAATCTCCAGCCTTCTCTTCTGTGAACTGCAGGTGAGAGATGGACCTGATAGACTAGTTCTGTCACCTTTACCAAATGATATAGGAGTACTGTAATATCCTTCTTGAGAAAGAAGGTTCTCATCACCTATTGTTCTCAGTTTTGAAGTTAATACTTTGGCCAAAGGCCCAAATGGCAGGAAAATTTTATATCTTGTGACACTGCTTAATGTTCGGTTTCACCAATTGCTGGTCCTTCTTTCTCAGACAGGAGTATTGACATGAACAGAAGGACAAAAGAGAGCTTCCTTATGTAGCAGTTCAAAGTGAGTTAATTCATTTGTGTTTAGAGAAGATGAATATTTTCCTACCTTGCTCGATGCAGCCTTCTGGCCAAGCCTGTTCTCAATTGAACTGTTTGCCTGTGTGCTCCTTCTCTAACAGAATGTGGTCACACTTTACATACACTAATGCCCCTGGCACGCAGAGTACGTAAATTATAATTGGGTTCTCTATAAATGTTGATGGAATGATTGGCTGATTTCTTCACAGTAAAAGGGAGATATGAAATGGCCACTTGAAAACCAATTTCTACAGATCTGAATTAATGTTTTGGAAAGAACAAAGTTTTATTGAATGTGGATACTGAGAAGAGGAAGATTGTATATTTATGGGTGGAGGGGCATTGGAAAGGATGAGCAGTCTCTTCCCACCTTCAGTTAGCATCTCCAAGTATTCTAAATTTAGAGGAATTCTAAATTAATTTAATGGTTGTATTAATCCTGAAGAAGCAGTTTATAAAGTAGAAGGCAGTCAGGGTCACAGAAATACCTTTTATTTTCCTACTCACCTGCTTTGCAGAACCACCTAAAATTCTATTAAAGGCACAAAAAATTCACTATATCCCATATTTACAAGACCCCAAATCATGTTCTTTAGGTAGGAAACTTTTCAGTTTAGGGCTATGTTCGTTCTGTTGATGCAAAAATGATACAATCAGCAGCCTCTTCTGATGAATGTGTGGCAGAACATTATTTTCTGTGTTAACAGACTTTTGTAGCACCAATATGGGATTGACTTTGCTGTGGGTTCAAGCAGAAGTGCGTGTTGACTCTCAGGAAATAAGCTGTTATCTAAATTCAACTATGTGGAGTGGGTACAAACCCAACAGAGAAAATTGCATTCTACATAGGACATTGGTGCATTCAGTTTGCTCCAGCTCAGAAAGTCTCAGTGTGGAGAAGCTAAGTTCAAACACTTTGGGAGAAGGATCAGAGAAAGAAGGAAAGGTGGAGGGAGAGAGGCTGACAGGGCCTCTGTGGCAGTACTTGAGGGGAGGGAAACAGACAAAATGCCTCTGCTTAAGAACGTCTAGGAAAATTGACATTGTTGGGTGACTCCATTCCCACCCTCTTCCGCAGTATCAAAAGGACAGCAGAATGGCAATTTGTTGTTTATGTGAATTAAAAAAAAGCATCAGCCGAGGAAAGACGAATACTCAGCATGCTCTTAAAACATCTGCTCTCATAAAACACTTGAAAATAATCATGCATGAACAGGAGAAAAACAGCTGTGCATGAATCAATAGACTCCACCATACATATGCCTGGAAAACATGTACAATGAAATCTTCAGAAACAGGCCCCTGGGGTATCTGATCAGTGGACAGACGATCGATTATGTGTAATTTCACTGTGAGCTGTTGTTATTTAGCTGTATGGAATAGACTACGCTGGGAGTCTGAGGGAAAGCGTCTACTCGGGGATGTGTTAAAGCATTTTTATACTAACTCTTTCAAAGCAATATATAAGCAAAAATCACTCTCAAGGGAAGTTTTTGAAGCATGAATAGGTGATGCTAAGAGTTAAGGGGAAGGGTTACAAACAAGTGGTTCCCTTCCCCACCCTCCTTTGCATTTCCCTGTATCCCAAGATTGGCTCTTGTTTTTTCTAATCTCTTGGCGACTCCCTTCACTGTGACCAGATTTTCTTTTTGTAAAGGAAGATTGGTTGCATATGCACCATAGGCATAGACTGTCAGAATCTCAATACTGTCTCTTTTCTCATTGTGTCCTATAAAGTTGTTGGATTAATATACGTGGGATGTTTCTTTAGGCAGTAGAGAAAAAGTGATGTAAACGGTAGAGAGTAGACCTCCTCTATTTTCCTCACTGTATCTTTTAATTTTTTCTGAAAAGGCTCCTAAAATGTTTTTCTAAATAACCTTTAGCTTATCCACTATAATTGCAGGTAACATTCCAAAAAATAGGGGTCAACTCTTGTCCTCCAGATATTGGGGATTACTAGGAGAGTATGGGAAATGCATTGTAGATTTTCCCCGTTGGTGAAATCTACTGATTTCTAGGGTTCTCTTGCAAGGTGCAAAGCACTGGAGTTGAGTATTCCGTCGAGATGCTATTTTTCTTGTGTTGAAAGAGCATTCCAAAATTTATCAGCCTTTACTGGATTCAATCAGGCAACCACTCAGAGCTGCTCAAGGGAGCATTGTGCTTTTTACCACTGACATGTGGAAAAGCAATCAGACACTGAATTATATGGCTGGCTTTCTTTGTCTTCATCTGTTTAAAGTACTCACTGCGCCCCAGTGAAATAACAGTGCTGTGTGTAAAAGCCCTTGGAAAACCTCATTCATCATGAAGTTGGTAGGGAAACCTGAACAAATAGCTGAAGGGCTGTCTTCACAAAAGGCAAGAGGGACAATGTTTTGATGTTTTCAGGGATCATGCTGTGAACATGATTTTGCCTCTTTGCCTGGACTCCCACCTTCCAGAGTTTAAACATTTGGACCTTTAGACATCAGTTACAAAGAGACAGAAAGTGAACTATTCACCAAGGGCAAGTGTTGGCAGCTGCTAAAATAACAACAGTTTCAGGCCTTGATTACCTACTTTAAGAACCTTAACTGTCATTACAAGCAGTTTACGTACCTCTGTGTTAAGGACTATGCCAACAGCCAGGCCAGCTGAGATCGGCCCAGGTAGCGGGGACCAAAACGAGCCAGCTAGAGGCTGGGGCAAGGGCTGGTTTAGAGCTGATCTCTCCTGTGAGGATTAACTGCTTTGTGGGTTATTGTTGGAGGTTTCAACTTGCAGTTTATGTTTCTTCTGGGGCTCCTCATAATTCTGGCTTACATTTAAATCTCTTCATTTGGTGTCTGGGCTTAGAGGATGCAAAGAAATGTTAATATTTGCCGAAGTCAAATATGATTAATACTGTAATTTGGTTTGAGAAAGGTAATACATTATAAAACCAAGGCTGCATCGTTTTCAGATTATTTACAGTTTGGATAACCCGTACAATGGAGCCTACGTAGGGTAGATAATTGGAAGTAATTTTTAAGTGTGTTAGAAATGAACTGAGTTCAGCTTCATTTTGGGAAAAGATAAGTCATTAAAAGTGGATTTCATAAAGAGGTAGGGCTAAATCTCTCCTAGGGAAAATATCATTTTTAAAGTGCCTGGGGATAAGGTATGTGGCAGTTGAGTAGGTTTCGTGTTCTCACCTTGCAAGCCACCTGATACTGAGTGGGAGCTGGTGTGTGTGAAGTCATTTAAGAAAAGGTGGGTAGCATATTCGTGCCAAGCATTTTGTAGAGTATACTGGAGAGAAGAAATCTTCTGAGGAATCCTGTTGCAATGTAAGCACTTTATGAGGACCCTCAGCAATTCCTGGGTATAGAGGGGGAGAGTTTATTTTATATATATACACACACACACACACACATATATATATATATATATATGTAGTAGATAATATCCGGCAAGACAAAGCCAAGGTAGGGACAAAAAGGTATTCACACATAGATGAGCCTCACAAAACTTGACTGTTCAAATAAGGATTTCAAACTGATCCAAACTCGAAGCCAATCTATAAGCATTTGCAAAGCCTGAAGGAATCAAAAGTTGGCACTTGAACATGAAAAAAAAACCTTCAATATTTGCTATATTTTTTTGTATTTAAGTTAATGTATAATGTGTAGGCAGTTCTTATTCCATTCCTTTTAATCTCTTCATAGAGTCCAAGGTTAAAGCAATGTTATGGATACATAGGTGTGAATTGCATTTTAGTAATCCTGGGGTCCAGAAGAGACATACCAGCTAAGTAGTACCATGCAAAAGGATGTTGCCTTCCTTAAGTGTGCATTCCCAAAGGAGGGTTAGCACGTAAACTGGCCATACCTTTGCTCACTAGGACTTTGGACTCTTTCTCTTAGTTAACTAATCATGGTTTATCTATCTCAGTGCTAATTCCTCATCATGGTTTATGCTATCTCAGTGATAATAAATTATCACGCTCTCAAATAACCAAACACAATCTTAGAATAAAGTTTTTAAAAACAAAAAAGGGAAAATAATCTGTAGTAAAAGCACCTGAGACATCAAGGTACCCTCAGCATGATATGATGGAAAGGACCTTGAACTAACACTCCTAGTCCCTGTGGTGCTCTGTTGGATGGTTGCCCCTTGGTGAGCCTCTTAGTCCTTCTGGGGATCCGTTTTCTCATCCATAAAAGAATGAGTTCAATGAGATGGCTGCTCCTGTCTATCTGGTTGTAATGTTATAGGAATTTGATGTATCTGTTTCTCAAGTAGAAATTCCCTAGGTTGATTTATGCAGGAAAGAATACTAGATAGGTCACAGAACCAATAGGAGAAACTGAAAGCTTGGAAACCAGGTCAGGGGCTGTGTAGCCAGAATAAAGCACCTAAGCTGGTGCCACAGAATAGGCCTGGTGAGGAAACTGCCAAAGAAAGTTGCTTTAGGCATCTGGGAACTAGATCTGCAATTTGGCCACTGCCACTCTGGCCCAAGGCGTGGGCTCTGCTTTACTCAACCCCTACCCCCCTGGGAATTTTTCCTGAGGAATTTCAAGGCGTGGGCTGCAGCATCTGGTAGCTGAGGCCCTGGGAATGAGCCTGTATCCAACCCTAGCAGTGAGTTTCTTACATTTTCAGCAACTCTGTGTAGTCTCCCACCTGGATTGTTTCACATTGATAGTAAGAAACTCACTGCTAGGGTTGGATACAGGCTCATTCACATATGGGACATGTGGGGAATTCTCCAAATGTAAACAAGGCTTCTGAAAATGACAAATTTTCACTACATCCTTTATCTCCAGTTTAGTAGACAAATATTCTGTGATGTCTTATTTCTGGAAGTGCTGTGCTTAAATCCAGCCTTTCGTGGGGTGAAGCTTTCACAGATGGGCTACGCATCTTTCTTGAGATTGCCTGCCTTTTCCCAAGTAATTACAGCCATTTCTTCTTGATCACATTTCTTCTTTGATGTACAAAGCAATATCCCCCTTTTTCCTCCTTCCTTCTGTGTTCCCTTCCCCAGTACCACCTCTTCTCTCTTCTTCTCTCCCTTTCTTTCCCCCATCTCCCTCCTTGTCTGTCAAATTTCCTTCCTTCTCTCTTCCTTGTTCTTGGGAATGAACAAGTCAGAAAGTTATTTCTTTTGCCAACTAGCAATTGACTTGTGGTATTTAAGCTTTAATTTTAAAAATGTTATTTTTAGATGATAGGCATAAGAATGCAGTCAGGTATCTGCCAGGACTGAAGAAAATTTTTATTGCTGCTTTTATTATAAGAACAACTTGGAGAATATTTGGAGGTAGAGATGGAGTGTTAAGTAAAAGTGTTTAAATTGCCCAAATATACCCTGAGTGGGGTGGGATATGGGAATGACATGGGGACCAGGAGATATATTTGGGCAGCCCCTGGAGGTGGAGGTTCTCTAGAAAAAGAGGATGTCGATCTAATCCTGTTCCATAAGATGGAGAATACGGTTGTATTTTCCAGTAGTCGATTGAGAAGACAATACTCCATTCTGCTGTTGAGTCCCTCAATTCAGAGAATCCATGAGAAGCTAGTGTTAGGCTTTGTGTGAAAAATTGCCATGCTTCTATAAAAAAAAGAAGCTTTCTAGCTCAAATTGGAAACACTATAAACATGCTGTAAAACAAAATGTAAGGACCCCACGCTAAGCTTGAAGAACAGTAATAAGTGAAAATGACTGCTAATGGCATATTGTCAGTGATATAATATTGCTGCCCTTTGGATGTCAGAACTGGACCTTTTCTGAATTTATTACAATACTCATGAGGGAAAAATGCATGTTCATTACTAGTGCTTAGAGCATCTGGTAAGGTAACCTCTAATTCTGCTTAAATGGAAATTGACAAAGCAGGTACATGTTATCCTAGTTCTTGTGAATTGGTCCTCAGGGATGGCTCTTCTGACTCAGCATTCTTGAATTATGTACCATTCTCAGAACAAGGCTTAAACATCAAATGACACTCAATGGTTCAATCTGTGTAAATAAATCTAAGCCACATAAATCTGACACAAATTGCTTTATTCAATGAATTGAATGATTGCAAGTGACTGCCATGGTCTGAACAGTGCTTTACATAGTGACTTCATAGATCTAAATTCCCTGCCTGTGCAAGGAGGTAAGTTAGTGGTCATCAGAGATCCAGATTACATTTTCAATAGACAATACTAAATGGTAACATGCAGATTGTAGAAGATGAAGACTAAGGCAGGAATAAATTATTTCATTTAGTTCAGTAGTTATATAGGTGTATTTTAGTATCCTAGGGAAGAAAGGTTGGTTATTTTTATAGGAAATATTTCAGATGTACAACAGACTGTTATGAAAATTGTTTCCTTTTTTCCATCAGCCAAGATCTCAGGAAGACTTTATGAAAACAGACTGAATTATCTTCTTCTTTGTGTCATATTTCCTTCATCTATATTTTCTGTATGACCCTGAAGGGACAACCTCGAGGTGGACATAGTGTTCTTACTCAGATTGCTAACAGTAATCCAGTTGTGTTCAAGAGCTGAACTTTAAAGTTATGATGGAGGCAAATCCCAGAACAGCTTTCTATCCTCTGTTGAGTCCCAGGTACTTGGGAAATTCTATTTGTTGTTGTATAATTTCTGAAAGAATATCAAAGTTGCCAATGGCAAAAGTAGTTGGGTGGATGGGGAGATGAAGAGGAAAGAAGGAAGGAAGGAAAATTGCTTTAGGCCAATAACATAATAAACAAAGGGACAATGAGAGAGAAGCAAGTGGCAGTGGCTGAGTAGAGCTACTGAGGGCTCAGATGCAATGCCACAAGCACTCTCACTTACAGAAAGCTCAGGGACATGCAGGCCGTTAGCAGTTGTTGGAAAAAGAAGTTGAGGTAGGGCATGGTTTGGTCAGTCAGAACATTCCTGGTTGTGGCTTTTTGTGCAGTTGAGGGTTCATACTGTATTGACCTACTTCTGCTGCTTCTGCCACTGCTAACACTATCACTAACTTCCTTGTGGAGCACTGAATCATGCCAGGTAGCATGCTAAAGCATTAATGTGTGTGTTCTCATTTAGCAGTTCCAAAGAATCTTCAAGATGTGTGGAATATTAAAAGTTGAATAGCTGGGAGTGTTGGCAGGAGACCCACCTCCTACATGAATGTTGCAATCAACCATCCACCATGGGCAGCTTCTAACTTCCTAGCTGTGAGATGGTGGTAATAAGACTTAGTTCCTGGTGTTGTTAGGGGTAAATAACTCTAGTGCACAGATTAGCACCATGTCAGGCTTATGGCACACTCTGCTGCTGTTTGTTTTTTGTAGTTGTATTAGTTTCCTTATCCATAAAAATTAAATTAAATTCCACATAGTTTGAATATTTTATTAATGTAATCTTTGCCTGTATCCTGCATTGTATTATTTTGGAATTCTCAGGCACAGATGTTGCATTTGATTTGTAACAGCCTTGTTATTACAGAGCCTAATGTAATACCTTGTACAAGGCAGGTACCCAAGATATTTATTGAATTATGGTGGGAACACCAAGACACAATTTGACTGGAAAGGAATCTTTTCTGATTGGAAATATGTAATGAAGCAAAGTATTATCGGCATTTCTAACATTATGAATGGCATATTTTGAAGCCATAGTTTCTTGGGAAATTCTGAGTCTAGGAAAAATAGCAAAAGGCTGTGTTGTCTGGAGCACAAAGGTTCGATATGGTTTTTTGTTCAGAACATAAAGAGTTCCAGTGAGGGTGTGGGGACAAGAGTGGGAAAGAGTTCAGTTGTCCAGAGCAAATAAGTGCTCAACTTGGGTGTCATCTGTCTATGGTGGACTGAAACACCCAGAGACTACAGTGAGCAAGCTCTTCTTTTCCTCCTTAAAGTAACACTTTCTTAGAAATATTCTAAGCAGATTATTTTCAATAATCACCTTTTATATCTGGGTTAGTATGCATGTATTTTTTTCAAAGACTAAGATTTAATCTTACCTAATGGACAAAGATGTAATAGTGACAGATTTTTGTATGTTTTTGCCTTTTCTTTTGTGATTTTGGGAGGAAGTCTTAATTCCCTCACTCTTCCAGGAGGTGACTGAAAGCTAAACTGTGGGTAGACAAAGTTTAGAATCTCACAGACCACTTAATACATCTTGCTATAAAAATTGGCTATAATCATTAGATCTAAGTTATCCTGGTTCTATGCAAGAAAAGGAGGAAAATTATAAACATAACAAAAACATACTGTGGAGTTAGAGTCTGAGTTTGTATCTAGTTTCTGTACTTACTACATACATAGTATTGGATGAATTACTTCATCTGTTTGCCTAATCAATAAAACAGGGAAAATAATATGAGCTATCTTCTTGGATTCTTGGAATATTAAATGAATTAATATATGTAAAGCACCCAGAGGAGTCAGGAGTAGTTCCACCAATTAGTAGCATTATTCCTGTGTGTTGCTAGTAAGTTTAGTTGTTAAATTTCTAATTTTCTAATGTTTGTCTTCATAATATCAGGAGATGGGTCTGAAAACTGAGGAATTTGAGTGTATATGCATGTGATTATGGTATGGTTTTTTTTCTTTTAGGCAAGTGGGTTTTATTTCAGAAAGTTAAAGTCATTAACTTTGAAACATCCTTCAACTGATCCAATTTGAGGAAGAGCCAAACCATAAAGAATCGTTTTATTCATTGAATGGGAAAATGTACAGTGGGTATGTGTAATAAATGAACATATTACGAAGTGAGGATATAAAATTGAATGTGTGTAGGTGGATAAGAAAGTTCATCCAAAAAATGTAATGACTTGGGAGTTCCAGAACTTTATAGAAGATGTTTTGCATGTGATTAAGTCTGGCATTGTAGCATTTTTCCTGCTGAGATTGTCTTGGATTTACGTAGGCTCCTGTTTTAAAATCTGAACAGTCCGAGTGCTATTTCCACAGCCACAATGGAACACTAACTGGAAAGAAGGAAAATGAGCAGGCTCCTCATCAGTTTAGGAAAAGACAATCTAGTTGATTGGTAGAATTTAGATGTGATTGGGGTATAAAAACATTTCTCAAAGAGGTATTTTTTAAGTTTGCCTCACAGAGATAAATCAAGTATATTTTCTACATTGCAATTGGCAGTGTGTAAGACTGTCAATTTAATATTCCATAATTTTTTCCTCACAAAACATGTGCTTTTCTCTTGAAGACCTGCCTTTGGTTCATAACTCTGTCACTTACTGATGGTCGGGTGTGGGTGGGATGCTTGTTGCCCAATCCCAATTTTGGCATCTCCTAGAAGTTGAGAACAAAAATGCCAACTGATTGCATTTGAGGGGATGAATTCAGTAGGATCACCACCTGGGGTGTAATATAAGGTGATCAGACGTCCTGCTTTTGGCAGGACAGTCCTGATTTTTAACAATTTGTCCCATGTCCGGTGGCATTTTAAAAAAGTCCCGATTTTTGGAAAGAATAAACGACAAGCTAGGGAACGGAGGGACGATGGGAAGGGAATATATGGTTTTCGGCAGCTGAAAAAGTTAATGTAACTCCATTTAGGAATGAAGAAGTTAATGTAAGTTCATTTGGAAATGAAAAGACTAATGTAAACTCCTACTCCCCTTCTGGTCAAGGTCTCCCAGGTGGACTGGCGCCCTACTCCTTTGAGCCACAGGAACCACCCTATATGCAATTTTTTTTAATGTATTATATTTGTAAATTGTACTTATTTTGAAATTAAAATGTATATTACAATACTATTTTTGCATTCTATGAAAATTTTTGTTGTTCCACATAGACCAAATTTTTAATTAAGAACACCTCCGCCCCCCACCCTCCCACCCCCGTCAATGGTGTCCTGCTTTACCAATGTTAAAATCTGGTCATCTTAGTGTAATAGGATTCAATACATGTTAGTCCTTGTTACTGTTTTTTGACCACACCTCCCCAAAAGTCTTTCAGTCCTCCTTTCATTCCTGTTTTCCATTTCAAAGTCGATAAAAATAAATTGAGCTCATTAAGAAATTAGGAGTGAAGAGTGTCAGCAAATCTAAATTTTTAATTATCCATGTCCTGGAAGGAGCTGTGAGAGTGTACAAAAGATAAAGTTGCCTTTTGAGATTTTCATAACCCCTGCCCTTTATATATTCTTGAATATTTTTGACAATGGTGATCACTCAAAAGATAAAGGTGAGGTGAGTGCTCCTGTGCTTAAAAGATGGTTAGCAACAGATATTTATTTGCCTTTATATACATTTATATTTTATATGTGTTTCTTAGTAGCTATGAAATTTTAAAAAGGAACATTTAAATTTGTTACAGATGTTTCATGAAAACCATTATTAGTGGGAAGAAAAAGTGGTTTTGGAAGCAATTGTGTGAAGGTTTAATTTTTATTTCTAAAAGAAAAGGTGCGCATGCAGTGAAAGTAATAAAGGGAAGCTGAATTTCCCTTGAGGTATACCAGGCTGAATAAAATCTGCTACATTATCCTTCAATCAGCCACTTAAAAATTTTAATTGTGTAGACTCTTAATCAGGAGGAAAGTAACCTTTGCATGGGCTTTCCTTTGTGAGGGGAGTGGGGGCGGGGGAGGCTACTTTTTTTTTTCCGACTCCTTAGGAAGAATATTTTATTTCAGCATTTTTTGGCAGCTCCTGTGCTCATCTAGGCTCCAAGCGTTGACTTTCAGGTTGGTTAAACTGTATTGCATGGGGAAAAAAGGGGACCGGTGATGAATAGGCTTTAAGCAAGTGGTACTTAAGACTGTAAAATGTTTCTCAACTAACCATGTTCCACGTCCCTGCAGTGTGTACAGACAGGGCCCAGAACACTAGCTATTCGATAGCCCCTGACTCAGCAAGCAAGCTACACAGGCCCTCTTGGGGACTCATTCCTCCCGCTCCCTTTTTCAAATGTCAGAGTGACACAGAATATGCCATTTTGGAAATACACTGCAAATTGGTATGTAATGAATATCTGATTTTCTTTTTACACATTCCATGGCAATCAAGAGAGCTGTGCAGCGTGATAACATTAGATGATTTTATGACTCAAATTTTAACTTTCCACGTATCTCATGCGGGAGGTTCTATTCGGTGGAATTTCCTTGCATGATTCAGGTTAGCATCTATCTGGACTGTTGCTCTAGGCCACTGGTAGAGCAAGGTTAACCCTCTGCAGGGCTAAGCGTGGCACTGAGCTGCTGCTGTTCCTTCAGTGTTTCTGCTGGTATCTCTTGGAGTCACTGGGTGCTGGCCACATTAGAGCAAGAGTTTACCTTTAATAGAAAGAGCATAGCAAAGGAAATGTGGCAATGTTTGCTTCTGTTTAAAAACAGTTTTGTTGAGATATAATATACACAAAATGCACTGCATATATAGTAAGTGCACAATTTCATGTTTTCATATGATTATATCTGTGCAACCACCACTACAGTTAATATGCTTGTCACTTTCAGAAATGTTCATGACCGTCATGCTATGGTATACTCACGCCATGGAATGCATAGCAATAAAGTGTTATAAATGATTAGTTACGAATTCCATGGATGAATTTCAAACATACGTGTGAAAGGAAACAAAAAAGGGAGACTGTATGATGACATTTATATACACTTCCAGGAAATGCCAGCTAATACATAGTGACAAAGAATAGATCAGGTTTGCTCATGAATGAAAGGACGGCAAAGTGCATGAACATTTCATTTTATTCATTCATTAGTTGATGGACATTTGAGTTTATACTTTTTCATTATTATGAATAATGCTGCTATAGATACTCATCAATTCTCAGGTGTGGATACAATGGAACTGCAGGGTTATATGGTATTATGGTTTAAATAGGGTTTGTTCCCACAAAAACCCGTGTTGAAATTTGATCCCTATTGTGGTGGCGTTGAGAGGTGAGGCCTTATGGGGAGGTGTTTGGGTTATGGGGATGGATTGGATTCCTCATGAACGGCTTGGTAGTGAGTTCTCACTATTGCAGGAATAAATTAGTTCTTGAGAAAGCAGATTATTAAAGTTTGCCTTCCTCGTCTTTGCTCTCTTGCTTCCTCTCTCCACCGTGATCTCTTTGCACGCTCTGGCTCTCATCCCATTTTCTGTCATGAGCAGCAGCAGCCTGAGGCTCACACCAGATGTAGCTGTTCACTCGTAGATTTTCCAGGTACTGGAATTGAGCCAGATCAGCCTCTTTTCTGTATGAATTGCCCAGTCTCACATGTCTCATTACAGCAGGACAGAATGGACATCTGAGGACTTTTTTGTTCATATATTTAATCCTTTCAGGAGCTGCCAAACTGTTTTACAAACTGACTGCACCATTATACATGTGACCAGCAGCGAGTGTTCCAGTTTTCCCATGTCCTCACCAAGACTTGTTATGTCTTTTTGAATATAGCCATCCTACTTAGTGTAAAATGAAGGGAGTGTGGTCTTGATTTGTTTCCCTAATGACTAGTGATGTTGAGCATCTTTGGTTGTTCTCATTGGCCATTTGTATATCTTTGATAAAATGGCTACTCGAATTCTGCCTATTTTTAAACTGGGCTATTATCTTTTTATTATTGAATTAAAAGATGAAAGAGTTTATATATTCTGGATATGTGACCTTTATCAGGTATGATTTTTAAGTATTTCTTCCCATTCTGGGGGTGATCTTTTCACTTTCTGGATTGTGACCTTCAAAACACCAATTTTTTCATATTGACAAAGTCCAGTTTATCTTTTCTTGGCTTGTGCCTTGGGTATCATATCTACTGTTGAATTTGGAAAACAATTTTATTTTTTTCTTGAAGTATTTGTACCATTTTACATTCCCATGTTCAATGTAGAATTTTAATTTCTCTTCTTTCTTATGAGCACTTGATATGGTCAATCTTTAATTCTAGGCATTCTAATAGATGCAGAACTGGGCCTCATTGTCTTATTGTGCTTTTTTTTGAATTTTTCTTAACAATTGATGTTGAGCTTTTTGCCACTCATTTGTTATGTTTAGTGAGGCTTGTTCAAAAAGTTTGACATTAAAAACATGGATTTCTTTTATTGAGTTTTGGGTGTTTATATATTCTAAATTCAAGTCCTTTTTTTCAGCCAATGCTTTGCAAATATTTTCTCTCAGTCTGTGGCTTGTTTTCAAAACTCTAAATGTCTTCTGAAGAGTGAAAGGTTCTAACTTTAATAAAGTCCAATTCATTAATTCATAGGTTTTGCTATTGGTATTGTATCTAAGAAATATTTGGTTAACAGTAGGCTACAAAGTTTTAAAATTATATTTTCTTCTAGAATTTTGATGGTTTTAGGTTATAAATTTAGGTCTTTGATCCATGTTAAGCTAGTCTTTTTATTTTTTTTAATTGGTATAGTGTTGTTTGATTACCCCCCCCCCAACATGGAGATTCTATTGTTTCCATATCACTCATTGGAAGGACAAGGCTTACCTCATTGAATTGTCTTTGTACTTTTGCCTAAAATCAGTTGCAAAAGTGTTGATTAAGTGTTGATCAAGTGTTGATCTGCTTCTGAACTCTATTCTATTCCATTGATCTATTTATTAATGTAGCTTTTCAGCACTTTAAGTGTTGATCTACTTCTGAACTCTATTCCATTGATCTATTTATTAATGTAGTTTTTCAATAACACTTGAAACCTGATCGTGAATTAACATCTTAGAAATACTGTGTTCTTACTCATGGCCGTGGTATATTTCTTCACTTTCTTAATCTTTAATTTCTCTTAGTGATGTTTCATAATTTAGAAATAGTGTGTAGACTCAGAAGCCAAATCACCTAGTTTGTATATTGGCTTATCTTTTATATGCTGTTTAAAAAAGAAACGTAAAATATAAGAGTACAGATAAATTGAAAGTTCAAAGAGAGAAAAATGTGAAGTTGATCATAATTGTTGTGGCTATACTAATATCAGACAAAGTAGACCTAATACAAAGTACTCATATTATTGTGGAAAAAATCATGGAGTCAGTTTATCAAAAAGAAAATTTTACATGTGTAAATACCTAATAACATAAATTTAGGAAAAAGAAGCAAAAATAGACAGATATAAAGAAAGTAATAGGTAAACCCACAATGGACAAAACTAGAAGAATATAGAAATTTGAATAAAATTGCTAGCCAATTAGACCTGAATGACCTTTATAAATGCCCATGCCTTGTAACTACTACATACAAAATATACATTATTTTTAATGCAAATGGAAGATTCAACAAAATAGAACATAAAGAAACTCTGACATATCAAAGACCTAAAATAAGGTAGCATTCTTTCACCAAATGAAATTAAACTGGAAATCAATAAGAAAAAGGAATAACAGAAGTGAGGTAAACACTCTGATTAACTTGTACTTTTTTTTTTTTTTTAACCCAGGAAAGTTAAAAAATATTTTGAATTTAATTATAATGAAAATAAAAACTTAAGAAATGTAAAAATTACTAGTAAAAATTGTATAGAAAAATGAAAAATTTAAGATGATAATCCTAACCTTCAGGAGCCAAAGGGGAGAAAAAGAGCAATTTAAACCAAAAATGAGTCTAAGGAAATAATGAGAGCATTAATCAATGAAAGGAAAACAAATAAAAAAATGCACAAAGACAAAAATTGGTTCTTTGAAGAATTAATAAAATAGATAACATTGTAGACTAATCTAGAAAAAAGGAATATTTAATTGTATTAAAAAATTAGGAACAAAAGAGGTTATTGCAGAACCTAAAGAAATTAAAGTAATGAGATGTTATCAACAATTTTGCCAAAAATTTGACACTTCTAGAAGAAATGGACAAATTGCTTAGAATAAAACTCTTTGAAATGGACACAAGAACTAGAAAATCCAAAGAGCATAGTGTAATATGCTATAATAGTACAGAATTGAATTCAAAATTAAACCTCCCCAAAAGAACCATTTAAGAAAGAATTAATATTATACAAACTCTTTCACAATATAAAGAGTGGATATGATTCATTCATTTTATGAGGAACATAACCCTGATACCAAAACCTGATTCCCTCACAAATATTATAGACCAATAGCTCTCACAATAGGTAAGCAACAAATAAATGGTAGCAAATCGATCCAA